>NW_015173128.1:1032714-1098789 GCF_001447785.1 Gekko japonicus
AGCCCCTCCTGACAGAAGCTGTTCTAACCCCACCCCCTCTGGCTTGTCCACTCTACAGACGATGAACCTCCAGGGATGTACGGCTTCTTGCACGTCATCGTCCACTCTGCCAAGGGCTTCAAACAATCTGCCAGTAAGTGCCACCTCCAGGGAGCCTGCGTCACGGTTGCCCCTCGTGCGCCTCGTGCCAGCCTAGGCTCGGCTCCGGAAAGGCCAAGAAATCCAGGCCGTGTCTTTCTTTCCGTCACCGGCTAAGCTGCCCCTCTTGCTCTGCTGCCTGCCCTTGAAATGCATTCGTCCTGACTGGCCTCTCCCATAATGCCCTGCATGCACCCTGTGCCTGTGCCCCTTCCACTCTTCTGGCATGCCTGGTTGATCAGGTAGCACCTGGTTGGCAGCCGGATTGGGCCAAGGATTGCTCTGATGCAAAAAAGGGGTGGAAAACAATGTTTTTTCCTCCTACTTAGCGGAGCAGTTCACATTCTGAGCAGAATGTAGCTGCTGTACTCTTAAAATGGGCACTGGGCAGTGCAAGACCCAGCGTGGCTCCAGACTGCTGCTGAGCGGGGCTTCCTGGGTCAATGAGCGGCCGCTCACAGGCACAGCCTAGAAGGAACACTGGTGGAAAGACCCAGTTCCTCCTCCTCCTCTGCTCCTCATGCCGACTGCCGGGTTCCCATACCAGCGCAAGCCTCTGGTTTGTGTCGGATAACTGGGACCAAGCAATGCGGCTTGAGGACGGTCTCTTAATTTCTCATCCCCGCTGATTTGATCTGAAAATCCCCGTTTTCTCTTTTACTTCTCCCTCGTGTCAATTGGAACCGGGGGAGTCTTTACTTTTGTGCCATTTTCTGTTTCCTTGTGCCGAGTTTCTCCCTCATTAAAATGAACACATTTTTTAAAAAACGTTGCTTTTGCATAAAAGACGCTAACAGACCAGGAACCCCGGCAGAAAAGATGAGGGGCTTGAAAAGGCTCAGCACAACTGCACATGAAAACTAGATGGCAGTCCCCCGGCAACCCTTTGGGAGCCAAATTTTGATTCAGGAGCCCTCAGTTCCTGATTTCTACTACAGGCCTGTTTGTAGGGTTGCCAGCCTCCAGGTGAGTCAGACAACAAATATATACACTGCAGAAACCTTATTTATAAGTTAAAGTGTTCTATATGTTCCATCTTATAAAGTGCATTGTGTATTATTCATAATATTCTAAAACAGGTATATATTCATTACATGCAATATCAACAATAATAATCAGTTTGTATAATCTAGTAGCTACCAGTCAATTTACATCCTTTTTACACAATCAACCCCAACGGGAGTTTCTAGAATTGTACACCCGCTTCTTCTTGCTTGAAAGACTTCTAAATGACCAGAGAACAAGGTCAATACTGGGCAGCCTTGAGAAAGACAGGAGCCCTCTGTCTATGATTGTCAGCTGCTTAATGGGCCTTTTGTAGGACCAGCAACAAACATCAATTTAAACTTCAATGTAACCACAAAAGGAAACTTCCCCCTTTAGAAGACTTTCAAGCAAGGAGAAGTGGGTGTACAATTCTAGAAACTCCTGTTGGGGTTGATTGTGTAAAAAGGATGTAAATTGACTGGTAGCTACTAGATTATACAAACTGATTATTATTGTTGATATTGCATGTAATGAATATATACCTGTTTTAGAATATTATGAATAATACACAATGCACTTTATAAGATGGAACATATAGAACACTTTAACTTATAAAAAAGGTTTTTGCAGTATATGTATATTTGTTGTTTGACTCTTCTAACACTGCAGCTCGAGTTTCCACAGCCTCCAGTTGGAGCCTGGGGATCCCTCGGAATCACAGCTCACCTCCAGGCGACAGAGACCTGTTCCCCTGGAGAAAATGGCTGCCTTGGAACATGGACTGTACGGCATTATACCCTAATGAGTTTCCTTCCCAGGCTTCACCCCCCCCAAGTCTCCAGGGATTTCCCAACTCAGAGCTGGTGACCCTACCTGTTCGGGAGGTCTGCGGGTGGTGGTGACGTGTCGCTAGACTCTCCAGCCCACACCCTTGCAGCCTGATCTTTTGGGCCCTCCAGGCTGGCTTCAAGTACGATTTTGGGAGGTGGGAATGATCTTGGACCAGTCCAAGCCTGTCTGGCCCCTGGCCCCTCCTCACGGCACCCTTCTCCCTTTCCGCAGACCTCTACTGCACACTGGAAGTGGACTCCTTTGGGTACTTTGTCAGCAAAGCCAAGACCCGGGTGTTCCGCGACACGACCGAGCCCCAGTGGAACGAGGTGAGCGAAGCTCTGGGCTGGTTGGGGCGGCGGAGAACAGCAGGCCCTATTTGTGGGCCTGGCTACAACTGGAGCATCTTCTGTCCCTGCTTGGGGCAATAGGAGCATGAAACAGGTCTTCTGAGACATTTATAGGCATCCTTGAATAAATATGGACCCTACAATTCAACTAGGGCAAAGACGTGAACTCTTGACTATCTTTTGTCTATGAAAACTGGGGCCAGATCAGAACTCTGGGGCAGTGATGCTCTGTATGCTTGGTGCCTGGGGGGGGGAGCACAGTGGGAGGGCTTCTGGAGTTCTGGCCCTGCTGGTGGACCTCCTGATGGCACCTGGGTTTCGGACATTGGCCTGATCCAGCATGGCTTCTCTTATTGTCTTAATTCTGGTATCCTCTGCTAGCGCCCAAAACAGTAAAGAGCACATAGAATGTGGCTTTTCCCAGGCCGCTCAATAAATACAGTGCCCCCAGCACATCTGGGGTGATCAGGCAGAGCTTGATATTCCCCCAACCCTAGAATCCTTCCATCTGTCCCCAGGTTTGGGCAAGGGGCTGTGCACATGTGTTTATGGGTGCTGGGAAAGTACGCTGCCCATTCTCAGATGCACTCTTGTTGCTTTACTGGTTTCAAAACTAAGCCATGGCATTAGAAAAGCAAAGGTGGGCTGAGGGCTGGTGTTCTCCGGCTCTAAACCAGCCCTGTTCTAAGAGAAAGAGTTTGGGGGGGCCAAAGGCACCATTTCTGTCCGACTGTAGTCTTGCTCTTCTTTCTTCAACCCAGGAAGGACAGCCCTCACTCTGCCCCCTTTTGTCTCCTCGGAGGGCCAGACAGAATTGGATGTTAGAGTTCCAGGACTGGAATTCCAGATGTGGCTAGACACCCCCAAAAAACAGCTGGGGGAGCTGTTCTGGACGAGGAGCTGTTCTGAATCCCAGTCCCATAAGGGCACATCTGGGGAAGGCCTTGGCCTCTGTGCCCTGTTGCTCACCCTCCAGAGGAACTGGTTGGCCCCTGTGTGAGACAGGATGCTGGACTAGATGGACCCCTGGTCTGATCCCGCAGGGCTGTTCTTATGTTCTTAGGGCTGTGGCACTGGGTAAGCCGGGGTTAAGTCTTCCCCATGCCCAAACCATTTCCCCAAAGGAAAATCCACCTCCCCCCCCATTAAGCCCTGGTAGGGGGAAATAACCTGCCCTGGGCTCTTTTCCCCCTCCTTGGGACTGAACGATGACTGGGAGTTGGGGGTACGTGTAGAAACAGCACAGAGGTGAAATCCCCCCCCTTCCCCCAGCTGCAGGGGCCTGCTCCAGATGTCCTCTCCCTATGGCCGCTTTTTAGAACCAAACACCACATCCAGTGCCAGGTGCCACTTGGCCCTGAGTCTGCCTTGTTCCAAACTCTGGACTGGAATCCAGAACTGCAGGCCTTGTGCATGTTCATCCCTCATGGATGCCTCTGACTAGAGGCCAGCACGTTTTCAAGGAGGTTTTGTAGCTCGAGCGATGCCCGTGTCGCAGCTGTAGGCAAGCGTGCTTCTTCCATGTCGGTGCTGTCTCTGCTCAAGCAGATTTTTGCCGAGATACAAACGCTTGCAGCGCCATTGGCTTCATTGCGCAAACAACCTGAACCATGGAATGGCTCCTTAGCACATTATGGGTTGCCTTGGGGAAGCTGTAATGAACGTGTAAAGGGGCAGGGGAACTGGATGAACAGGGCCTGTGCAGTGTAACTGGGTCCCTTCCAGTGCTCCCTCTAAGCTGTGGAGTCTGGTGAGCAAAAATCCTTCTCTGTGAGCTACTGGCATTCAAGTTGTGAGCGAGTGATTTGGCTACGGCATCATTTAGTTTGCTTTGGAGCCATCCTCCCTGAGCGAAGACAAAAATGTGTGAGCCAGAGGCTAAAAAACTGCTAGCTCACACTAACTCAGCTTAGAGGGAACACTGGTCCCTTCTGTGGCATTCAGGCAGGAGCAGCCTGTGAAATCCCCAGTTACCGGGACTCCTGTTTCCTGTTTGGTAATTGGTGGTTTTAAAAACCCTCAGTGGGTCCCAGAAACAAAAGGGGAAGTGTGCAGGCACCAGAAGCGGCTTTCTTGCCTCCTTTCAGATCTCTGGGGGAAAAACCTGTTGTTTGAGGCTCTATTCAGATGTTTCTTAACTGTCTACAAACCAAATGTTAATATATACAGTGCAAACAGTACAGTGCAGTCAGTCCCTATATACCGTGCACAAAACATTGAAGTATGACAATTAAGGTATAGCAATGGCCTGCCAGCTTATTAAGATACCATTTTGACATCTTCTTCAAGATTAGGTCAAGATAGGTAGCCATGTTAGTCGGTTTGTAGCAGTGGAAAAGAGCAAGAGTCCAGTAGTACCTTAAAGACGAACAAAATTTCGTGACTCACAAAAGCTCCTCCCCTGCCACAAATTCTGTCTGTCTTTAAGGTGCTGCTGCTCTTTTCTGCTTCTTCAGATTTGTTTCTGTTACAGTCCCATTGTAGACTGTTGTTTATATTAGCCAATCATAGATGAAAAAGGGGGACATTTAAGTCATATATCTGTGATCCAGTTTCTCATGCACAGGTCTGATAATCTTTCACGTACAGCTCTGATAACAAAGAGGTGAAGGTCACCACCAACAACTGTAGAAGGCCATTCTCCAACGCGACTGTAACGGAAGCAGTTTTGAAGACGATATCAAAATGGTGTTTTAATTAGTTGTTGTAGATTTTCCGGTCTGTATGGCCGTGGTCTTGGCATTGTAGGACCTGATGTTTCGCCAGCAGTTGTGACTGGCATCCTCAGAGGTATAACGCAGAAAGATGGAGTACTCTCTGTGTCAAGGTGAGAAGAAAAATGGTAGGCAGGTAATTTATATCTACTCAGGAAGGTAGGGTAGGGCTGAGTCATTATCTTGTAGGGGTTCCCTAGTCTGTGACAGGCTAATGGAGGAGCTTTCCTGAGGAGGTTCTTTTGCATATGAATTGGCTGTTGAAATTCTAATCTTATCTATAGTGCTATTGTAAGATGTAGAGCATTTTGTGTTTTTCATGACAGGAAACCATGCCCTATTTATTTTTAAACTCTCTTCTTTCCTGTGGAAATTGTGTTTATGTTTATGAATTTCAATGGCTTCCCTGTGTAATCTGACTTCCCTGGTAATTGGATGTGTTGTCCAGCCTTTCATTGTCTTGGAATAAAATACCATGTCCTGTTTGAGTTAGGCTATGTTCAGCCACTGCTGATTTTTCAGGTTGGCCCAGCCTGCAGTGTATTCATGTGCTTTAATTAGTTTTAATTAGTTTGTAGACTTTAGTTTGAGCTGCGGTGGCTCAAGTGGTTAAGACGCTGAACTGCAGGCTGTGGAAGGTCAGTAGTTCAGCAGTTCGAGACCCGGGTGCCGCATGATGGAGTGAGCTCCCATCTCTAGTTCCAGCTCCCGCCAACCTAGCAGTTCGAAAGCAAGAAGTTGCAAGTAGATAAATAGGTACCACTTCGGTGGGAAGGTAACAGCGTCCCGTGCGCCTTGGTGTCTAATCATGCCGGCCACATGAC
The DNA here is from genome assembly GCF_001447785.1 of Gekko japonicus. NCBI lineage: Eukaryota > Metazoa > Chordata > Lepidosauria > Squamata > Gekkonidae > Gekko > Gekko japonicus. The sequence goes on from NW_015173128.1 coordinate 1,038,559, forward strand.
CACGGAAACGTCTTCGGACAGCGCTGGCTCTTCGGCTTTGAAACGGAGATAAGCTCCGCAACCCTAGAGTCGGATTCGACTGGCTTTCGAGCAAGGGAACCTTTACCTTTACCTTTAGACTGTCGTTATTCCTTAATTGTCATACTTTACTGTATCATGCATTATATATAGGGATTGTTTGCATGTTCTATATATTAACATTTGGTTTGTACATAGTTAAGTATATTTGCCTTTAAACCCCCCCCCTCCCTTTTGTGTGGTACTCATTATCGTTTGTGATTTCTCCCCTCTTTTTCACTCTCTATTCGGACATCGCCAATAAACTGGAGTCTGTTCACAATGAGCACAAGCCAGGTTTGTGGGTGGGGTTGTGCAGAACTGGAAGTTTTTGACCTCACTCTCATTTCCTCGCAACATCAACACTTGGGCACTTCAGGCTTTCTTTCCTAAAGAGAAGCAAACTCCAGTGTGTTGAAGCCGCCAGTGGCTGTCTCTCCAGCCTGCCACCTCCCCTCAGCTGGCTCTGCTGGTGCTCTCTGGGAAGGAACGTGCCGTCAGGTTGCAGCCAGCTTAAGGCAAGAGGTGCACAGAGGTGGGTTGCCCTCGCCTGCCTCTGCGTAGCAGCCCTGCCCTCCGATCCGAGTACTTTTGCTTCCGACATCAGGCCCGCTTGGGCCATCCGGGTCAGGACGATGGTCTCGTGCAGGGCTTTTTTTGTAGAAAAAGCCCAGGAACTCATTAGCATATTAGGCCATACCCAACAGCAGGAACTCATTAGCATATTAGGCCACACCCCTGACAGCACAGCTTATTCGCATATTAGGCCACACCCCCATGTTACCAGAAGTGTGGCCATCCAGCCACACCCACCTTTTGCTTCTTATTCTCTTTACCTTGTTTGTTGTCAAAACCCAGGGCTTTTTGCATGTTAGGCCACACACCCCTAATTGTAGCCAATCCGAATGAGTTTCTGCTGTTGGGTGTGGCCTATTATGCTAATGAGTTCCTGCTGGGCGTGGCCAACTTGGGAGCCAGCCGGAACTCCGTTCCTGTGCGTTCTTGCCCCAAAATAGCCCTGGTCTCGTGCTCCCATCCTTTTCACTGCACCCAGCCAGTGTCCCCAAAGCAGCACAACCAGCTTGTTTTCCTTTCCTGCGTGGATTATCATCCCCCCCCCCCCCCCCGCGCCCCTCCCCGGACTCCTTTCTACCCTTCTCGGCAGGAGTTTGAGATTGAGCTGGAGGGATCGCAGTGCCTGAGGATCCTCTGCTACGAGAAATGTTACGACAAGACCAAGTTGAACAAGGACGACAACGAAATCGTGGACAGGATTGTGGGCAAAGGGCAAGTCCAGGTATGGCAGAGGGGCGCGAGAAAGAAAAAGGGAGCGGGGAGAGGGCTACGGGAACTGAGCCACGGGCAGTGCTTGGAGGGGACTGTGCGTCGCTTCCGGCTGGTGAGTGAATGTATGTTTGTGTGCTAGAGCTTTTCTGCATTTGAGGACTCCTTGCATGGAGAAAGCTAGCACAAGGATACAGCTGAACTTTGGAGGTTTAGGCCTGATTTGTTGGGATTAATTATGCTATAGAGCATTTGGTTGAAGTTCATATTGTGCAGGATTTGTTGAGACCCGTCAAAATCCAACTGGGCACGTGCCTGGGGGGAGCCTGCCCCCCTCCCCTCGGTGTCAGAATGGCTAATTAAAGACGCCAGAACTTGTGGAAGTGGACATTTTTAAATGAATGGAACATGAGAATGAAATGGCTTCTTGCTAAATCTAATACCGAATGGGCTCTCCCCTCCCCACCGCTGCCACCATGTGGATGGCAAAAGCTTCACAGCAGATAGGCTGAGTCTGTACGTACCTTGGCCCAGGTCGGCTGAAAACCTGGAGTGAGCATGTTTCTGGAGGCACAGGTGGTTGAGAGCAGCTGAGTGACATTTACAGGGGAAAAGGGGGCAGGAGACACATCGGCCTGCTCTGAGAACCTAGAAAACCCTAAAGGAAGGGTGGGGGTAGGGTTGGGGATTTGCAAATTATCTCTGCTTGCCAACTCAGTTTCTCATGGTCCCTACCTTTGTCTGATAATGACAGGAACCGGATTTTTTTAAAAAAATCAGGTTTTGTTAATATCTTATTTGGAGATAATTTTTTTGCCAGTGCAAAAAATGCAACTTTATTGTGTAATGGTCAATACATTGATTAAAAAAGAAGGAAAATAAACACGCGGTGGGGGGAGATCCTGTTGTTCTGAATGGTATGCTTCCCTGGAGGACTTTTCCCGGGATGTAAATGTGTCCGTTCTCTTAATTGGAGAGAGGCTTTCCCAGTTTAGAATATCTCATTTTTGTGAGTTCTCATTGGCACCTCTGGAAAAGGCATGACAGCTCGAAAACGAAATCTGCTGGGAGAAAGGTGTTCACCCCACTGTCTTTACTTGCTGTGCTAGTTTTCTAGTGACCCGGAGAACCATTCCAAAATGTAACATTTCACCTGAAGTCTGAAGCAGTGTCGACTATTCTTGCCACTTTTTTTTTTGGGCCCCCCGAAGGGGATTTTTTAATTGCATTTTCTAATACACTACAAAGTACAGCGAAAAATTGGGAAGGGAGAAATCTAGGGAGAAAGGAAAGAAAACCACAACTAACTAAAACCCCAAGTATAGGAGATCTTAACAACAGCTTATAAATGTTACTCTTAAATGGCTAGCATCACTTTGAACATAGTCGGCTATGCTAAGTTTTTTTATCTTTTTATCCAATGTTTTAAGAGAGCCCCCAGAGCATCCCACCATAAAACTAAAGTTTAAAGGCACAAGTCAGAGTCCTTCAGCCTTCATTTTGTCTTATCTTCATTTTGACTATTCTTGCCACTTCCAGGCTGTGTAATCTCATTCTGTCGCATGTGTGAACCGGGTTGAGTTTGGCCACAAGCGGCTGGATCAAATTCCACAACAGTGAGAGCGAGAACCTTGTTTCTTGTTAAAAGTGCAGGCCCCACTGCCTGGGGAAAAGCTCACGAGATGACTAAAGTCAGTGATTCAGGTGTAGGATGTCTAGAAAGCCACGATTTCCAGGACCAGCCCCTTCCATCTGGGACGCCGTATTGTCAGGATCTGGAAGCAAGTTTCCACTCCGCCTCTTGCCAGGGTGCCCAAGCTGTGCACGCCGCCCTGTTTCTTGGGTGCCAAGCTGCTGGCAGTGCCACTTCCTCTGTGCTAGTCCGGCAGACACTCCGTGGGTGTGCTTTGTTTCCTGTCTAGCGCTTGAGGGCTTTGTCTGGATTTATTAATTTTTGTGCGTCCAGCCTGTCTGTAAGTTTGCACGCCCCCTGGAATGTGACTACCGTGGAGAGGATGGGAAGCTAGCTCCGGATCTGGACCTAGAGACCCAGATTTGCTTAAGTCCAGCATAGGGATTTACTTTTCTTACAGTACAGCAGACTCCAGTTTTTATTTTGTTTTATTTTTGCTGTCAAGTTGCCGCCGACTTATGGCCACTCCCGTAGGGTTTTCAAGGCAAGAGACCTTCCGAGGTGGTTTGCCACGGCCTGCCTCTGCGTAGCCACCCTGGACTTCCTCGGTGCTCTCCCATCTATATACTAGCCAGGGCTGACCCCACTTAGCTTTCGAGATAATGCCCCTGTATAAATCGATGGTGCGACCTCATTTGGAGCACTGTGTACAGTTCTGGTCACCACACCTCAAAAAGGATATTATAGCATTGGGAAAAATGCAGAAAAGGGCAACTAGGATGATAAAAGTGTTGGAACACTTTCCCTATGAAGAAAGGTTAAAGCACTTGGGGCTCTTTAGCTTGGAGAAACGACATCTGATTATGCATGGGATAGAGCAGGTTGAGAAAGAAGTACTTTTCTCCATTTCTCACAATGCAAGAACTCGTGGGCACTCCATGAAATTGCTGAGCGGTCGGGTTAGAACAGATAAAAGGAAGTACTTCTTCACCCAAAGAGTGATGAACACATGGAATTCACTGCCACAGGAGGTGGCGGCGGCTACAAGCATGGACAGCTTCAAGAGCGAATTAGATAAGCATATGGAGCAGAGGTCCATTGGTGGCTATTAGGCACAAGGTATAGAGAGGAACTCTCAGGCTGGGGCAAGTGATGCTCTGTATTATTGGTGCTTGCGGGGGGGGGGGGAACAGGGGGGGGGCTTCTAGTGTCCCAGCCCCCCCGCTGGACCCCCTGATGGCACCTGGTATTTTTGGCCACTGTGTGACAGAGTGTTGGACTGGATGGGCCACTGGCCTGATCCAACATTGTGTTGCTCTTAGGTTCCTATGAGATCTGATGGTATCAGGCTGGCCTGGGCTATCCAGATAAGCCCTCCTGTGCTATAACCCCCCTGCCCCCCAAATCCACTGTGGATCAAGATTGCTGGAGATCGGTTGGGGGAGTGTCTTCCAGCATTTCATCTGTTTTGACTGAATGCCATTCTTTAAAGGTTGATCATTCATATTTCACATTCTATTTAAAATAAGTGCTGGGGCTGAGATCCCTGCCTCCAATGTGAGGCTGCGGCAAGCTGTCCCGGGGTTTGGTGACCAGAACAAGAAGCCGAGGTTCAAATTCTGCTCCGTTAGCAGAGAACAGGCCCCGATGCTGAGGCCTTGCAAAGCTGGTGGGGGGTGGGGTTGCCGCCCTCTGGATATCACAGAATCATAGAATCCTAGAGTTGGAAGGGACCTCCAGGGTTATCTCGTCCAACCCCCTGCAGAGCTCCTTCTCCGGGCCGCCTTCCCTCACGCAGCAACGTGGCCCTCCTTCGGAGATCCGCAGGCTCTCCTGTTAGCAGACCCCAGAGTCATGTCGCAGACAGCTTTGAAGCTGATTGCAGGGCGGGACAGCAGGGGATTGGGGCCGCCGTTTGAGAAATCCAAGCCCCAGAATTGTGGAGTGTGCAACATTGTGCATTTCTTCAGATCACTTCCAAGCATTGTTCGGGGAGTATTGGCCGGGGGCGGGTGGGCGGGCAGGTATGTGTTCATCTTCCAAATTGTGTGATTCATCCAAGGAAGGTGGAGGGAGTTTTTTAAACGACCCCAAACCCTGTGGCCGTGTGTGCCTTGGCAAGGTGAACAGCTGTTCCCCGACAAGTTCCTGGCGAGGGGAGAAATGTGGGATTTTAAAATAAGGCTGAAAAGTCTCCAGGACTGATGACTCCCAAATAATGCTAGTGTGGTGGTGGGCTTACGGCAACTCCTTAGGATTTTCAAGGCAAGAGACGTTCAGAGGCGGTTTGCCATTGCTGTCCTGTGCATCGTGCCTCTGGCATTCCTTGGAGGTCTCCTGTCCAAAGACTTGGGGCCTGCGAAGCGGAGAGCCCCTTTGGCAGGATGAGCACGTGCCTGGCAAACATCTCCGGCCCTTTCCCCAAATTGACTTTATCCTGCGTTTCTAAGAGCAACGGGTGGTTGCTAAGACAACCGATGAGTTCCTTTCTGATTGGTCAAGGAGGATAATGAGCATGGCGGAGAAGTCCTTCTACCAGTAGTCATGGGATTGGGTCCCAGGCATAGAGCGATTGCAGTTTATTTAGGAATTCTTCGCATAATGTGACATTGGGGGTTGGAGGTTTCATGGAGTAGCCGGTCCGCGGTAGAACGGATGGATTGGAGCCCGGTAGTGCCTTAGAGACCGGCAAGATTTTCAGGGGAGAAGCTTTTGAGAGTCAGCGCTCCCTTTGTCCCTTCTGACTCGTATCTGATGAAGAGAGCGTTGGCTCTCAGAAGCTTATACCCCGAAAACCTTGCTGGTCTCTAAGGTGCTGCGGGACTCGAATCAGGGACTGGTGTTAGTGGGCTTGCCAGGGGAGCCGGTTTCCCCACATTCCCCAGGAGCTGCTAACTGTGGGCCTTATGCTCTCTCGTATGCACATATATGAGCACTCGCGGTTGCTTGGCAGTGGTGCATGAAATGCAGGGGGGTGGGGGAAGATCCTTCTTTCTGGAGGCAGAGCTCTGAAATGCCGGAACAGCCTGCAAGATTTTGGACGGCCGCCCTAAATTAGAGGCTCACTGATAGTAGAAGACCCAAAACAGCACGTCAAGAGAAGGGAGAGGCCCTTCCTCTGTGCTATGCTTGTTGTCTACTGCAGAGCATTTATGTTGGAAAGGCAGCATGGTGTAGTGGCTAAAGTGTCAGGCAAGTAGCTGGGAGGCCCAGGTTCGAATCCCCACTTGTCCCAGGTTCGAATTCCCACTTGTGCCATGGAAGCTTGCTGGGTGCTCATGGGCCAGTCACACTCTCTCAGCCTAACCTACCTCACAGGGTTGTTATGAGGATAAAACGGAGGAGAGGAGAACAGAGTGAACCACTTTGGGTCCCCCTCGGGGCAAGAATCGAGGGAGGGAGGGAGGGAGGGAGGGAGGTTAAAAGAAAAAGGAAGGAAGGAAGGAAGGAAGGAAGGAAGGAAGGAAGGAAGGAAGAAAGAGCATTTCAAAGTGCCATCTTCCAGGTGGGAGGCCTCAGGGATGCCAGTCCTTTCACCTGCCTCGTTCTCCTGACCAGTCTGTTGTTAAACTACCTCACTTCTCCGGTGATGCTGCTTGGGCAGTACAGTTGGCAACAGGAGAGTGTTTCGTTTTATCAGAAAGTGGAGAAGAGAAGGGAAGGGAAGGGAAATCTCAAGAGCTGGTGTGGGGTAGTGGTCAGACTAGGACCTGGGAGAGCCAGATTTGAATCCCCCATTCTGCCATGGAAGCGTGTTGGGTGACCTTGGGGCAGTCACGTACATTTCAGCCTATACCCCACCCTTCACTACCCAAAGAAGTCTCAGAGCAGCTTACAAACTCCTTTCCCTTCCCCTCCCTACAACAGACACCGTGTGAGGTGGGTGGGGCTGAGAGAGCTATGACAGGAACTGCTCTTTTTCAAGAACAGCTCTGACAGAACTATGGCTTGCCCAAGGTAATCCAGCCGGTGCAAGTGGAGGAGTGAGGAATCAAACCCGATTCTCCCACTTAACCACTACACCAAACTGACTCTCAACACCAAACAGAGCTCTTTTGAGGACTGCCCTTGAGAGACCAGCTCTGAGAAAACGTGTGACTGACCCAAGGTCACCCAGCTGGCTGCAAGTGGAGGAGTGGGGAATCAAACCCGGTTCTCCCAGATTAGGGTCTGTGCTCCTAACCACTACCCTAAACTGGCTCTCTATGCGACTCACTTTGGGTCTCCATCGGGAAGAAATGTGGGGTATAAATGAATTAAATAAATCTTGCCTGCCCCTTTAGAGAGGCCAAATTGATACATGGCATAGAGTGTGTGTGTGCCTGAAGTCAGATGGGCAGATTCTCTGGGAGCAATTCGGGTTTTGGCCCCAGGTACTCCTGGGGAGCTGCAGTGGCTCAAGTGGTTAAGATGCTGAACTGCAGGCTGTGGAAGGTCGGTAGTTCAGCGGTTCAAGACCCGGGTGCCACATGACGGAGTGAGCTCTCGTCTCTAGTTACAGCTCCTGCCAACCTAGCAGTTTGAAAGCAAGAAATTGCAAGTAGATAAATAGGTACCACTTCAGTGGGAAGGTAACAGCGTTCCGTGCGCCTTGGTGTTTAGTCATGCCGGCCACATGACCACAGAAACGTCTTCGGACAGCGCTGGCTCTTCGGCTTTGAAACGGAGATGAGCACCGCAACTCTAGAGTCAGATTCGACTGGCTTTCGAGCAAGGGAACCTTGACCTTTACCTTTCTCCTGGTTGATGCTGCTTGGGGGGGGGGTGCCAGAGAAGATAAGAGATGGGGACTTCCCCCTTCCTCTTTCCACCTGCCTGAATAAACCCGGGGAGTTCTGAGCTGAGCCTGCAGCCTTCTGTGGCCCATGTGGGCAGGGGAAACACCGTGTGGCAGTCGCACAGCCCGAAAGGAAGCTTGTGTCACCACGCGTGAGTCAGGGTGGGAGGCGGGAGGGGAATTCTGGCCGGGCCGTGTGAACCGTGGGGGCGGGGAAGGGAATCTTGGGAGCTGGGAACGGCAAGCCAGAAACCTCTGGGGAGGCTGCTGCGGGCGGGGGGCCTTATTGAGGGTAAGCCAAGCTCAGCTCGCATCAGGGCTGCTGGTGTCCCCAGTGGGAGCGCCAGAATGCGCCTCATAAGATTATTTTGGATTATTTCCAGCTTGGTTTGATCTTGCCACCCCCATACTTCAACCCCCATACTGCTAATGTAAAGCTTAATGGCAGATTTATGAGGTGGCCACCCTTATTGTGGAAAAATCCCATTAATGCACCTATGGTCTTGAGAGCCACTGTTTTTGTTAAAGCTATGTGGGCATTCCAGTTCAAGGATTCATGGAAAGTGATGCCCAAATATTTGTAGGTTTTACATTGTTCAATTGGAGTGCCATGTATGGACCATGAAAAAAAAATTTTTTTTTCCTTTTACAGAAGACCATCACTTTTGTTTCGGTGTAATTTATTTTCACATTTTCTTCTGAGCAGTAGTCCCCCAGGCCATTCGCCGCCTCCACTGCCGTCCTCCCTCCTGCACCACCACGGCCAAGATGTGGCCGGCCAGCCCCATTCTTCTGCCCCCTTCCCAGTGGGGCGGCTTCTCTTGCCTCCTCCTCCCCTCTGGTGCTGCTGGCAAATTGCAGGGACCATCCAGACCCCCTTGGAGCAGCTGCAGGAGCTGTCTGGCTCTGGGCCGGGTTGGGTTGGCATTTCTGGGGCTGAGTGTGGGCGGTGGCTGGGGCTCCTCCCCCCCTTCCTTCCAGACCCGTGAAGGTTCCAGGCACTTTGGGTAGCTACAAACGGGTCAGCTTTGAGGGCTGGAGCGAGAGGGCTGTGAGGAGGAAAGGAAGCGCAGGGGGAGGCCGGGGTCCTTTTTGCTCCCTTCTCGGCTGTGGTCCTCTGGCGGGGGTGTGTGTGCAGTGTTATTTCGAAGCTCATTTCCCGACAGTGGTCACTTCACAGCTTGTGCAGTGCCTGGCACACGAGTGGCATGGGATTTGAAACATGCCCAGGCAGAACCAGCTGCTGGTCTGAGTAGAATCCTCCCTGTGACCCATGCCCCAGCCGTGTTGCTTCCAGCCTTTCTGGTGGACGTGTGCAAGCCTCAACCTCTCTCCTCTCTCCCCGCCCCCTCGCCTCTGAGCCTGGGGAGCCCCAGACAAGGGCCTTTTGTCAGGCCGCTTCTGGCTCCAATTAGGGGAGGGGTTGGGGGGGGGGGAGAGGAGGACCGGGGTCAGCGGCAGGTAGTGGCATTCCAGTTGCGGCAGTGAGCTTTTCTGTCTGGCCAAGACCCAGGGGAGGTGGATGGGTGGTCTTCCATTTAGGAGAGCTGGGAACCGAAACTGTTTGGTGGCGGTGCTGGGATTGGACTTAGGGTTGCCAAGTCTATTTACCTTGGTGGCGGGGGAGCCTGCCGGGCTCCGGGAGCTGTTGGTGGACATGTGCGTGCGCCGCCAGGACGTCACCGGAAGTGACGCGCAACATCGACACGTTGAGGGCGTGGCCCCGATCGTCGGAGGGGAAACCATAGAGTTTTCCCTCCGACGATCGGGGCCACGCCCCCAACGTGATTGATGTGGTTGCGTCACCTCTGGTGACGCAGCCACACTGCGCTTCGGGGGGCGGAGTTCCCCCCGGGGCCCGATTCCGCGGTGGTGGAAATCGGGCCTCCAAAGCGGGGGTTTACCCGCCACCCGCCCCCACTTGGCAGCCCTAATTGGACTGGAGGGTGGGGCTGGGGCTTGTGTCTCCTTACTGTACTTCCTTAGCTCCTTCCAGGGCCTCCTGCCCAGAGTCGCCTATGGCCGAAGGTACTTTTAGAGGTAGCTTGCACTGTGGGTTTAGCTCCTGACGCTCACGTTGGGGGGGAAGACGGGTGTGGCTCAGAGGCAGCGCATCTTCTTGGCATGCAGAAGGCCCCTAAGTTTGATACCTGGCATCTCCCATTAACAAGGGTCGGATAGTGGGCAGCATGAATGTTGCATACTGAGACAACCACGTGCAAGGTCGGGTCTGCACGCAGTCCTGCGAAGAGCTGAGCTTAGCTCGTACGAACAATAGACGGTCGGATCCTAGTCCATTCCAATCGGGAAGCTAGGATCCTAGAGTTAACCTGTTAAGCACGAGCACTGTAAATAAACCTATCACGGGTGTTGGGGTGTGTGGGGTGTGGTTTGCCTTGGGGTTATAAGCCAGCCTGGTTGTTGTCTTGTTCCCGAATAAACTATGAGCTGATTCACTCAACTATGCATCGGACCCAGTATATTATAGTGAAAGACCCCTGCCTGAGACCCTGGAGACCGCTGCCTGGCAAGGATTCCATACTAACCTTAAGAGATCAAGATGGGTAGCCGCGTTAGTCTGCTTGTAGCAGTAGAAAAGAGCAAGAGTCCAGCAGCAGTTTAAAGACTAACAAAATTTGTGACAGGGTGTGAGCTTTCATGAGTCACGGCTCACTTCTTCAGAAAGCTCGTACCCTGCCACAAATTTTGTTAATCTTGAGAGGGCTAATGGACTCTTGCTCTTCTCCATTAGTAGACCCAGAGAGTCTGTCTGACTCAGCATGAGGCGGCTTTGTGCATTCATGTGCTCGGTAGTTGCAAGAGATTGCATTGGTGGCTTTTAAAGAGGACTGTCTCTCGCCTTTCTCTGAGGGTCTCCCGCAACTCTCTGTTCTGCCCAGTCGGGATCCTCCTGACTCTGAGCCAGTAGTCTGCTTGCAGTCTGGTGTAGTGGTTAAGTGCGCGGACTCTCATCTGGGAGAACCGGGTTTGATTCCCCACTCCTCCACTTGCACCTGCTGGATGACCTTGGGCAAGCCATAGGGCTTGACTGTTCTTGAAAAAGAGCAATTTCTGTCAGAGCACTCTCAGCCCCACCTACCTCACGGGGTGCCTGTTGTAGGGAGGGGAAGGGAAAGGAGTTTGTAAGCTGCTCTGAGACACCTTTGGGTAGTGAAGGGTGGGGTATAAATCCAATCTCTTCTCTTCTTCTTCTTCTTGCAAACAGAAGGTACATTTATTTAAATACTTACGTGCCACTTTCCCTCATGGCTCAAAGTGGCTTATAAATTACATTTTAAAACCAACACAAAGCACCAAATAACCCCCTTTAAAGTATCTACCTTCTGTACATCACTAAAAGCCGTGGCAAATAAAAATGGCGCAAAACATGAACCAATATTACACACACGTTTTTAATGAAAAGTATGCAAATTTTATTAATATTAAATTGATAACTTTAGATGGGGGAGGGAGGGGAGAAATAGAGAGAGAAAGAATGAAAGGTGGAAGGAAGGAAGGAAGGAAGGAAGGAAGGAAGGAAGGAAGGAAGGAAGGAAGGAAGGAAGGAAGGAAGGAAGCAGGCAGGCAGGCAGGCAGGCAGGCAGGCAGGCAGGCAAATAGGTGGGGGAGGGAGGGGGAGGTGGAAAGAAAGGAACTTTAAATGCATCCTCCAGGCCTCCCCTGCCCCCATGCTGGTTAGCTTGGTTTGGAGAAGGGATTTAAAGAGCCAAATGCCTTCTCCAAGATAGCGGGGGGGGGGGGCTTTTGAGAATGCAGTTAGTTGCTTTCTTTCTCTGCACTGGCTGGGGAAGGGAAGACGGATTGGGGAGGCATGCCTCCCCTTTGCTTCCCCAGCCACCCTAGCAGGAGCCGCACAATAACTGTGGAAGAGCCGCATGTGGCTCCTGAGCAGCAGTTTGGCCACCCTTGTTCTAATATTTGCAGGAGAGTGCAGCCAATGGAGAACCCTGTTCTTTGCTCTATGGGTGAGGGGCCTGTTTGGGGGGGGAGGGCAGGTTTTTGCTGTACTCACACCCCCACGGGGCTGGGGAGGGGCATTGTTTGAGCTCTGTGCTCCAGGCCTCTTTCTTCCTCCCCTCTGGCCTCCTATAGGTGTTTTTGTCCTGACCTGGCCCCTCCCTCAGCCAAATGCCTGATCCAGGAAGCCTGCAATGGGAAGCATATGTCTGTGAGGAGGAGCCTGCTCCCTGGGCCTGCCAGGGAACTAAGAGGGTGCCTGGCAAACGGCCCTAGCCTTCGGGGACGCTTTTGCCAAGAGAGGATGGCGCCATCGGGCTCCGTGCCAGCTGAGACTGTCCTGGATTGGGTTCTGGAATTGATTTTCAGGGCCCGGAGGGGAATGCGTGCACATTTTAAAAGTCGAGAAGGCTTCTCCTACATCAATGTTTATTTGTTCTGTCTTTGCTGTGAGTTTGGGTTCTCCCCCCCCCCCCAAACACAAACAATACAAAGCAGAGTTCTCTGTGGCGTTGAGGGCACCCCCAGCAACCGGGATTAGCAAATGGCGCATGGGTTATCTCCCCGTGACTTTCCCCCACTCCCCACTGCATGGCAGAGAAGGCCCCTTTTGCCCCAAGGGGAGCTGCTGCGCGTCACATTTAAGACCATCCCTTTGGAAGGCCCGACTGCCCAGAGAGAAGCTTTGTTGATGGCGTTCCTCTTTCTGTGGCATTTTCAGGAAGTGATGCTGAAATCAACGGTGTCTGTGGGTTTTTCTGGAACTTCACAGCTTTTGTGCATGGGGTAGTGCCTTGATCAGCAATGGCTTCGAGGGATCAGCTCAAGTGAAATTTAAAAACGGAGTGTCTCTGTGCTCGTGCAGAGTGTATTTTCCTTGCCAGGGTATCACTCCTGGCCAGTTAAGCCTAGGTGCAGCAGAAGGCCTAGCGGTAGCCAGACAAAGATGTTCAAACAGACCTCTCTATTTTAAGAAATTTTCCTTGTTGGAGGGAGGTACACGGGAGGGAGCCAGTGTAAACCCAGTGGCCAAACACAGAAAGGGGCAGGGCCCAGACTGACAGTCATAAGAACAGAACAGAAGAGCCCTGCTGAATCAGACCAGGATCTGTCTATATCAGCCCTCTGTCTCACATTCTGGCTAACCAGTTCATCCACAGGTCCAGCAACAGGAGATAGAGGCCTGATATTGCCTCCTGGCCCTGGGAGTCAGAGGTTTAGTGCCTCTGAATGTGGAGGTTCCCCCAAAGTCACCATGGCTAGTAGCCATTGATAGACTTATCCAGGGGTCATTTCGTAGAAAAAGAAGTGCAGGAGCTCATTGACATAACTTATTTGCATGTGCCACACCCCCTGACATCACCAGGAGTGTGTCAGAAGGCAACACCCACCGCTCAGGCTCCACTGGACTGTTTTGGATTGCTAGCTATTGGGGGGGGCATGTGCAGATCTGTCCTCGCAGAGGAGGGAGAGCTTGTACCTGAATAAAACTTAGTCTTAAAGGTGCCACTGGACTGTTTTGGACCGGGGGGCCGGGGGAGCTCTGCAACTTACCTGGCTGCTTCTTGCTCTGACTGAGGGCTGCTGGGAGCAGGGGGTGGGGCTTGTTGCATGTGCCCACCCCCTGGGCTCTTTACTGCCGGAGTTCCACTCCTGGGCACTCTTGCAGGAAATGACCCCTGGACATCCTCAATCAATCTATCTAACCCCCCTTTAAAGCGGCTTATTCCCGTGCCCGTCACTACATCCTGTGGCAGCGAATTCCACATTCTGATCACTCTCTGTGTAAAGTAGTATTTCCTTTTGTCCGTCCTAAATCTACTGCCCATCAGATTCCTTGGATGCCTTCGAGTTCCAGTATTTGGGAAGAGGAAGAAAATTTTATCTTTGTCGGGTCTCTCCACCCCATGTATAATTTTATAAACCTCTCTCGTGTGTGTCCCCCCCCCCCCCCCCCCCCCCCCTCTCTTTCTTTCTCTGAACTGAAAAGTCTGTCCAGACCTGTACTCGCGCCCTATCCCATGCAGTTTGCTTGCCCTGGCGGGGTGGGCTCACTTAACTGATACCAGTGATCCAGGCACAGTGTGGGAGGCATTGTAGAGGGCCAGGCTGTGTTGTCTGCCAGCCAACTGTTTCCAAGTTGGGCCATACTGTGCTTTACAGAGACTGGTGCCTCTTTGCCTTTGTGGAGCTCCCCCCGTTCCCTGTCTTGTTTACCTTCACCTGCCACAGCCTGTTCCTCAGCTGTCTTCTCCACACTGAGGTGGAGTGGGTAGACCGTTGGCCTAGGAGTGCAGAGTCCCGGGTTCAAGTCCTCACTAGGTGAGCTTGGGCCGGTCGCTCTTGCCATCTAGCCTACCTCAGAGGATTGTTCTGCAGCTAAAATGGAGGGGGGATGAACCATGTATGCTGCTCTGAGCTCCTTGGAGGAAGGGAGGGATAAAAATGTGAGAAATTGTTCGAAGTAAATGTTAACTGTGAACTCTCCAGGTGCGGGGATCTGTCTGTTTTACTTCTGAAATGTTGTCTGGTACAGTGAACATGTAGTGAGTGGCGATGCTACTGTCTGAATTCTCCTCGGGAGGGATCGGCAGATGAGTTGTACTCAGCATGGGATTTGAACGGGGCCTCACGTTTGGGATCGGGCCCGTTGTTGCCTCCAGCTCAGTTCCTGAGCCCGTTTCTGTTGGTGTTTGGCTTACCTCTTGTGCAACTTGGCTTGCTTGTTTGAGCGCTCCGCCCCTCTTGGCTGCTTTCCACAAGGTGCCATCTCTTTTTGATATGCCTATTCTGATTCATGTGTGGGACAAAGTGGTCTGGGGCTAGACCAGGGGTGGCCAAACTGTGGCCCGGGAGCCGCATGTGGCTCTTTCACACCTATTGTGCGGCTCCCGGCAGGGCGGCTGGGGAAGCTAAATATCATTCGCAAACAAGTTATCACTGGACAAATAAACATCATGATCAATATCTGCTTTGACCGCTTTTGTTATTATTTTTGGCAGTCTCGTCGAATGTTAATAAAAAGCAAATGTGCATATTTCCCAGTAAAAACGTGTCATATTTGTTTATGTCTTGCGGCTCTCAAACATCTGACGTTTATTCTGTGTGGCTCTTACGTCAAACAAGCGGGGCCACCCCAGGCCAGACAGTAGTAGGGAGCCTGCATTTTTGTGTCTGCTGGGGGGGGGGTTGTCTTCTGTTTGTCCTTTTCTACATAATAATCCCTACCGATTCCTCCAGCAGCCGGAAGGGGAAAATCTTTTGGGCAAACTGACCTTTTGGCCTCTTTGTTTCACTGGCCAGGGGGTGGGTTGAATGAAGGGGGACGCTTGGGGGTGGAACTGTGTGTGAAAGTCCTGTGTGTGTGTGTGTGTGTGTGTGTGTCCCCCTTAGGGGATGTGATCAAAGAGGCAACTTAGTTTTGCTCTACTGGCCGGTGCTTTGAGTTTTTCAGGCGGGGAATCTGACCAGGATGGAGTTTTGGAACTTGTGTGCAAGGTCTCAGTTTTGTGACAGGAAGAGAGCGCCTCTGAGCATGGGCAGAGAGAGCCTAGTGCTCATCCCTGAAGAACTGCAGCCGGGCCTCGGGATCTGAAGGCAAGCTGAGCTGAGGATACTGCATTTTTGGGAGCAGCAGGGTCTGTGGTCCGTCCGGCCCAGGGTTTGAAGATGGGCCCTGGTTTCTTATTATTGGAACAGCCTAAATGGGGAAAGGAAGTTTGGAAGAAAACCAGCAGAGCGCGAGAGTCATGGAGAGGGGCTGAAGCAGTGGAGGGCCAGTGGAGGCAGCAGTAGCGAGATCTGCCAGGACACTCCCGTGCCGCATATCGTGCAATGCTAGCCCCCAAATGATCTCCCCCACCCTAGTGCTTTTCCATGCCTCAGTCTCCCCCTCTAGAAGAACTCCGTCTCATTTTTAAATGCTGGCAAACCTTCTGGGAAAGCCGCAGAATCTGCCCGTAACTCTCCAGAGAGTCTTTTTTTCGGTTATGAGGCAGTGGCTTCTGGACAGGTGGCTTCTTCCTTGCCTCACTGCAACTTTGTAAGGTGGTTGGGTTGTCTGGTGAATCCAGAGGACATCTAGTTGAGCCTCCCTCTCATTTGTAAGGCAGGGTTTAATCCCCGTTCACTCAGTGCTATGCCAAAAATAGTGGGGACCAAGGGCAGTGTGGAAGGGTGTCTGCAAACCAAGTCATTTCCGTTTCAGAGGGTTACCCCTGTTGGTCTGCAGTAGAAGAGCTGGATTCAAGTCCAGTAGCACCTTAGAGACTAACAAGATTTTGGGGGCATAGTCCTGACCTGGATAGCCCAGGCAAGCCTGATCTTGTCAGATCTCAGAAGCTAAGCAGGATGGGAGACCTCCTTGGAATACCAGCAGTCGGGAGGCAGGGGCAGGCTTTATTCAGCCACCTCTCTGAATATCCTCCAGGCCCCCAGTAGGGGTCAGTCACAGAGGTCGCCATGACTTCCAGGTGCACGCACACACATATGAAAAATCCACACACACACACACCAAGATTTTGGGAGTGCGAGCTTTCAGGAGTCGACACTCCCTTCATCACATACAAATTGGAATGGAGATCCTTGAATCCTTATATCCTAGTCAGAAGGTAGGAGAGGTGTTGCAAAGAAGGAACTCGGGATGCAGAGGGACAATGCACTAGATTAGAGCAGAGGAGAAATGCTTATGTCAGGGGTGTCTAACTCATTTGTTATGTGGGCCGGATCTGACATAAATGAGACCTTGTTGAGACGGGCCACGTGTGTCATAAGAGGTAATGCCAGGTAGCGGAGATATAAATGTTATAAAGGACACGAACACAAAGGGTGTTTTTTTTACTTAAAATAAAAACATGCTTAAATCATTAGCACTCTTGCAATATTTTGTTTATTTAACAGTGTCTGATAACTGACACCTCTTGCTCCGAATCATTGCATCAAAATGTCTGTGATGTTGCAATCCTGAGTATGCTGTTCAGGTGTGTATCTGTAAGCTGCAAACCTACAATGAAGCAGCAGCAGCAGAACTGGAAGCAGCAGCAGAAGACAGCCAGTTCCACTGTGAGCCTGATACCCTCCGGGAGCCTGATCCGGCCCCCCGGGATGCATGTTTGACACCCCTGGCTTATGTGATTTCTGGTAACTCCACCAGAGACTCCAAGCTGCAGGCGCTGTGTCAGAGACGAAAGGCACTGCAAGCCCCTGGATCTGTATGCAGTTTGGGTGGGATGGGATTCCTCCATTCACAGCCTGGCTGAGCGTCTTCCCTTGAGGCATGGTTTCAGGGGAGGAGGAGAGGCCCCTGATGGAGAAGAAGCTGGTAGAGAGCCTGAGATCACCGCAGGGGCTAGCTGGCTGAAGGCGTCCTAGGCTGAGCCAGTGCTGTGCGTGGCGACGGTGTCTGTATTTTCCCCAAGACAGCAGTGCCATGGAGCACTCAGACCCATGCAGCGTTCTGTTTACAGTGCATGGATGGCCTTGAAACAAACAGGGTGTCTTGACACTGGTGGTGGTGGTGGGGGGGGGGGGCTTAATTTTTCATGTGTAGATCAAGCCCACGTGTGTGTGTGTGGGGGGGTTCCAGTGCAGCACTTGGAAAATATCTTCTCATTGTACCTAGAGGGGGCTAAATGCATTCTCAGATACCTGTGGGACAGATCCTGAGGCCCAGGATAGTCCAGGGGAACGCTCCTTCCCTTTTGCTGTGCCCGTGAGTGACCACGGGCCGTTATCTGGCTGGCCACTGTGGGGCCAGAATAAAGTTTTGAGTCCAGCGGCACCTTTAAGACCAACAAAGTTTAGTTCTGGGTATAAGCTTTCATGTGCATGCACACTGCTTCAGACAGATTCAGGTGGGTGGCCGTGTTGGTCTGAAGCAACAGGACAAAGTTCTGAGTCCAGCGGCACCTTTAAGACCAACACAGTTTAATTCGTGGTATAAGCTTTCCTGTGCACGCACACTTCTTCAGACGGTCTGATTCGGCCTAGGTGGTGCATGCTTCCTTCTTAAGAGCTGGGGTCTGCAAACGTGGGCTTCCCTGACTCTGCTTTTGGCAGCATGGGAGTTAACCACCTCTAATCCCCCGCGAAGGGTGGTACTAGGCGGCTTGCTTTAGGGAGAGCGGAAGCAGTGCCTGGCACCACAGGGGTTAACCCTGCTGGTGAAAGGGGGGCAGGCTGCTCGGAGGGGGGGCGGAACAGAAAGCTTTGGGCTGCTTCGCCGGAGTGCGGCGTCTTCCTGGGCAGGCAGAGTCTCTGAGAGCGCCGGAGAATGCTGAGCTTGCGAGGGGATTCTCCGTGTGAAGTTGCGGGTCTCAGGTGAACGGCTGACCGGCAGATGCTCCCCGTCCCGAAGATGCTCTTTGCTTCGTCCTGCTAAAAGTGTGTGTTTGTGTGTGGGGGGCCCTTCATCCGAATCAACTGCACCATCGCCACTTTTGGGGTCTGCCAGGGAGAGCCGGCGTGATGACGGAAGTCCTGGTGCAGCCGGACTGCCAGCTCAGCTTGGCATGTGAGCGTCTGGACCGCTGCGGCTTGGATGCCCTGGAGGAGTCCCCGGAGGGCAAGCGGGCCCCCAACACTGGCGCCAGACTGTGGGGAAGAGTGCGCAGCAAGCTGCTGCGGCAAAAGGTGCCCGGGCCCCTTTTTTTTACATCTTGGGATTGGGGGGGGACCTTTCTTTGCCTAGAGAGCTTTCTTTGCCCCCCCCTGTGGTTGCTTAATGGGGGGGGGAGCGGTTAAGTGCCCGGTCTGCCTCTCAAGCACGGATGAAACGGATCAGTCTCTTCGATTCTTTGCCACCCTGTAGGGGACTGTCCGTCTCCTCCTTCCTCTTCGTCCCCCATCCTCTCCCCCATCTGACATCTTAAGTCCTGCTCTGAGACCCTCACCTTGTGCCCCTCTGCCCTTCCAACACGGAGGCACAGCCCCCACCCCCCACCCCCAGCCTGGGTCACAAAGAGGGGGGACGTTTTGCATTCTGAGATCGGGCAGCCGGTAGAGTTTTTGGCAGGGTTCCGATTTGGGCAAAGGAGGGGCGGGAAGGGGAGGTGGGAGGCTTTTCAAGAGTTTCATCCTAAAATCCTGACTCGGTCAGGGAACAGCCAGCTTGGGTTTGATCTGGGACTTCATAGACTGCGTGGTGCGAAGAGGCTCCTGGAGATGCCTTCAAACAGAGTTACTTTCCTAAGAAAGAGAGGCTGGGTGCCCTGGTTCTCCCATTTCATCCTCCAGGACATTTGGGGACTAATTGGGGGTGCCTGCCTGCTTCACTCAGTTGCTGTGGGGTGGTGGGGAAGAGATCTGTGGTTGGGAAAACAGTGCAGAGAGGAGGAGTTAGCCCCCCTCTCCTTTCCTGTACTTTTCCTCCCCACTGAAGTAGCCGACTTACCCGTTGGGTTTTCAAGTCAAGAGACCTTCCAAGGTGGTTTGGTTGTTCTTATAACACTTGGAATTCACTGCCACAGGAAGTGGTGGCGGCTACAAGCATGGACGGCTTCAAAAGGGAATTAGATAAGCATATGGAGCAGAGGTCCATCAGTGGCTATTAGCCACAAGGTATAGATAGGGACTCTGGGGCAAGTGATGCTCTGTCATCTTGGTGCTTGGGGGGGGGGGGGGGCAAAAGGGGGGGGGGTGCTAAGGGAAGCATGGACGGCTTCAAAAGGGAATTAGATAAGCATATGGAGCAGAGGTCCATCAGTGGCTATTAGCCACAAGGTATAGATAGGGACTCTGGGGCAAGTTTTTAGTTTGGGGGTTGGGGGGGGGGGGGGTCAACAGTGGGAGGGCTTCTAATGTCCTGGCCCCACTGGTGGACCTCCTGATGGCACTGGTATTTCTGGCCACTGTGTGATACAGAGTGTTGGACTGGATGGGCCTTTGGCCTGATCCAACATTGGCGTCTCTTATGTTCTTATGTTCTTACCTGCTTCTGCATAGCAACCGTGGACTTCCTTGGTTGGTCTCCCATCCAAATACTGGCCAGAGCCGACCCTGCTTAGCATCCGAGATCGGGCTAGCCTGGGCTATCTAGATAAGCCCTCCTGTGCTATAACCCCCCCCACACACACACACACAAATCCACTGTGGATCAAGAGTGCTGGAGAACTGTTGGGGAGGGTCTTCCAGCATCTCGTCTGTTTTGATTCTGAATGCCCATTTTTTAAAAGGCTGACTGTTTCTATACACGTTCTATTTAAAATAAGTGCTGGGGCTGAGGCCCCTGCCTCCAACGTGAGACTGCGGTCCCGGGGTTTGGCGACTGGAACAAGAAGCCGAGGTTCAAATTCTGCCCCGTTAGCAGAGAACAGGCCCCGATGCTGAGGCCTTGCAAAGCTGGTTGGGGTGTGCTGCTCTTTGGATATGCAGGGCTCCTTCTCCCCACGCAGCAACGTGGCTCTCCTCCGGAGATCTGCGGGTTGGTTCTCCTCTCAGCTGGGACCAGATGGAGTCTCTTGGCTTGCTGACTCCCAGGAAACGTGAGCTACGAGGGGGAAGCCAGTTGGCTTTTGTCCTTTGGAAGGTGATGGGGGAGTGTGGCCCAGGACTGCTGCCTCAGGGCTTCTAGGGGGCACCCAAGGACAGGCTGCCCCCCCCCCAGTTCCCCTGTGCTGCAACCACTGAGCCAAAGTCCCTTGGTGCTGGGGGAGGGGGGGAGCAGTCGTGAGCCTTCTGGAAACAGGAACAAATGGGTCGATTTCCCACCCCCAAAACCCCTTTCAGCATGTGTTAGTATGTTGTTGAAGTTGGGAATTGAAGTCCACGTTGTGACCATGTAACCAGATACATCTGCTCAGAAACTTATGGATGATGAAAGGGAGAGTGGTTTTCATACACCTGCACTGTGATCCTGGGTGGGAGTGGGGGCTCTCAGAAGAGCAAGATTCGTCCAGCAGCACTTTGTTGTTCAGTCGCAGTCGAGTCCGACTGTTCACGACCCCGTGGACCACATCGTGCGAGGCCCTCCTGTCTTCCGTCGTGCTCCGGAGTTTGCTTAATTTCATGTTCGTTGCCTTGATAACACTGTCTAACCATCTCATCCTTTGCCATCTCCTTCTTCGACCTTCAATCTTTCCTAGCATCAGGACCTTCTTCTCCAGTGAGTGCTCCCTTCTCATTGGGTGGCCAAAGTATTTGAGCTTCAGTTTCATTATCTGGCCTTCCAGGGAACAGTCAGGGTCGATTTCTTTTAGGATTGACTGATTTGATCTCCTTGCAGTCCAAGGGACTGCACTTTAAAACAGCACTTTAAAGACCATCAGGATTTTCAGGATATAAGCTTTCAAGAGTCAGACGCTTTCTGGGTTCGCAAGTATATGGAATGTGCGTGTCATGTTAGGACAAGTTGATTTTGCAATCTCTGTGTGTGTGTCACAGCCAAGTTAACTCGCAAGGTTCGGTCTTGTGTATGTGGCATTCGTCGTGGGTTTCCCTGTGTTTGCACAGACTGGGACAAGAAGACACGTCTCCCTTACGCGTAAGGAGACCCATCCTACACAGTGGTCAGCCTACAGACCAAGGATTTTCACTAATAAAGTTACCATCGTTGTTCCGCCAGGCCAGCCTGGTTGTGACGCAGCTCTCCACGGGCATTAACCTAATTTTGGCTGGCTGCTCTCCGGTCGCTTGCAGGCAGGGCCGGCTCTGGCGATTTTGCTTCCTCCGGCGGGAACTTGATTTTGCAGGGTGGGAACCGTGATCCCCTCTGACAGATTCCCCGGCTGCAGCCTCTTTCCCCTGCCCCAGAGAGCGGCTTGGAGCTAAGGGGGCAATGCTGCAGCTAAGAAAGGAGCCCTGATGTGCACACATAAGGCAGCCCTCCCCTCCCTCCCACACGCTGTGGGACTGCAGGGTTGGAGGGTGGAAGCCTCAGAAGACTTCCCTAACTATGATCACTGTTTCCTGCTCTGGAGTAGGAAACAGAAACTTGCAGGCCTTCCCTGGGGGAGGAGGAATGGGAGTTAAAATGGAGGGGGGGAATCGAGGGTGGTGGTGAATGACTTCTTTCCGCATGCAGGGGCCTCCGAGTGAGGGTCTTGGAGGAGAGACTGCATCCCATGTTGCAAGGACCTCCTGGTTAGGCGAGAGCCTTGTCTACCACCCTGAACAACTGCCTGTATCGTCCATTGGCTTGGGCCAGCCCCGGGCAGCGGATTCAGGATGCTGTGATCCCTTGGTCTGTGGAACACCTGGCTCTTCAGCTCTTGGGACTCCTCCTCACCCCAAAAGGCCCTGTGGTTTCACCCTGTGCTGTAGGTGTCCGACAGGCGTGTAAAAGGCACAGTTGTAAGGGGACTGAGAGGGAGGGAAGGAGGGAGAGGAAACCGGGGAGGGCAGGGGGGGGTTCTCCTGTGTGCACAGTTGCGCTCGAATGGATTTGGGGTTTTTTCAAACTACCAAGTGAGTTTTGAGAAGGAGGAAAGGCGAGGCAGGGGAACACTGAAGAAGCCTGTAATCATTCCTGGCCCCATTGACAGATGGGGGATCTGCAGCAAGACCGGTGAGGGGCCGTCTCCGTTTCCCTCCACCGCAGGGGCCAGCCAGGCCCCCAAGCCGCAGATTGACATTTTATCCTTCGGGTGATGTTTAACCTGAGTAGAGAAGGTCCCTCCCTGGGGCAGGTTCTCACGCACCCCGGTCACTTCTCCTTTGGGTGGCTCCCAGCTGGTGCTGAGTTTCGAGGCTACACAAGTTCGGTCTAGCAGGCTGCAGCAGGGAGGAACCTGCCATGTGCGCTGGGGTGGCTCGGTACCGCCTGCAGTCACGGCCAGTGTTCCCCCTAAGCTGAGTTAGTGTGAGCCAGCTCACAGTTTTTTAGCCTCCAGCTCACACATTTTTGTCTCCGCTCAGGAAGGAGGGCTCCAGAGCGAACTGATTTATGCAGGAGCCAAATCGCTCGCTCACGACTTTAATGCCGGTAGCTCACAAAGTAGAGATTTTGCTCACAAGACTCCACAGCTTAGAGGGAGCGTTGGTGACAGCATGGGGGACGTGCGTGTGGGAACAGGCCCTTGGAAGGAACGGGTGGTTCAGGCACTGCTTTGTGAGGCTGAGTGTTCTCGGTGGTTTGTTCTGCAGCCCCCTCAGCTCGAGCAGTGGCTCCCCCTCCGGCAGCACCTCTGTCGCTTTCCTGGGTTGCGTTTATTATTTACCGGGTTGTATTTATTATTAAATGTATTTATTAACACCCCCCTACTCCCCCTCCCAGTCTCCCCTTTGGACCTGCCGAGAAACGGGAAGGCATGCAGAACTGTTTGGCTAGTCTTCTGGACGTGTGTGCCGTGGTGAAGGCCAAACTAGGAAGCCTCTGGATGTGCCTTTACTCAGCTTGTGGGGCATAGCTCAGCCACCGCCTCACACTAACTCAGCGTAGAGGAAACACTGCCCCAGAGGCAGGGGTCATTTCATAGAAAAAGACATGCAGGAGCTCATTAGCATAATTCATTAGCATGATTTATTTGCATATGCCACACCCCCTGACATCACCGGAAGTGTGTCAGAAGGCAACACCCACCGCTTAGGCTCCACTGGACTCTTTTGGATTGCTAGCTATTGGGGGAACGTGCAGATCTGTCCTCGCAGAGGAGGGAGAGGTTGTACCTGAATAAAACTTGGTCTTAAAGGTGCCACTAGACTGTTTTGGACCGGAGGGCCGGGGTGGGGAGGGAGCTCTTCAGCTTACCTGGCTGCTTCTTGCTCTGACTGAGGGCTGCTGGGAGCAGGGGGTGGGGCTTGTCGCATGTGCCCGCCCCCTGGGCTCTTTACTGCCGGAGCTCGGCTCCTGTGCGCTCCTGCAGGAAATGACCCCCTGCCCTGAGGTGTAAATTCTGGGTCTGTGGTCACACACACACACTAAATAATCCACTTTCAGTGCACTTTCCCACTGGATTTTGCCAGTTCAAACAGTAAAATCCAGTTGGAAAGTGGACTGAAAGTGGATTATTTAGTTTGTGTGACTGCAGCCTGTGTGTGTCTTGGTCCCCTTGAAAAGAATGAGACACATTCAGAGAAGGCAGGCAAAATGGAAGCCTCCATGTTCAGAGGCTGTCTACATTTGGAAATTTGAGGCTGGGGACAGACAGGGAACATCCGCCCCCTTCATGCCTTGCAAGTGAACTTCCTAGAGGAGAGCCGGTTGGTTGACACTGGAAACAACTAAGGGAGGACAGGGATGAACCCAGCCTGATCTCTTTACACTGTAGCCGCTGAGAACCTCCATGCCCCGCAGTAGTATGCCTCTGAATGCCGGTTGCATCCATGGGGCAAACTGTCAGGGGGAGAGAGAGCTCTGACCTTGTGCACGTGCCTTTCCCTTTTGGAAGCTTTACAATGTACGTGTAAGCCATTTCTGTCTTTTTGGGCGGTTCAGATGGGAATGCGTGACGTTTCCATGTCAACCAGAAGCCTCAAGAGAACCATTCCATGTCTCACGAGGAATGCATTAAAGAGTTGCAGGTGCTCGAGAGCCCCCCCCAAACCCCATTCCACCGAAGAGGCTCCCCACTGCACCCCTTCATGAATCTGGTCTTGCTTCCACCGAGGGTGTGTGTGTGTGTGTGTGTGTGTGTGTGTGTGTGTGTGTGTGTGTGTGAACTCTGGTCTGCCTGAAGCGTTGTTGCATTGTCCACACTCAGTGCAGAGAGGCAGTTGCAGCTATACACAGATCAGCTAACTTCAGAGGAGTCTGCCCGCTGCATCTCTGCTTTCTGCTTTCTTTCGCTCAGGAGCAGTGCTCCCTCTAAGCTGTGGAGTCGTGAGCAAAAATTCTACTTTGTGAGCTCCTGGCATCAAAGTTGTGAGCGAGCGATTTGGCCGCTGCATAAAGTAGTTTGCTCTGGAGCCCTCCTTCCTGAGCGAAGACAAAAGTGTGTGAGCCGGAGGCTAAAAAACTGTGAGCTAGCTCACACTAACTCAGCTTAGAGGGAACGCTGCTTAGGAGGCCCACAATGCTCCCTCTAAGCTGTGGAGTCTTGTGAGCAAAAATTCTACTTTGTGAGCTACTGGCATTAAAGTCGTGAGCAAGTAATATGGCTACTGCATAACTTAGTTTGCTCTGGAGCCATCCTTCCTGAGCTAAGACAAAAATGTCTGAGCCGGAGGCTAAAAAACTGTGAGCTAGCTCACACTAACTCAGGTTAGAGGGAACACTGGTGCCCAGCACAAGGACCTACATCAAAACAAAGGGGGCAGTCTCTTCTGAGAGCGCCCTGCCCTCCAAATTCATTTCCCCCTCCTTGGGGTGAAGTGGACCTCCCACTTTCATTCAGATCAGCCATGGGAGAAATTGTATATTTGGACACGAAATATGAAGGGTTAATATGGTTGTGTTTGTTGTGTTTTGGAAAGAAAGAGGTAGTATACTTATTGTTAGTAATTAGTAATGGGGAACAGCGGAAAATTGGAAGCTGTAGGAAATGAGGAAATAGCTGCATGCTCATCTGTTATGGAATGAAGAAATAGCTGATTTGTTTGTTTTAATTTGGAAAATGAAATAAAGTATTTTAAAAAAAAAAAAGATCAGCCATGGTGGACTGTACAAAATCTGGGAGCCTGTCTTTGCCGCCTCTTCAGCTGAGCTCCTTCTCCCGTGCAGCAGCAGCGCAGACAGCCAGCGACGGCCCCTCCTCCTCTCGGAAGCAGAGATCAGATCAAGGGACTTAACCGTCCTGTTGCTGTGCTGTCGTCTGCCACTGCCTCTTGTTCTGGAAAGTGGTTATTGGCTAGCCGGCTTTCTGGTCCTGAGCTGCTTGTTGCCATGTTAACCGGCTGTCGAAGGGAACTGGAACAGCCGGTGGGTTTAAAGTGCCCGGGTTGCTAGAGGGATCGACAGTCGCTTAATTGGAGGGGGGGGGGTTGCGATTAATCCGGGCTGTTGCGTGCCGGAGGATGAGAACGCCAGTGAGGAAGGGGTCATCCTACAGAGATGCTGAGACCAAGTCGCTAGTCTTCACCAATGCTGGGGCTGGACCTTCCCTCGAACTCGAATCCAATGAGCCCGAATCCTTCCCTGAATTTTTTGAGTGTCCTGTGATCACAGAGGGCAGATCGGTTCCATAAGTACCAATTTAATCTTCAGGAGTGCCCCAGATATTAGTTATTTTGGACTCATTGTGATCAGTTGGGGTCCAATGCACCCTCTAAGCTGTGGAGTCTTGTGAGCAAACATTCTACGCTACTGGCATTAAAGTTGTGAGCAAACAATTTGGCCACTGCATAAATTAGTTTGCTCTGGAGCCCTCCTTCCTGAGCTAAGGCGAAAATGTGTGAGCTGGAGGCTAAAGAACTGTGAGCTAGTTCACACTAACTCAGCTTAGAGGGAACAATGTTGGGGTCTGCTTCATTTTTGCTGCTGTCTTTGAATCTTTGGTTTCTGGTATGCGATTGACACACACACACACAAATAATTGAAAATGTGTTGAAATTCAACAGGAAAACTTGGGCTTCAGAGAACAGATCCATGGGTGTGTGGTTCACAATCAAAACGAGGATATGTGAACTGAACCTGTGAGCTTGCAAAGTTCAGTGTAGATGCAGCCTCTGTACCTGTGTGACCTTCCACACATGTGCGGGAGCACTCTTGCCTTTGTCTGTTTCTTCCTGCATCCCATGCTGCCGAAGCCGCTGGCATCTCTGAGCGGGGGATGCTTGGTCAGAGATCCCTTGGGTAGGACTGTGAGGGAGGCGGACACCCGGCAGGTGCCTCTGCTTGTTTTCCGCAAACGTTGGCGCGAGGCCCTTGTTCCGACGCAAAGCAGGCCGCAGCTGTTCACAGTTGCCTGGCCTTTTGTGTCCGGCTCTCTCTAGGGGGACGGAGGCGCCGCTGCCTTCTCTGGCTGGTGTGTGCTCCAGACTCCGGTGGCTTGTCTCTCCTCCCAGAGAAGTCCTCTTGTTTTCCAAAGAGCCAAACAAGACCCTCGGAGGGACCAGCACTGGGTCCCCTGGCGCTGAGTTCCTTCCGTTAACGAGCCGTTTGTAGGAAGGCAGGCAGGCCTCCTTTTGTGAGTCCGGAATCTTGCGCCATTCTGTTATGCGAACGAGAGTGCCATCTGTTCAGTTCGTCCCATCCCTCCCGCTCTTCACTTTCTCTATTTGTTGGGAATGGTGTGTTCCCCAGTGGGCGGAGGGCGGGGTAAGATCAGAGATGGTAGAGTCCTGTCTCCCTCACCCAGGAGAACCTCAGTCACTACCCAGCAAAGCCAACTGGCTGCAGGCTCAGGACTACCAGGAGAAAACCTTTCCCGCTGTGTGCAGTTTGCTTATGGAACTCACTGCCACAAGAACTCACTGCCGCAAGTGGGCACTCAGTGGGGGACAGGTCTGTGAAAAGTTACCAGCCGTGGTAGCGTAATGGATCCTCCTGGTTCAGGAGTAGTCTACTCCTGGGGACCACCGCCAGGGGAGGGCAGCTTCCTTGTTGCCTGCCCTGTCGCTGAGTTTCTGAGAAATATCCTGGAAACCTCGGGCTTGATACTTTGGCTCCTTCCTGCCTTTGGCTCTCCTGCTCTTGCTCCAGCATAGCTTGCTCATCTGTCTTTTCCTCCCAGGTGGCTCTGAAGATCAGGAGCAGAGGTGTGGTAGAAGCAGTGGCCTGTGCGGGATCCGTGCCTCAGCAGATTCCACGTTCTCTTCCGCAAGAGAATAGTGCACGCCCGTGCCCAAACACACACCACAGAGATGTGCCTTCCCAAACCAAGCCCCACTCCGACTGTCACTTTCAGCTCCCGTAAAAGTGATGTTCAGGCCTTTTCTCCACCGCGGACTCCCTGGGTCGCCTAGAGCAAACCCCTCCCCTGCCTTCAGTGTGGGGCTAAAGATAGGACTTGTCAGGTACTTCGCAGCATTAAAAGGAGTTTTCAGCGAAAAGCAGGAGTTCGTGGAGGCATACGCTGTGCCTCAGAGAAGCCCGGCAGGTCAGTCACTCAGCTGCCCATCATCCTTCCCTTCTCTCAGCAGTGCAGGGTGGCATGAACGAACGGTTCTGCTTTCCCCTCACCCTCACAACGACCTTGCAGAGTAGGTTAGCCCGAGAGGGTAGGACGGGCCCAAGGTCACCCAGTTAGTTTCACAGCTGAGAAAGGATCCGAATCCACGTCTTCCCAATCCCATTGCGCCCCACTGGCTCCTAGTGTATTGGGGAGACGGGGGCAACTATGCAGGCCACCCCTCGTCTCTCCCCCTCTCTCCACTCGAGGAACACTTTAAGAGGCGCATTCCCCCCTCTGCGGTCTGGGTGGGACGGCCGGAGGCTGGGGCAGGCAGAGGCTTCTCAAGGGCAGGTTTACGGGGTGAACTTTGAGCCCAACCTGGCTTTAATAAAGTCTCGTATTCAGGCCCTGCCAAAACCCCTTTCCAGATGGGATGGGGGGGGGACTTCAAAGAGGCTGTGGCGGGAGGGACCTCAGCAGTGAGGGCCGTGCAGTTGTTTCCAGTTAAGCGCAGGGCAATCGGATCGTGTTTCAGGGGCGTGGGGGGGGCGGAGGCGGGAGCAGCACAGCTTCACTTCCAGAAGGAAGAGCACAAAGCGGCCACTGGGATTTTGCCTGCCAAGCTGCAGCTAGCGATGGCGATAAAGGGCTGGGTCGGCGGATGTGTGGCTGCCTGGCAAAGTTGCCCGTTTCATTTCTCTCCCATCCATCATGCTGGATGGCGTTGAGAAGTGGTGATGCTTGCTGACTTTTCTTTCTGCAGGAGGGGCCATGGCTCAGTGGAAGAGCCTCTGCTTGGCATGCGGAAGGTCCCAGGTTCAATCCCCAGCCTCTCCAGTTAAAAAGGACCAGGCAGGAGGAGAGGTGAAAGCCCTCCGCCTGAGTCCCTGGAGAGCCGCTGCCAGTCTGAGTAGACAATACACCAGTGGTAGACAATGACCAAGGGTCTGATTTAGCATAAGGCAGCTTCCTGGGTATGCTTTTGGGGAGAACATAAGAACATAAGAGATGCCAATGTTGGATCAGGCCAAAGGCCCATCCAGTCCAACACTCTGTATCACACAGTGGCCAGAAATACCAGTGCCATCAGGGGGTCCAGCAGTGGGGCTGGGACATTAGAAGCCATCCCACTGTTGACCCCCCCAAGCACCAAGATGACAGAGCATCCCTTGCCCCAGAGTCCCTATCTATACCTTGTGGCTAATAGCCACTGATGGACCTCTGCTCCATATGCTTATCTAATTCCCTTTTGAAGCCGTCCATGCTTGTAGCTGCCACCACTTCCTGTGGCAGTGAATTCCAAGTGTTAATCACTCTTTGGGTGAAGAAGTACTTCCTTTTATCTGTTCTAACCCGACCGCTCAGCAATTTCATGGAGTGCCCACGAGTTCTTGTATTGTGAGAAAGGGAGAAAAGTACCTCTTTCTCTACCTGCTCTTTCCCATGCATAATCTTATAAACCTCAATCATGTCACCCCTCAGTCGTCGTTTCTCCAAGCTAAAGAGCCCTAAGCGCCTTAACCTTTCCTCATAGGGAAAGTGTTCCAACCCTTTTATCATTCGAGTTACCCTTTTCTGCACTTTTTCCAAAGCTATAATATCCTTTTTAAGGTGTGGTGACCAGAATTGCACACAGTATTCCAGATGAGGTCGCACCATTGATTTATATAGGGGCATTATGATATTAGCTGATCTGTTTACAATACCCTTCCTAATAATCCCCAGCATAGCATTGGCCTTCTTTATTGCAGTCACACACTGTCTCGACATTTTCAGTGAGTTATCTACTACAACTCCAAGATCTCTCTCTTGATCAGTCTCTGCCAGTTCAGACCCCATCAACGTGTATTTATATTTAGAATTTTTGGCTCCAATGTGCATCACCTTGCACTTGGCCACATTGAACCCCATTTGCCATGTTGACGCTCACTCGCCCATCTTTGACAGATCCCTTTGGAGTGCCTCACAATCCTCACTGGTTTTCACCACCCGGAACAACTTCGTATCATCTGCAAATTTAGCCACTTCACTGCTTACTCCCAACTCCAAATCATTAATGAACAAGTTAAAAAGCAGTGGACCAAGTACTGATCCCTGCGGTACCCCACTGCTTACCCCCCTCCACTGAGAGAACTGCCCATTTATACTCACTCTCTGTTTTCTATTAATTAGCCAGTTTTTGATCCATAAAAGGACTTGTCCTTTTATCCCATGATTTTTGAGCTTACTTAGGAGCCTTTGATGAGGAACTTTATCAAAAGCTTTCTGGAGGGACCATGTCTCAGTGGTAGAGCATCTGCTTGGCATGCAGAAGGTCGCCGGTTCAGTCCCTGGCACGGGCAGCGGAACCTGGAGAGCTGAGACCCTGGAGAGCTGCTGCCAGCTTGAGTAGACAATATCGACCTTGATGGACCGAGGGTCAGCTTCATGGTGCCACACGTGGGTTTTCTTTGGCAACCTGCAGACGTAAAGCGGTCATTTCTAGTCCAGGCTACAAGCCCCTCAGTAGATGGCAGGCTGGAGGCAACTCTCAGAACCCAGCTGTTGACCGGCCTGCTTTGCTGAGCCGTGGGTTGACTGATGGGTGAGGCTGTAGGTTAAGGGCACCGTTGTCTCATTCTGGAAAATATTTTGTGTCCGGTGTGTTGTTGTCGTAGGGTAAGAAGAGGAGAATGTCCTTTGCTTGGCGTGCCAGGAGCTTCTTTGCTTTTTAAAATTGCAGTAAGAGCTCATGTGTGCTGTGTGCCAGCCGCACTTAAGTGGGTGATCCACTGAGTCAAAGACGAGTCTACTAAAAGTTCTCTCATCCTTTGAGGGCCTTTTTGGCTTGATGTGAACATCAACGTAATGTAAACACGGTCTCTGGTGTACAAGGGAGGTATTGCTTCCTGCCCTGACCCAGATAGCCCAGGCTGGCCCGATCTCATCAGATCTCAGAAGCTCAGCAGGGCTGGCTCTGGTTAGTACTTGAATGGGAGGACCACCAAGGAAATTCAGGGTCGCTACGCAGAGGCAGGGAATGGCAAACCACCTTTGAACGTCTCTAGCCTTGAAAACCCTACGGGGTTGCCTTAAGTCTGCTGCGACGTGACAGCACGCACCACCACCATCGCATCCTGTGGGGTGTGCCTGAATATTCTGCTTTCATCCTATTGGGTGTCATGGGGTGTTTTGAAAACAATACAAAAACCTATCAGAGCTGTTCACTGGGGCATTCTCTGCCCCCTTTCCAGACTGTGCTCATATCCCGAAGAGCCTAAATCCCTCCCAGTCAGGAGGCAAACACACCTGTCTTCTTCGATCGCTGGGGAGGGGGCGCTGTTAGAAACCCCAATCGCCCTTTCTTTGCTTTTCATGCAGAAGGTCCCAGGCTCAGTCCCTGGAGGAGTCTCCTGTTAAAAAAGCATCAGGCGGTAGGTGATGCGAAAGACCTCTACTGGAGACCCTGGAGAGCTGCTGCTGGTCTGAGTGGGCACTACTGGACCAAGTCCGCTTTGTGTGTTTATGGCTCTATTTTTCATGAGTGTGGAAGCACCTTAGAGACCAACAAGATTTCCAGGGCATAAGGTTTCCAGATTCAAGGCTCTGCTCATCAGAAAATGACGCACATCTTCAGCATGAGAGAAAACCATGGTACAGCCCTGTGGAGTAGCTCAAAATCAAAAAGGGTAAAAAAAATTCCCCCCCAAAGTGATGAAATTAAGTAATAAAACCTCCTGACGGATGTCTCGCTGGGGTTGCTACAGGGAAGGCCCTGCACTGAGCGTCAGCAGCCTTTATCTCCTGAGAAGAAGGGTCCCAAAGCACCGCCACTCCGAGAGGAGCTGTTCCTGCAGATATCTCCATGATAGAGCCCACACTCTGCATGCAGAAGGTATCAGGTTTAGAGTCTCCGTATAGAATGGCTCTCAGGCCCATCAGTGGCTGTTAGCCCCAAGGTATAGATGGAACACTCCGTCTGGGGCAGTGATGCTCTGTATTCTTGGAGCTCTCTCCCCCCGCTGGTGGACCTCCTGATGGCCCCTGGGTTTTGGCCCCTGTGTAACACAGACTGTTGGGCTGGATGGGCCACTGGCCCGATCCAACATGGCTTCTCTTATGTAGGCTGGGAAAGCCCTGTTTCTGGGGCCTTGATGGGCTGCTGCCAGTCAGAGGAGACGGACCGGGCTAGAGGTCTAACACGAGAGACGGCGGCTGTAGATATTTGCAGGGATAGGTCTCCCAGGCCTTCCTCTTGTGGGGTTTTCAGGAGAAGATCTGCTGTGGATCCCAGAGCATCCTGGCAGCCAGTGCAGCAAACCAGGAACGGTCCTCCTGCTCCCTGTGGCCAGGATCCTTCCCCTCCTCAGTGTTGCCGGTTCTTCTCCCATGTTGCTCTGTGGGTGAGAGTGGGGAATGGGGCTAGAAGACGGGAGGCAGAAATGGCCTCAGTCCTGCGGACTCTCGCAAAGGGCTGTTCTAGGCAGCAAGAAAGCTCAGTGACAGGACATGACGGAGGTTTATAAACTTATGCATGGAGCAGAGAGAGTTGACAGCAGAGAACTGTTTCTCCCTCTCTCAAACCCGAGGGCATCCAATGAAGCTGACGGGCAATCGGTTAAGGATGGGCAAAAGGAAATACTTCTTTACACAGAGAGTGATTAGAATGTGGGATTCGCTGCCAGAGGATGTAGGGATGGCCACAGGAATCAACAGCTGTATAAGGGGGATTAGATAGATTCATGGAGAATAAGTCTATCAGTGGCTACTAGCCATGGTGACGGAGCGGGAACCTCCACATTCAGAGGCACTAAACCTCCGAATCCCACGGCCAGGAGGCAACATAAGAAGAAGGCCTCGGCCTCCGTGCCCTGTGTGAGACAGAAGGCTGGTTGGCCACTGTGTGAGACAGAAGGCTGGTCTAGACAGACCACTGGTCTGATCCAGCCGGGCTCTTCTTATCTTCTGTTCTTACTGGCCGGGCTTGACCCCTGGTTCCCGGGCTGTGGTGCATTTCCCTTCATGCTTAGGCAGCTCCAAGCCCTGGGAAACGCAGGGCCTCCGTTGGAGAGGACCCAGAGCCAAATCCGAGTCCACTCAGGCTCCAGCGCTCGTGTTCGGGGATGCGAAAGCCCCTCCGGAAATGGCTTGGCCTGCTTTCCCAGGAGACAGCGAATGGCCCCTGGGGCCGTGTGGAATACGTGCCTTTTTTATTTTCGGAAGCCGTCTCCCGAAATAGCCCGGACATGGGATTGTTGCTTGGCAGGCGATGGAGCGGAGCTGGCTGCCTGCTTCCTCGTGGTTTCTCAGCAGGCCTGGCTTCTCTGGAGCAGGTTGTCATACCTGTGAAGCTGTCATCTGGGCCGTGAGAGAGGGATGCCACAGTGCCCCTGCGTGTAGGCTTCTCCCCAGCGCCGAGGCAAGGCTGCCCGAGCCCTTGGGCACTCCGTCCATCGCATGCCAGTTTCTGATGGTCTGGGCAGCTGAGGGCTGTTTGCTGGCAGGATCAGCACCCAGGCATCGGGTCAGCTCCTCATTGCTAGCCCACACTTGGGGGCTGGGGGGAAGCCAATGGCTATGCCCACTCTTTGGAGGAAGTCACCGTGCTGAGTCCCCGAGCAGGGCTGTGGGCAGTCTGTTCCCAATTTGTTGTACTGCTTCAGACCAACATGGTAGACCAAGTGGACCCAAGAAGAACGTGACTCTGGAATCTGGATCTCTGCATTGTTTCGGGTTTTTATTGTGTGTTCTGGAAATCTGAGTGCCATTGTGGAGGGCGGGGCATGGCGCTGAAGTGCCTCCCCTGGGATTATTGGAACCCCTAACTCAGCGGTCACTCTGGCTTGCAAGACTTGGGCTAGAAGCTTGCCTTTTCATTTAAAAAACCCATCTTCCCGAAAGTTAAGCTTTCCAAGAAGCAGAATTTGGTACTCGGTGCCACATGATATACTTTTTCAGTGCTTCTGCAGAAACACAGCATGTCTGCACCCTAAGGTGTACATTTCACATGCATTACGTGAAATTAGAATCTCTGGTTCTTGGAATGCGAAAAACGATCTCTCTGCAGATTTATTTATTTATATCTGGCTTTTTACCCAACGGGGACCCAAAGCAGCCTAGGCCATTTCCCTCTCCTCCGTTTTGTCTTCACATTATCCCTGTGAGGTAGGTTAGGCCGAGAGCATGTGACTGGCCCAAGGTTGCCCAGCGAGCTTCCGTGGCAGGAGTAGGGATTTGAACTTGGGTTTCCCAGATCCTAGTCTGACACTTTAGCCTTGACACCATGCTGGCTCTCTGAGGCCCCTTGCCTTTGCAGCAAATGTGTGCGTGTGAACGAAAAAGGAGAGACCTTTAAATCTGTCAGTCTGGCCCTGCGTGTTCATGGTGTCCGTCTTCTCAGCTTGCAGCTCTTTGGTGCAACAGAAGATACATCTTGAAGAGCTGTCGGGGACTTGGAGGTCTCTGTGCTCCTTGCCTCTGCACAGCTCTCTTACTTGGGGCGTCTCGGTTGGGCTTCCTTCTCCGGGGCTTTCTTGGGATCTCAGTCTCTCCTCTCCTTCCTTTGCAGCTGGATCCCCAGACAGTGCAGACCAAGAACTGGCACATGGATGTGATCGAGATGAATGGGGTAAGGAGCCAGTGGAGATGCCCGCTGCGCCCCTTGGTGCTTGCCCAAGATTTTGCTCCTGCCTGCATTCCCCTGCCCTTCCCAGGCCCTCCCTTCAATCCAGAACCTGTGGATCTGGTTGCCCTCTGATGCCTCTTGAGGGGGCTGGGCACAGTGCTGCAAGTATTGTGAGTTGCGGGCCCTGAAAGGGCTGTTTCAGAGCCATTTCACTGTTGGTATCCTTGCAACGACCCTGCAAGGTAGGCTAGGCTGAGAGCAAGTGTGTTAAAACATTCTCCACTCCTCCATTTTATCCCCACAACAAGCACCCTGTGAGGTAGGTAAGGCTGAGAGTATGTGACTGGCCCAGGGTCACCCAACGGAGCTTCAATGGTAGCGATCCTAGCTCCAGATCCTCCTCCGACATTAACCAGTGCAGGCCCTTTTTATTCAGGGGGCATTTAAATTTCTAAGGGGGCAGTTAAATTACAGTTAATTAAATTAATCCGAGTGCCTGTCTTTAAAGGGGGAGGCTCCGAGCCTGTTTCCAGCCCTTCCTTTCAAGGGACAGGGCAGCCAGCGCATCAGGTCCTAGGGGAAAAAACAGCTCAGAGGGCATTGAATTGCCTCCAGAAGACATTTAAATGCCTTCTGAGTTCCCTTCGACAGGGCAAGAGAGCTTAGAGGGGCACTCAAGAGTGGCACCTTCAATACATCTCCAATCATCCCCCCTTGCTGCTAGACCAGTCCTGCTGTACACCACCCAGGTCATGGTGAGTCCTTCAAAAGCAGTCCCATGAGCCTTTGGGAAACATGCAAATTAATTTTGTGAATGAGATTATGAGAACTCCAAAGGCATTTAAATGCCTTCTGAGCTGTCTTTTCCCAGGTCCCAATTCCACAGGGAGAGGGAGGCCTGAGGGCAAGCTGCAGGTAGCAGGGGTCTCTCCTCCAAAATAAGGTTTCTGGCAGGGCTGTTTGTGGGGCGGGGCTTTTAATTAAGGGGGCAGGGCCCCAAAATGCCCCACTGTAGCTACAGGTCTCACTAGTATACCATGCTGAGTCAGGATTTGAACTTGGGTTGCTCCAGGACAAGCCCAACACCCTGCTGGCTACCACTGTCATGGATAACTGTCTGCCTTTTGGGGAACTGAATACAGAGAATTGGGGGAGGGGTTGGGGCTACACACGAAATAAGCACAGCAAGTTGGGAGTCCCACTGTCGCGTCACACAGGGAGATGTGTGTCCTAGAACCCCCGCGTACATACAGACACCACAGGGGAAGATCAGTGGTGCTGGCTAGTTGTCTTTCTGGGACGTTTGTCTGCCGTTGCCCATCTTGTCATTGAGGAAGCCCCGCAGAATACACTAGAAAGGGACCTCAGAGTTGTCCAGAACTCTGTCTAAAAGCCATTGTGCCACGAACGCCACCATGACTTGGCAGCTGGCATGAGTTAGTTGGGCCAACAAAGGCAGGGAGGAGCACTGAATGGGCAAGGGGGGGGTGCCCCCTTGCTGTGTGTGACCCCCCGGCATTCATGGCTCTCCCTGCAGATCAAAGTGGAGTTCTCCATGAAGTTTACAAGCCGGGATATGAGCCTCAAGAGGACCCCGTCGAAAAAGCAAACAGGAGTTTTTGGAGTGAAAATCAGCGTCGTCACCAAGTAGGTTGGGAGCAGAGCCTGGGGGGGGGGGGGGGGCGTGTTACCCCGGGGGGGGGAGGGGGGTAGTGTCAGGAAGGAGAGCCCAGATTCCCAGCAGCGTTGCTCCACATCACCCTGCGCTCTCCTAATCCCAGGTCTTCCTTCCCACTAGGCGGGAACGCTCGAAAGTGCCATACATCGTACGGCAGTGCGTGGAGGAAGTGGAGAAGAGGGGCATTGACGAAGTGGGCATCTACCGCATCTCAGGGGTGGCCACCGACATCCAGGCCTTGAAAGCTGCCTTTGACTCAAGTGAGTTTCTGCCTCCTGCTGCTCCGGGGGGGGGGGGGGGGGGGGCTGCTCTCTCTTGAACATTCCCGCATGCACACTCCTAAATACACAACATCTGGATCAGCATCCCATCTTGTTCAGCCTCCTGTTTCCAAAAGCCCAGGTGCTTCTGGGAAGCCCTGCAAGCAGGGCATGAGGGTAACAGCCCTCTTCCTATGGTCGTAGTGTTCCGAGACTGCTTCTGAGCGTGTCTGTCACCTTTTTATCTTGCCCGTCCTCTGAAGGACAGGACAGCATGCACCATTCTCCCATCACTTGCTTATACAACAGTCCTACAAGGTTGGCTGCCCTGGCAGGGATGGCTCAGCCTAGCCTGATCTCATCAGATCTTGGAAGACGAGCACGGTAAGCCCTGGTTAGTACTTGGATGGGAGACCACCAATAGGGTCGCTGTGCAGAGGCAGGAAACAGCAAATCACCTCTGCTCATCTCTTGCCTTGGAAAGCACACGAAGGATCGCCATAATTCAGCTACAACATGGCGGTACTTCCCCTCACAGCTATGAGGTAGCTTAGGTTCAGGGAGAGTGATTGGCCCAAGATCACCTAGTGAACTTCATGGCTGATCTCTGAACCCTGATCTTCTCCACTCACTGCATGGCGTTGGATCTGCATCTTGGCTGAAAGCTTCTTGTAGACCAGTCCTTTGTGATATGCAGGGGTCATTTCGTAGAAAAAGAGGTGCAGGAGCTCATTAGCATAACTCATTAGCATAACTTATTTGCATATGCCACACCCCCTGACATCACTGGAAGTGTGTCAGAAGGCAACACCCACCACTCAGGTTCCACTAGACTGTTTTGGATTGCTAGCTATGGGGGGGGGGCATGCAGATCTGTCATCGCAGAGGAGGGAGAGCTTGTACCTGAATAAAACTTGGTCTTAAAGGTGCCACTGGGCTATTTTGGACCATGCAACTTACCTGGCTGCTTCTTGCTCTTACTGAGGGCTGCTGGGAGCAGGGGGTGGGGTTTGTTGCATGTGCCCACCCCCTAGGCTCTTTACTGCCAGAGCTCCGCTCCTGTGTGCTCCTGCGGGAAATGACCCCTGGTGATATGTCTTTTCAAAGCCATCTAACCAGGGGGTTGACACCACATCTTGTCACTGCAAAGCCAGAATGCTGAAGGAAAATGGGATTGCTTCAGCAGGGCTGTCAAGTGCCCAGTTGGGCCCCCAGATTAATATCCCACATGGTACCCCCCCATATGAGCCTGATTCAAACCAGATGATGTAATAAAACAAACAACTTGCCTTCTTGACACCATGAATAAAATAATGTTTATTGGGTAAGAAACAGTAAAGGGAAATGGGCAGAATTATTTACAATAAGGCATGGTGCAAAAAACTGAGCAAACGGAATCAGACAAATGCCCCAGCCACGGGATGTAGCCTGAATACTGAAGTGCACTGTGAATTCAGCAGAGATGAGAGACACAGTACTTGCAGATAAGCTGCACTGAATGAAATGATGGATCAGTCTCTCTCAAAAAGTACTCAACTGAAAGAAATACTCTAAAATATTTCTAGTTCACAGCAACATAAAGATGCTTAATGGGGAAGGGAAATTGGGGAGATGTGAAGCATTGGTCGTATCCTCCATGGAGAGGAGGCACCTTAGCTGAGTCCCCCCCCCCCCCCATCTGTCCCACAGTGGCCATTTCCTCCCCACCATCACAGGAGGCTTTCACATTTTTAAAGATGACACTAAAATATCATTATAGCAGTATAGTGTTATAACAGATATGTTTACCAGGTTCTCTGAATTGCCAGCTTTCTATTTTATTACTATTAAAAAATAAGTCTCAAGCCTTTTCCACTGCAGAGATATAAGGGAAAAGTCATATCTCTGCAATGGAAAAAGCTAGAGACTTCCCTTTTTTGGGGGGGGGGAGGCAAGCTCTTATCTTATTTTTTTTATACAATAATTTTTATTAAGTATATGAATAATAAACATACTGTGGATAGTTGAACATATTGTGTGATTGTCAAGTTTAGGTGTACAGACATATTTGTGGTCTTCGAACAAATAAAATACAGGTAATGTCAATTTGTGCAGAGTATGAAAGCCGGGAGTTCAGAGAAGCTGATCCACATGGGCCCCTGGAATTTTGTCCCCCCTGCCCCCTCCTCTCAGTGGCCCTGTGCTCCAGCAGGACCACTCCTCCCTCTGTTCCTTTTGAAACCCAGCATCCTCTCTCGATTCTGCTGCAGATAACAAAGACACCCTGGTGATGCTCAGCGACATGGACATCAATGCCATCGCAGGCACCCTGAAGCTATACTTCCGTGAGCTCCCAGAGCCCCTCTTGACGGACCGGCTTTATCCCGCTTTCATGCAGGGCATCGGTAGGAGCAAGTTTGTATGTAACGCATGAGGAGAGTGGGCTGGAACAGAGTCTGGAGGCCTTTTCATCCTCCTCTTGAGGAACTGGCAAGGCAAGGGGAGGCCTCCCTGTCTGTTTATGTACCGGGAGGCCTCTATATATTAATAACTTTAGCTGGTGCTCAGACATCCTTCCCTTTGTCAACTGCTTTTCACATTCTTTCCGCCTTTGGAAATGGAGATCAGGACTTGTGGGTGGTGGTGGATCCTAGCTGATACCGTGGAAATGGAAACCAGGACTTGAGGTGGATCCTGGTTGATACTGAGAGAGATCAAGAGTGGTTTGGTGATGCTGTCCAGTTGGGTTTATTGGCTCTTTGGGGTCTAGGGATAGATGTACCCAGGACAGTCCTTGGTAGTCCTTGTCCTCAGCCTGGAGGTTCAGAATAACAATATAGAGTCCAATTCCTTTTTCACCTCATCCTTCCTGGATTAATTAATCTGCCACATTGTAATTCCCACCTTCTTCCAAGAAGGTTAGAGGGATGTCTCCCAACAATTCCATGAGGTCTTTTTAGACTGAGAGTGGGAATGGCCCATACCATAAGGGGAATAAGGCGCCTAAAACGGAATTCGAATACAGGTCTCCCCAGACCAAATCCAGCAGACTCCCCTTCTCCCTATACTGGATTGCGCCAAGAGCAACATAGAGTTTTGCAGTCCAGCTGGTTCTGCAGCATAAGGAAGACTGGGATGTGCATTCCTCAGCTCTCTCCAACTTTGTCTTTCATCTCCAGCGCTCTCTGACCCATCGGCCAAGGAGAACTGCATGATGCATCTTCTGCGCTCCCTGCCTGACCCCAACCTCATCACTTTCCTCTTCCTGCTGGAACACTTGAAACGGTAATTTCCTCCTCTGCAGAGCAGGAGGGGGGGAACTGTGAACAGGATCCAGGAAGTGGGCCTGCGCGGGTTTGCGCTGCAGCAAAATGAAAGAGACTTCACCATTCAAAGGCCTCCTTAGCAAGACTGGGGGGAAATGCATGCGGTTTGAAGGTCAGGGCTACAGCAGACGATGAGAGAACAGAAATGGAGATGTTCAAGTGGCAACATGGGAGATGGGGCAGATCCCCCCCCCCCCCCCCCCCCCCGAGGAGCGTTTATTTCAAAGGGGCTTGTACGGTAGGACTTCCTAGTGAGTTTCTATCTTCTGTTAGTGGGAAGGATGTCCACCCTTTTTGGGATTTTTCTTCTTGGGCATCGCAGCCCAAGTCTTGGTAAGGCAGAGGGTGCTCAGAATTCCCGTTTGTAGGCGTTCTTGTCTCCTGAGCCAAAAGGAAATATTTCTTCACACAGCAAGTGGTTAAAATATGGAATTAGCTGCCAGAAGATGCAGTGATGGCCACAGGCATAGACAGCTTTAAAAGGGGATTAGACAGATTCGTGGAGGAGAGGTCTACCAGTGGCTACTTGCCCTGGTGACTAAAGGGAATCTCCATGTTCCGAGGTACTAAAACTCTGAATCCCAGTGCCAGGAGGCAGTACCAGGGGAGGTCCTCAGCCTCTAGGTCCTGTTGTTGTTCCTCCAGAGGAACTGGTTCGCCACTGTGTGAGACAGGATGCTGGACTAGACGGACAATTGGGCCCGATTCAGGCAGGCTCTTCTTATGTTCTGAAGGTTCAGGCTCTCATCACAGGTCTCCCTGAAGAAGAAATTCTGAGGTTCATCCTGTGGAGAAATTTGAAAAAAGCAGTTTGTTTGAGCATAGGACAAAAGCTGGGCATGGCAAAAAAAACGGGGCTTTTGACTTGTGCCAACTCCTGCTTCACTTCTTAAATGTGTAAAAACAGTGACGTGACTTTGGGGGTTCTCTCTGGTAGCGAGTGAAGACGAGCCCTCCTAGATTTTATGCCCATTTGGCAGCAGAATCGTTCTGCGGTGGGCAGCTGCCGCTCTCCCGCCTGTGTCTGTTTTCAGCATCGTCACACTCCACCTTGACCAAGAAAGAGAATCCAGGGGCCTCTCTGCCTCGACTCTTCTCGAAAAAGGTGGACAATAAATAAATAGGCCTTTGGAGAGAGGGCTAGTGGATTCCTCACTGGCTTCCCAGGAGCACTGTGGCCTCATTAATTGGTAGGAGAGAAGCAGGGACTGTTGTTTCCCCTCAAGTTCGGCGGGGCCAAAAAGAAGAACACGACTGGTCTCCTGGCCTTGCTCAGGCCTTGCGCTTCTGCCGAGGAATTGTTGTAGGAGCTGTGGGTCGGCGGGCGGCCGCACTGGCCAAAAACACGCTGAGGGGAATTTGGAATCGGCGGCTGGAATCTTGTGTTTCTGGCATGTTGTTCTGTTAGGTCCCAAGCTGGGAAGAAACCGGGGGGGGCGGGGGGCGGCCTCAATTGAGCCTGAAAGGAAAATCCATTTGGCTTCTTCCTCTGAGAAGAGGGCACAGCCAGTTCCCACATCTGTTCCCCTGGACGGCACTCAAACTCTGTGCAGCTTGTGTGTGTTTTTTCGGGGGAGGGGGGGGGTGGAGATTACAGCACAGCTGTCTCCAAACATGGCAATATTTTGATGCTGGTTTCCATGGCAGTGGCTGGCTGCAGCCCAGCATGGCCAGTGGTCATTTCCAGGGAAGGTGTGCGGGAGGGAATTTGGGTGGCTGAACCTGGACAAAGAGGGTGGTGTGTGTGTGTCTGTGTGTGTCTGTGTGTGTGTGTGAGATGGCTACCACATCTGGCCCGGGAGGGGGGAGGGGTTGTATCATCAGGTCTGTGGCTGCCACCTCAGAAGCTGCACCGTACTTGAACAGCAGGGCCAAGGAGAGGGGAAAGAGAGGGCTGGCTGACCAGAGACCGGCTCTGTTCTGCTCTTTCTCTCTTCCAAACGGGTGAGCCACTTTGGCGTAGTGGTTAAGTGCGCGGACTCTAATCTGGGAGAACCGGGTTTGATTCCCCACTCCTCCACTTGCACCTGGCTGGATGACCTTGGGCAAGCCGTAGTTCTGATAAGAGCTGTTCTCGAAAAAGAGCAGTTTCTGTCAAGAGCTCTCTCAGCCCCGCCTACCTCACAGGGTGTCTGTTGTGGGGAGGGGAAGGGAAAGGAGTTTGTAAGCCTCTCTGAGACACCTTTGGATAGTGAAGGGCAGGGTATAAATCCAATCTCCTCCTCCTCCTCCTCCTCCTCTTCTTCTTCTCCTCCTCCCCCTCCTCCCCCCAGAAAGGCCTTTCCCACTTCGCCCTCTGCCAAAATGATGAAGGCCTGTGAAACTAACCTCTTTTTTTCCCCCTCCCCCCCGGTGTGTCTTCACCGCCCAGGGTGGCTGAGAAAGAGCCCATCAACAAAATGTCGCTGCACAATCTGGCCACAGTGTTCGGCCCAACCTTGTTGAGACCTTCCGAGGTGGAAAGCAAGGGGAACCTCAGTTTGGCATCAGACATCTGGTCCCACGACGTCATGGCACAGGTACGGGGAGGACTTGGGGCGGTGGTGAGGTTGGAGGGAGAAGCAGACGCCCTCTGCTGGGCCATGTCAGAACCCACAGTCAACAACGGAGTACACACTTCATAGAAATGTTATACTTTTATTGAAGAGCCATAGATGCATTAACACAGTCACTGTTAAGAATAACCGTTGCCTATTCACCCTACTGAGATATAGGGCATTCGTATGCACACCCCCCCACTGCGCTGGCCAATTAGGCACCCTCCCGCGTGCGGGCTAGAGCTGGTAAGCGTTACTACTATGCGAAGCTGGGAATTGCTCTGCTTCCACGGTTGGGAGACAACACACCTCACCTCCTGTTCTTCTTTAGAGATAAGCATTACTGCGCCAAGCAAGAGACAGGAATGCGAAAGCAATTTACACAGACACTGAAAGAACATCCCCACCCCCATGGCAGCATAGCTGACAGGCCACCGCTCAACCCTAGGACTCCTTCTGCGGAAGCAAGGCTTCTCCAGAAGGACAATCCACGTGACGCCACAGTCCTTGGGGCCACCCTGAAGACTTTGCAGCAGACGTGCAGTGGGAGTCGTGTCTCTCCCAGAAGCATGTCGGCCCAATTCTGATTGCGACCGTGGAGAACGTAGAGATGGGACTTCAGCCTTTCTCCTCCACCCCTTTTTTGTTTTCTAAGATAGCCCCCGGAGCTGCTGTTTTGCTCCATTTCAAAAACAGTGTGTAGCCATGCAAGTTATGGAATTGTCACAGCAGAGCAAAATAGTGCCTCCCTGGGGGCCATTTCAGGATGGGGGGGGGGGGGGGACTGAACCCCGTTCTCCACAAGGGGCTTCCCTCTCCCGACC
The DNA here is from genome assembly GCF_001447785.1 of Gekko japonicus. Classification (NCBI taxonomy): domain Eukaryota; kingdom Metazoa; phylum Chordata; class Lepidosauria; order Squamata; family Gekkonidae; genus Gekko; species Gekko japonicus. Next base: position 1,081,422 of record NW_015173128.1, read on the forward strand.
TTCAATGGGGCTCCTTTGGTGCCAGCGCCGGTGGTTAGGAGTTTGGGAGTGCTCCTGGACTCCACCTTAACTATGGAGGCCCAGGTGGCGGCCACTGCCAAATCAGCCTTCTACCATCTTCAGCTGGCTCCGCAGTTGGTCCCCTTCCTTGACCACGATGACCTGGCCACAGTGATCCATGCGACGGTCACCTCGAGGCTAGACTACTGTAACGCTCTCTACATGGGGCTGCCTTTGTCGCAAATCCAGAAGCTGCAGCTAGTGCAGAATGCTGCAGCTCGGCTGCTGATGGGTCTCGCTAGGCGGGAGCACATCCGGCCTGTGTTGAAAGCACTGCACTGGCTGCCGATAACGTACCGGATTCGCTTCAAAGTGCTGGTTCTTACTTTTAAAGCCCTATATGGCCAGGGTCCAACATACCTAAGGGACCGCCTCTCCCCATATGTTCCCCCAAAGGCACTTCGGTCAGGGTCTCAACAAAGAGGCCAGGTATGCTGTAACCAGGGCCTCTCGGTGGCGGCTCCTACCTGGTGGAACAAGCTCCCGGAGGAGATCCGGGCCCTGCGGGACCTTGCACAGTTCCACAGGGCCTGTAAGACGGAGCTCTTCCGCCAGGCTTTTGAGTAGGAGCCGCCACCGCCACCACACTACTCCACCACTGTACCAGCACTACTGTATTATTAGATAACATTGGGGTTTGTGATGGCCCTGTGACAAGATAGTATAATATCACGTGGAACCATCCCATTGAACTGAGTCTAACATTCCCGGGATACCATGGAATTGGGACTACCATTCCCAGGATACCATCTTGCGATTGAAGATCTTTTAAAACAACTGGAGCACTTTATGCTGTTTTAAATGTTGGTTTTATCTTGTTTTATTGATTGGCATTTTTGCCCTATTTGTGTTTTAACTATTGGCACATGTTGCCCTATTTGTGAGCCGCCCTGAGCCCGTTGCGGGGCGGGCGGGCTATAAATTTGAACAAACAAACAAATAAATAAAAATAACCACGGTCGCAGTCAGAATTGGGCCCAAGTGCATCTGGGAGGCACAGAATTGCTGCTGCATGCCTGATACAAAATCCTCATAGCAGCCACAAGGCGTTTGTATTGAGGGTGAAAAGTACTGACACTTACTAGCGATTTCAGCCCTCATACTTTATTTCAGCTCAGAACAAGACAAGAACTACCAGCTCGCGGGCCGGTTTCTAAAGGCAAACAACCCACACCCAAAACACCCCCCCCACACACACACACACGTTATAGGTTATTTACAGTGGCTGAGAGTTCCATAGGCTCTCGGCCTGGAGCCTAGCCCTCCGATTGGAGCGGGCTAGGATCCGCTTGGCCCATTGTTCCTGAGAGCGAAGCTTGGTCACTTTGCATGACCGCGTGGCGACCAAGCCGCACATGCAGTCGGAGCTTGATACGTTACAGAGGGACTTGGCCCCCCCGGGTAGCACTGTACTTGTCAAACGGTGAAGACACAGCAAAGCCCAGAGATGCTGTTCCCTGTCATTCCCAAGGACTTCTCCCCCCCCCCTGTTGAAGAGCCCTCTAATGAAACGTTCTCTGACGGAATAGTGCAATGCTTTCTCAAAGCTGTGTTTTAAAAGAGTCTTGCTGCAGTGAAGCTCTGTGGTCCAAGACTCAAGGGTGGAAAGGCTTGCCACTCAGTACTTGGCTTAGTGGGCTGGGAGGATACAGTCCATAGGTTCTGCAGTGGACACTTACAGCCTCCTGCTATACACACTTATTCACAAGGAAGCCTTGCTGGGTTCAACCTGTGCTTATCCCCCAAGTATATTTGTCTAGGATTGCACCCAGGGTGCAGTAGCAATCTACTGTTGAAAAGGTTAGTCTTTATAAAGTTTTTAAAATATCTTACCCTATTGCTACTTCATTATGTTATAGGGAATGTCCCGTCCCCCCCCCCTTTAAAAACAAAAATGAGTTTCTTCTGTCTGTGTGCTAATTCTGAAATCCACATATCGTTTCCAAGCTCAGACAATATAAAACCTTCCAATGATTACTGCAACACTAACAGTTTTGATTCTCAATTGTTTTATTGCAAAAATGATAGGTACCTTAAAGGTTCAGCAACTCCACCTGTAATGCTGAGTAGATAACGTATACTTATGACTTCAATAAAACAAAGATACAAAGGGACAATGTGTACATGCTGAGTTGTACACAGAACTAAAGTCTGTGTTCTCAAAGTAGTAAAGTGTGTTTAGGCCTTATAAGAGGGGAAGCATTAACTAGCATTCCCAATGTTCTCCATTTATAGGTATTTCCCCCACACACACACACCAAAAAAATGGGGTTAGGGGTTTAAAGGTTTACCCCTCCCAGATGTAAAGTGTAAAGTGAAATTAGCCCTGTAATACAAGTCAATCTTAATTCTGTGTTTGATTTGTTGGCAAGTCCCTCTCTTTAATAAATTGTGAACACATTGGCTCCTCTGTCAGTCCTCTCTGTTTCCTTTTTAATTGTTTAAGACAGGTTTAGCCCTTTAATGCATTAACTCTTCAATCTGTTGGGGGGGGGGGAAATCAAAATGCTCTCAGGGGTGAGGAGGGAGGAGTCCCGGAGACAGCTCAGGCTTACCAGCGGTAAGCCCAGTCAGCTTCTTTTGTAGACACACAAGAGATGATTTTTTAAAAAATAACTGTTTTTCTTTAATAACTTGACCTTGGAACTGAACTCAGCGAGGCCAGTGGCAAACCAGCCACACTGCTCTATAAATCTGTCCTCACTCCACTTCTGAGAGCCAGTTTGGTGTAGTGGTTAAGTGCGCGGACTCTAATCTGGGAGAACCGGGTTTGATTCCCCACTCCTCCACTTGCACTTGGCTGGATGACCTTGGGCAAGCCGTAGTTCTTGTCAGAGCTGTTCTTGAAAAAGAGCAGTTTCTGTCAAAAGCTCTCTCAGCCCCACCTACCTCACAGGGTGTCTGTTGTGGGGAGGGGAAGGGAAAGGAGTTTGTAAGCCGCTCTGAGACACCTTTGGGTAGTGAAGGGCAGGGTATAAATCCAATCTCTTCTTCTTCTCTCTGTGCTGTCTAGCAAGAGGAGCTGTTTTAGGTGCTAGTTTCGTGGCAAAAGGCAGACTTGCAAGGGCTCTTGGGACACTCTTTTCTCATTGGAGTTATTGGTCTCGACTGTTTTATATGGAAGTTAGTCGGTTCAAAAGATCGCAGCCTTGCATTCTGTCACGATTTCATCAGAAATGGTTAACACTGTGAAATCACTTCTAGAAATTAGTGGGAATGCCAATGTCCAACATTACTCACCCCATCAGGGATCTCAAAAATCAGATTAGATGTCATCAATATGACTGGCTCTATCCTTCATATTCATATTCAAATGAGGATCTACCATTTGAAATACTTAGCATTATGAAACAGGTTTGACACAGTTATTTATTGTCTTGTGTTATAATGTTAAACATCATATCCTGTATTTTATGTTTTATGGACAACTGTATGATGTTAGAAAATGAATAAAAATAATTTAAAAAAGAGAAAGAAACAGGGACAAGTTCCCTGCCAAGGGATTAAGTCGAGAGCCTTGCTGTGTGCACGCGTGCGTGAGAACCCCAGCGCTCACCTCCTCTTCCTGTGGCCCTTTCCCCAGGTCCAGGTGCTCCTGTACTACTTGCAACACTCGCCCATCACCTTTGCCGAGCTCAAGCGCAACACTCTCTACTTCTCCACGGATGTGTAGTCCCTGGCTGCGCGGTCTAACGGTGGCCCACGTTCTCCGAGTGAAGGGACGCAACGGCGCAGACTTGGCATTCTGTCCCCCCCCCCCCCCCCCCCGGACTGTGCTGAGGACGTCGTGCTGCCCTGGAATGGTCGCTGCGCATGCCACCTGGACCATTTTGTACAAACGACCGGCCAGCCCTCCACTTTCCGGCACGGGATTCCGCGTCTCTCGGGCATTCGTATTGATACTCAGCAGTGGTGGACAGGAGCGAGCGACAGACGAGGACGGAGGGCGAGGGGAGGGGAGGGCTCTACGGTCCATCTGTGTCTTTGTATAATGTCATCTTCTAACAGAGCTTCACTGTAACCGAGTCTCCCGCCACCCCAGCCTGCTTCGCCTTGCTCCAGCCTACAGCAGCACTTGTCATTTTCGCCCTTCTCCCTTGTGGCCTGCATGGGTGGTGCCTCTCTTAGATTTTCCCATTTCAAAGGCTCGGAGGAAACCAAGGGCTCCCCCCCCCCCGCTTTTCTTTCTTTTGGCTCTGTTCCTCCCGGCTTGTCTTGTGCAGATGGTGGATCCAGTGGCTGAATTCTACATTCTTCTCTCCTCCCCCTGCCAGCCAGCCAGCCTTGGACTGTGAGAGCTGAGCATGGAGAGCCAAAGGTGGTTTTCTCAACGCCCCGTCCGCTCTAGGTTGCTGTTCTGATGCTGGGGGAGACTTCTCCGGTGATTCCTGCCTGTTGGGTGTTTTTTTCTTCTTCTCTTTGGGCGGTAGCTGTGTGTTTGGGGAGGTACGGATTCATTCCTTCGGTTCATTTTGTAAAGCGGTTTTAAGGGTACCCCGCTGGAGGGAGGGAAGGTGGCTTTGCTTGCTAGATTTAAACATGGCTGGATGCTCTGTGTGTGCGCGTGCGTGTGTGCACGTGTGTAAGTGTATGCTCTTCCCTGGCTTGGTTTCCCCTTCCATTTATTTATGATGACTTCTCCTGGGACTAATTCAGTCTCGATCTCTTGCGAAAGAGGGCCAGTCTTCCGGTGGCAGCCTGAGCGTTTCCCAAAGAACGTTGACAGGATGAAGACACATTAGGAGGACGGGAAGGGTGCTGACCCACCCAAGGGTGCAGGCCTCACCCGATGCCTTTGCCTTCTTCTGCCTGCACGCGGCCCTCCCCAGCCCAGAATTGCCACGGAAGCAGCTGGTCTTTCCTGGCTGTCTCTTCCAGACGCGTTCCATGACACGGTTGTAAGGACACCGGGGCCTCTCTCTGTCTTGCCCAGCACTACCACAGGATTTGTCTAGGTGGGCCTCAGTGGCAGCCGAGGCACCGATGCTTTAGGCCCTCGACGTTTCAGTTTTCTCTCTGTGATAAGTAAAAGGTGGGTGGCTGAAGGTAAGGACCCTCGGGGGCTGCCTTGGGCCTGCCAGAACAGGTACGATGCTGGCCTTCTCAGTGGGGGAACAGGTTATTCTGCCTTGTTCTCAGAAAGCCTCCATCCTGGTCACGGGACAGGCCGGAGACCAGTTTTGCAGAATGGATCCTGTGCTCCATTTCCCCGGGATAACTTCCTCTGCTTGGTTGGAAGCCTTCAGGGAAAGGGGCTGTTTGGCTCCCTTCCCCATAAGGAACACGGCTGCCTCGCGTGTTCTTTGACAAGACACTCGATTTCTGGGTCCAGACCTGGCTCTACGCCTAGCAGAGCCCTCTTGAAGGTTCATAGCCTACTTCGGGGTAGGAGTAACAAAAGAAGAACTTCCTCGTCCACCCTAGAATCCTAAGCTGCTTTGATCCTGCTTCTCCCAGCTGAGCTGGAGATGATGTGGCACGGTTCAGGGACCAGAGATTTTCCTTGCCAACCAGGCTTTGTACCTGGGTGAAGTTTTAACCCCTACTGCACAAGAGAGCTTGGTTGGGCTGCATACACCTGAACACACGTCTGCAGCAGACCGAGAAGATGGGAGCTCGACACCCCTCCCCCTGTCTTAAGTGGCTAAATCTGATACCAGCAGAGACAGAGAGAGACACACACACAACTACAGTTGTTCTTTTTAATCTCAGTTTTTTCTGGGGGGAGGCAGGAGACTACAGCTCCTGGAGCTACAACTAAACTAGAAAACTGTTAATATTTGACTTAAGGATATATTTTCTAAATATATATATATATATATATATATATTTTTGGCTGTGTTCTGTTTCAGGTTTTTTTCCCCTGTAGATGACAAACTTTAAATGGCTGTAAACCATGTGAGGAGATTAAAAAAAAAAAGTTAATAAAATGCAAAGTCCAGATATTTGCACAAACGGACACCTACGGAGCTGTTGTGTCGGTTGTCTCCAGAGCAGTAGCCGCAATGATTCCGTGTCGTTGGACAGACCCGTGTGCAGATATCACGCGGAGTTGTCCCAAATGCCCCAGGTTTGGGCTCCCCCACTCCCTCGCCTGCAGCACTTCAGACCCTTGCCAGGGTGAGCCGGCGCTGTTTTCGACCTTCTCGTCTCAAGACCTGTGCCGGGTAAAGAGGCCGTGCCAGCGATGCAGGCCAAAGTGAGGATGCGGCTTTTGGCACAGAGCTGCCCTTACCTTCATGGAGAAGGGGGGAGTGCCCTCGACTCTGGTATGACGACGCTGTGGAAGTTAGGATGTTGGGCAATAAAACAATGCAGAAACAATGGTGTTGAGAGAAATCGGGTCGGGAGGGGGTCACAGGAGGCCATCGATCGGGAGGTGGGAAAGCGCAATTATGCTACTTGGCAACCGCAGTTCTTCTCCTAGGCAACACGTTTCTGCGTTGCCATAGGGACGCTGCCCGAGTCCTCCCTTCTGTTGGCCGACTTGCTCCAAGTCTGGTTTTCCAATCTGTAAATTGACAAAGGGTTTGACGAAATTTAATGCAAACCCTCCCCCCCCCCCAATAGCTTAGAGGAAGTCAGGATCGATCGTGTGGGATTTGGGGGAGCTCCCTGCTCTCCCTTGCCTCTGTGGATGCTTCCCTCTGACTTCCTTGCTCTAGTTGGACCAGTGGAGACTGGTGCCATATTTTTTGCATCCTGTCCTTTCTCCAACGAGCCCCCAAGGTCACCCACTGAGCATCATGAGGATTTGAAGCTGGGTGCCTGGCAGGGGTATAACCAGATGGATCGGGAGATTCTCATGCCAAGAAGCAACACTCTTTTCAGTCTGTGCTCATCTACAGTATGTGGGTGACACAGAAGGATCTGAATGAATATCGGGTATATTCCATGAATTTTTTTAACATATATCCATTACTACTGATTCCAGTGGCAAAGAGTTCCACAGGTTACCAGGGAAAAGATGTTAACTTTAAAGTTATGACCCTTTCACAAAGTCAACATTTCAAATTGGTGTGCAGCAGCAGTGGAAAAAAAGCAAACTGTATAGAAGAAGTATAGAATATGTATAGAAGAAGGATTGGATTTATACCCCACCCTTCACTACCTGAAGGCATCTCAGAGCAGCTTACAATCTCCTTCCTTTCCCGTCCCAACAGACACTCTGTGCGGTGGGTGGGACTGAGAGACCTCTCCTGAGAACTGCCCTTGAGAGAACAGCTCTGAAAGAACTTATGACATCCGAAGTCACACCAGCAGCTGCATGTGGAGGAATGGGGAATCAAACCTGGCTCTCCCAGATTAGAGTCCACACTCCTAACCACTACACCAAACATAGGAGTTTTATGCATGGGGTAGAAAAAGTACATCGAACTTTTTCCTCCCTCTCCTGTAATATTAGCAGGCAGGGGCACCCAATGAAGTTGTGAAATTCCCTGCCAGGGGACATAGAGACAGCCATGAGCATTGATGGCTTTAAAAGGGCATTGGATGGCTTCATGGAGGAGAGGTCCATCAGGGGCTTACTAGCCATGGTGCCTAAAGGGACCCTCCATATTCAGAAGCAGTAAGGCTCAATGCCGGTGCTAGGAGGCAGCATCTCTGCCCTGTTTGTTGGCCACTGAGAGAAACAAGATGCTGGACTGGATGGACCACTGACCTGATTCAGCAGGGCCACAATTAGCTCAGTTTGCTTCTGCCTATCATCTTCCACCAGGTAGTGACGGGCTTCCCAGAGCAGGGTTTAGTATTGATGTGCCGGGCTATAACTTTGAGTATCCCTAGCGCAAGACGGGAAGTGTCCTTTTTTAAAAACTGATGTGCAGCAGTTGCGAGGACTAGCTTGTTCAAGCCTCATCATCCCCCCTTCCTTTGTGCATTCTCCACGGTTCTTTATGGCTTTGTATCAAATGTATTTCAGTGCACAACTGACATAGTACAGTCTCCACTACAGGAAGTTGCAATGACAACATTTTACTCTCTGTTGAAACTGGAGAGGTCTTAAGTCCTGTCATTGACTTATACCTCCATTGCCCTCATTCAAGGGGCTCCCAGTAACGTACGGCAGTTGAGTACCATATCAGCCACCTTCTAAAAGTGTGACCTTGAAATGCTAAATCTTGTGCACACTGTAAAAAGGTAAAGGTTCCCTTGCTCGAAAGCCAGTCGAGTCCGACTCTAGGGTTGCGGTGCTCATCTCCGTTTCCAAGCCGAAGAGCCAGCGCTGTCCGAAGACGTTTCCGTGGTCATGTGGCTGGCATGACTAAACACCAAGGAGCACGGAACGCTGTTCCCTTCCCACCGAAGTGGTACCTATTTATCTACTTGCAATTTCTTGCTTTCGAACTGCTAGGTTGGCAGGAGCTGGAACTAGAGATGGGAACTCACTCCATCATGCGGCACACTCGGGTCTCGAACTGCTGAACTACTGACCTTCCACAGCCTGCAGTTCAGCGTCTTAACCACTTGAGCCACCGCAGCTCCTTGTGCACACTGTAGAGGACAGCATATTCTCATTGAGCTAGCCACTACAACCCCAAGATCTCTTTTGATCTTGGTCTCAGCTAATTCAGTCCCCATGAGCATATTATCTAGTTAGGATTTTTTGATCCAGTGTGCATAACCTTACGCTTAGCCCTACTGAAAAACATTTGCCACATTTGTTGCCCACTCTGCCAATTTAGAGAGATCCGCCTGTAGCTCTTTGCAATCTGCCGTGTTTTTCATCATCATCTTCCTTAATTCGTTCTCTGCAGTCTCAGCTGCTGCTACACTGCTCCTTCCTGCAATTCCAGATCGTTTATGAACAAAATAGCACTGCCCCCCCACACCAATCCTGGTAGGCCACCCCACTGCTCATTTCCCTCCACTAGCAGAACTGTATCCATTTATTCACATGGGGGGGGGGGGGGGGTACTTGTGAGGAACACCTGCACCTAACTTAATGTTCTTATTCACACACTTGGTTGTTCTAAACCTGGCTTGAACTAGCTCACGGGACTTTTAAGTCACTTCAGACAGCCGGCTGCTTAGGGTCTCCAGATGAAGGGAGGGCAGTTCCTGCATTTGGGAAAGCATCTCCAGTGGGTTGGTCCACCTGTGCGCACGGCGGGGGCAAGGGTATGCCCAGCTCTCCTGATCTGCGGGCCTGGATGGTGACAGTTTTGTTAGCTTAGCTGAGTTTTCCAGAAGCCCAACCTCTCTCTTAGAAAATGGCACAAAACCAGGTGTTCTTAAAGCGTTGAACTGATTCAAGGACAGCGTGGCGTCAAGGCACAGACCACAACTCATTGATTCCAGATTCCTAGTCGGGTACACAGAAGCTGCTCGCCACAGGCTCTCAGTCAGAGGAGTGGCTGCATCTGCCATTTTTTATTTTTTGCGGGGGGGGGGGGGGGTTTACCGAACACAGCTAGGGGCAGCTACCTGGATGACTGCAAGCCCTGTTATAAGACCACCAGAAGGGGGAAGCTTCCCTAACTGGTGGCACAGAGAGCAGCTGCCTCTTCCTGGGGTATCGGGAGGAAATTATTTATTTGTCTAATTTATACCCTAACCCTACCCCGCAAATGGGCTCGGGGTGGCTTACAACATAAAACCATCAGACAATAAAAACAACAGAACAATACATGGCAGCAACAGATGATTAACAAAAACCCATGCCTCGGGTCAGGCAAGGAATAAGCAGGTAGTCCAACAAACTCCAGTGCCTAATTAATTTCCAAAAACCAAGGGCACTGGGAAGAAGAAGAGAAGAGATTGGATTTATAGCCTGCCCTTCACTCAGAGCGGCTTACAAAATCCTTTCCCTCCCCCTCCCCAGAACAGACACCCTTTGATGTAGGTGGGGCTGAGAGAGCTCTTGACAGAAATGTCCTTGAGAGAACAGCTCTTGTCAGAACTATGGCTTGCCCAAGGTCAACCAGCAGCTGCAAGTGGAGGAGTGGGGACTCAAACCCGGTTCTCCCAGATTAGAGTCCGCACACTTAACCACTACACCAGACTGGGAGGGGGACCACGGACAGAGGAGGCCAGAAGGGTTGTATGCCTGCCCCCTCAACCAAAGGCCTGGAGGAACAGCTCCATCTTACGGGCCCTGCGGAACTGCAGGGGCCCTGGTCTCAAGCGGGAGTGTGTTCCACCAGGCTGGGGCAAGGGCTGAAAAAGATTTAGATGACTTGTACCAGGGCTCTTTCTGTAGAAAAAGCCCAGCAGAAACTCATTAGCATAATACGCCACACCCAACAGCAGGAACTCATTAGCATATTGGGCAACACCCCTGACAGCACCGCTCATTAGCACATTAGGCCACACCCCCATGTCACCAGAAGTGTGGTCATCCAGCCACACCCACCTTTTGCTTTCTGTTTACCTTGTTTGTGGTCAAAACCCAGGGCTTTTTTGTAGCAGGAACTCCTTTGCATGTTAGGCCACACACCCCTAATGTAGCCAGTTCTAATGAGTTTCTGCTGTTGGGTGTGGCCTATTATGCTAATGGGTTCCTGCTGGACGTGGCCAACTTGGGAGCCAGCCGGAACTCCGTTCCTGTGCGTCCCTGCCCAAAAATAGCCCTGCTTGTACCTACCTGACAGTGTGAGGGAGGCAATCGCCCCACCCTGTTTTCCAAAACAGGCAACACCTATCGTAAATTAGAAAGCTGTCGTTCCCAAATCCATTTTCCAAACTGTTCCTCTATTTTCTCCTGAGGGTTTGGTGCCATAACAGGTAGGGCTGGGTAATGCCATGCTGTCAAGGGGTGTCACTTCACTGTGCTCATTCCCCTTTATACCCTGCTACTTGCAGCCTGCCCGCAGCTAAGAGGGGATGTGTTTGAGCTAAAGACATTTGAGAACTTCCCAGGAAGTCTGCTAGAGCAGACGAAGAGACCATCTAAGCCAGCCACCTGGGGCGAGTGGGATGCCTTCAGAAGGCACAAGCACAGAGCCTGAAGACCAGACCCCCCTTCCATCCAACATCTGGCATTCAGCACTGCTCGGCCACTGAACAAGAGCTTCTACTTCGCTCTCATGGCTTAATCAATGGGTAGCCAACCTTATCTCAAGTAATCCTCTTTTACAGCCACCCAAGATACTTTCGATGGAGGCAAGGCAGCATGGTATAGCCAGACCTCGGAAACTAAGCAGGGCCGGTACTCGGAAGGGAGATCTCCAGGGAAGACTCTGCAGAGGAAGGGGATGGCCAACCACCTCTGCTTCTCACTTGCCTTGAAAGCCCCTTGCTGGGGTCGCCATAAGTCAGCTGCAATTTGATGGCACTTTACACACACACACACACACACACACACACACACACAAAATACTTTTGAATGCTTCCCACCAAGTAGCTTCAAGATCCTTCCAGTGACTTTGAATGATTGTCCTGATTTTATTTGGTTGTTGCACGACAACTTGAAAATCGCCTGGAATAAGTTCAGTCCTTACATTTTCTCTTGTGTCGAATTCGGTAACGATTCCATGAGTCTGCTTTTGTGGCAGGCAGCAGGCTTGCCACAGCAAGCACACGCGCACAGAGGGAATCAAGTGAACAGCATATGCTGTGATCCCTCGAGTTCACAATCACGATGTCTCTCCAGCAATGACTGGTCATTGCTTGACGGAGTCTGACTCTGCCCACAGGCTCCATGCTGAGGTGGGGGAAGAGATGTGTCCGCCTTCAAGGAAACCAACCACAACACTTGCTTGCTTGCTGGGAAGACCAAAGCTAGTTGTGCCAAGTGGTCCTCCACTCCTTATCCCAGAAAGTCCTTCTTTGCTGGCTCCAGCTGCTATCGTAAGTAATAGTCAATCACTGCAGAGAACGCGGCAAAGCCCCCGCAGCCAAGGACCCCTGCTTTTAAGCCAGCTGCAAGGCAAGAGAGGAAAGCTGTTAGCCCAGTGACATCTCTTCAAGTGCCTTACCCAGCACTTAGCTAAGCCTGCAGAGCAGATGCAACCCCAAGAGGCCAGATACTAGCCCTTGGCACTCTTATTTTAATCCTACGGAGGCCCTGAAGTGCTGCACTAGAGCAAGCTCTTTGGTGTAGAAAAGGAGGGCAGAACTCAAGCCCCGCTGGAAACGGGGTCCGCAAGAGCAGGAGGTGGCTCCTGATTTCCAAAGAAGTTTAAACCGATTGAGCCCAGGATAACAAGCTTAGACAGAGAATGTTCAAAGAACCGTTTAATGATCTTATAAGGAAGATTAAAACTCGGGGGGGGGGGTGTTAGGGCAAGTGAAACCACACTTTTTTTAAAAAGCTGCCTCGTGCCAAACAGGCCAAACCACACAGTGCTACACCAGCTGCATTCTAATGACTGAAACGGGGTTTTTCAAGCCCTGAGGGTTCTTCAGTGGGAAACTCAGTAATGGCAGAGCAGCTTCCCTAAAGGTCAGCTTGCCTGTCTGGGCAAATCTGCCGCCTGCAAGGTGCAGCCACATTTAAAGCTCAATGACATCCTAGAATTTTAAATCCTCTGCAGCATCCAAGGGCTCTCTGGCACAGGCGCTTGGGTTCCTTAAGTAGACAGGCCAGTACAGAAAGGTAGAAAATGGTCTAAAGGGATTTTTCTTTCTTTCTGTGTAAGCACCACTGAAGTGCCTGGGGGGCAGTCACTGTTGTACCACACAAACAATCCAGTCTGCAATAGTCTCTCGTAGCCCTGAAACTGCTCAGGGGTCATTACTTACCCCTGAAACCGATTGCGCCTCCGGTAATACACCCGCTCATGACACTGTTCTTCCAGTCAGATTTCCCTCGGTACTGGGGAAGTGGAAAAACATGATGTAAAGACCAACTATGTGGAACTGGGCCTTTTAGTACAGCATCCATTTGCCACCAATAGCCAACTGGATGCCAAGGCAGCAGCCTTTCTCCCGTGAGAAGCATGCTAATCAGTTATGGGGGCTTCCTTTTTGCAAATCAGGTGTATGACACATCGATGTCTTCAGGCTTTTTCATGCCCTCAGTGCTATAAGCCATCATCTTGTGGCACTGAATACCACAAGCAGTGTTCCCTCTAAGGTGAGTTAGTCTGAGCTAGCTCACAGTTTTCTAACCTCCGGCTCACACATTTTTCTCTTAGCTCAGGAAGAATGGCTCCAGAGCAAACTAATTTATGCAGCAGCCAAACCCCTGCTCATAGCTTTAATGCCAGGAGCTCACAAAGTGGAATTTTTGCTCACAAGACTCTACAGCTTAGAGGGAACATTGACAAGTGAATTGTGTGCTAAGAAACACATCTGTCCCCCCCCGTCCCAAAACTCCTCCTGATCTATTTATTTGGGTGTATTACAGAAGAGGGTGGGGACAAAATCTCCCAGTCCACCTTCTTCCCAGCATGTGTGAACTCAGGAGGACTGCTGGCCACATTACTGACCTGTGGCCATGTCTATAGTGGAGGAGGCGGCTTCTGAAAACTGGATGCTGAAACCCAGAATATCAGTTGCTCGTTATCACCCCCTCATACATTTTTAGGAGAGCCTATCCAAGAGGCAAACGTTGAAGGACTGTTTCTCCCTCATTTGAATGCATTCACTCATTGCAATCCTTGAGCCCTCCTCTGCTTGCTGCTCATCCACTATGAGTCCAAGATGTTACTTGTCCCACATCAGTGTCCTTCACGTTTGTGGCACCAGCCTTATGGAGCAGCCCCGTTAAGGGTGGTGAGGGCAACCTCCACTTTTATAACATTTAGGAGGAGAGAAAAACAGTTTGGAAGGGCCTTCCAGTGATGTCTCTGGCTGTTAGTTTTTTTGGAGGCAACTCAAGTTATTTTATTTATTTTGTTTTATTACTTCAAATTTTACCCCGCCCTCCCCACCGAGGCAGGCCCAGGGTGGCTTACATAAAACCAATAAAACAATAGGCCTATCACAATAAAATACGTAAGACATAATTTAAGACTGTTAATATGTCAATGATGGTACAGTATAGTAAAGTGCATTCATGAACACGTTCAGCGGTGGATACCATTCTAGGTAGCTTCTAGCTCTAGGTCTGCACAGGGTGTTGATAAGGTGCGGCTCCTATCGAAATGCCTGCCGAAAAAGCCCCATTTTCACGGCCCTCCGAAACTGTGAGAGGTCCCGCAGGGCCCTGATCTCACCAGGGAGCTCATTCCAATAGGTCGGAGCTGCCAAAGAAAATGCCCTGGGCCTGGTCGATGTCAGCCTGGCGTCCTTCGGACCAGGGAGGGCCAAACGGTTTTGTGATCCTGATCTCAGTGCTCTCTGGGGAGGTTATGATTTCAAATTGGTGAATCGATGTTGCTGTTATTTATTCGTTCATTTTTATTTTATTTATTTAATTTATATCCCGCCCTCCCTGCCAAGGCAGGCTCTGATTACTGCCAGTGGGCACTTTGCATAAGCCATGCTGGGCTCAGTGGGGGGGAAAATGGGATCCAGCTATGTCAAAGGGATATGAAACTCATCCAAATACATTAGCTACTCACAGACTCCACTAAGCATTCAGTGCAGGAAAACATGGCGCCCACGATGGCAAAGTTCTTGGCATAGGACATTCCTCTTTGGCCCATGTCTTTCAAAACTTCCCTTGCAGTCGGTGTGCGATATGGATCCTTGGGGTCGAAGCCCACGTTGGTGTCGATGCCAGCTGTGAAAATGCCAAAGGCACCCCCCAGCACAAACCCTGCCAGGAAAAGCAAACCCTCTCTGTCAGTTGCAGCCAGCTGTCCAGTCCAATCTTTCTTACCCCCCATCACATCCCAATTCGGTTTCTTCTACAGCTATCTAATCTCAAGTAGCCCCTATTAGATACTGCTTTTCACATCTGTTCTCCCAGAATGTGGGTGTGAGAAACTGTTGGAAGGTCTAATAATCCACAGTAAGAGCTATCCACCTGCTCATAATAATAAATATCATGGCATAATAGATCCTGTAAGGTTTTATACCATTTAATTTAAAATTACCCAGTATTTACAACATGTATGTTATACACTTATGCGTTGCTTTTTGACTTTAGAAGAGACTGTATGAAACGGTACGAGGGAATATAAAAAGCAGAAAGGTAGGATATTCAAACACAAACCGTAGCAGCATCTGAAAAACCAACAGCATATTCCCGCATAAGCATCTATGGACTACAGCCCATTTCACTGCATCTGACAACTTTCACAGAGCTGTTTTGCTCCCCTTGGGCTCTTGAACTGGAATGGGGAGGGGGGAGGGTTGGTGCATGCACACCAATGCTCCCTCTAAGCAATGGAGTTCTGTGAGCAAAAATTCTACTTTGTTAGCTACTGGCATTAACGATGTGAGTGAGCAATTTGGCTACTGCATAAATTAGTTTGCTCTGGAGCCATCCTTCCTGAGCTAAGACAAAACTGTGTAAGCCAGAGGCTAAAAAACTGAGCTAGCTCACACTAACTTCCTCCAGCTGTTCTTCCATTGCTTCCCCTGATTTGTTCTGATGTTTTTGGAACGACTGGAATCGAAGAAACTTTGTCCACCATGTGGATGGGAAGATGCGGATTTTCAAACCCACATGCACATGGGAGCCATTTCACCCCCATATCGCCTGGCACCCACTATGTGTCCACTCCAGCCGATAGCAATATACCCAAGGTGTTTTTTAATTTAAAAAATAATAATTTTAAAAAACCAGGGGTCATTTCTTGCAGGAGCGGAGCTCCGGCAGTAAAGAGCCCAGGGGGCGGGCACATGCAACAAGCCCCACCCCCTGCTCCCAGCAGCCCTCAGTCAGAGCAAGAAGCAGCCAGGTAAGTTGCAGAGCTCCCCTGGCCCCCCGGTCCAAAACAGTCCAGTGGCACCGTTAAGACCAAGTTTTATTCAGGTACAAGTTCTCCCTCCTCTGCGAGGACAGATCTGCACGTCCCCCACCACCACCACCACAATAGCTGGCAATCCAAAACAGTCCAGTGGAGCCTGAGTGGTGGGTGTCATCTTCTGACACACTTCCAGTGATGTCAGGAAGTGCGGCATATGTAAATAAGTTATGCTAATGAGTTATGCTAATGAGCTCCTGCACCTCTTTTTGTATGAAATGACCTCTGAAAAAAGATATCCCTTCCATGGCATGTGGGAAAGAAATGGCAAGTACAAGTGGGTGGCCAAGCAAAGTACCTAGAATACACCCTCCAAAACGTGCACACACTGTTGCAAATGCCTCTATGCATTTGCAGGATCAATGCCTGTGTGCGCGATGGTGAACGGCCACCATGTGGACAGAAACAGCCTAGGGTTGCCAACTCCAGGTTGGGAAATCCCTAGAAATTTGAGATGACGTATGGAGATAGGGATTGGGAAGCAAGATGAACAGGCAGGTGATGCCATGAAGTCCAACCTCTGAAACTGCCGTTTCCTCCAGGTTCCATTCCGGGAGATGTCCAGGTCCCACCTGGAGGCTGGCAACCCCGGTCATTTGGGGGGTATTCCAAACCCTCCCCCGGGGAAGAAAGCGAGAGAAGTACTCGCGAGGGACGCTCTTTCTTCCCACCCTAAAAGACCCACCCCCGACGCAGGCCAGCGTCGCCTTGAAGCCGCAGCTCTCCATGGCCCGCTCGACCATCTTCTGCTCGTCGCTCTTGGCCGGCACCGGGAAGCCGCCGAGGGAAGCCGGGTCGAAGGCACGGGCCTGCCTCGGCCCGCGCTTGTCGCCCACCAGGTGCTCCAGCAGGAGGCTGTACTGTAACGTCGGGACTGTCTCCGCAGCATCGTGGGCGGCTTCGGGCCTAGCCGGGTTTGAACTGGAGGCCGCCATCACATCCTCCTTTCTCTCACAACACAGGGACTGCAGGTCCCGTTATACCGTTCGCGGCAGCGTCCGTCTGTCCCAATGGCGCTTTCCCGCAATGCTCCATGGGTGATGTGGTCCACCTCAACTCGCGACTCAAACGTTCTTTCCCCACTTTTCAAGTTCTGTTTAAACGTTTTTTTTATTTTGATTCATTGTTCATTATATATTTATTTGTATTATTATATATTTATTTTTGTTTATGGGTTTTTGTTCACGTCTTATTTTAAGTTATTCATGTCATTCTATTTTAAACAAAATTAAACCGCCTCCTTCGAGGCTGCGCTGCGCAAGCGCCCTTCCTCGAGGACACCAAAACTTCATCTCCCAGCGTACCTCTAAAGCACAACGGCTATCGCTTCGCGGATAAGAATTATGGGGTTTGTAGTTTTTAGCTGGCAAAAGGCTAAGTCCTTGACCTGCGCGAGGAGGCCCCCTGCTGGACCTCTTAGGATCCGTTGCCGGCGCGAGAGTTTGCGAAGGACCAGCCGGGAGCATCCTTGGAAGACACAGGTAAGGAGGCTGCAGGGGAGG
>NW_015173128.1:1098804-1140620 GCF_001447785.1 Gekko japonicus
AAGAGAGGCCTCTGCCAGGATTTTGGCCTTGGAAAAAAGGATCAATCTGATGGGAAGGGCATCACCACTGTAGGAAGGTAGGGAGGTGGTTTGTAGGATTGCCAACTGACCCGAAAGGTGAGGCCTGGATTGCTCTTGTGCTTTTAAAGAGGCAACGTGATATTTAGGAATCAGCAACCAGTGGCCTAATGTGAGTGACTTGTAACTCCGACACCTTGCCAATGCCTCCACATCCAGCTGTGCTTAAAGGCACATCCAATAAGGCCAATGGAAATGATGATGGTTTTGCATCATGGGGCAAGAGACTGGATATATTTTGATGCAAAGGAAGTGGGGCAGGGCTTCTGTAGCTTGCCTTCTTGCAAATAATAATACATTCTGAAAGGATTTGCTGTGCTAGTCTGTTGCAGCAAAAACAACAGAAAAGCCCTGTGTTGCCTCAAACAACCACATTTCTCATGCTACAATGTGCCATTAGGCTTTGTGGTGTCATGGGTCTCTCTCTCTCCCCCTCCCCATCACATGAATGTTATTCCAACAGCACATTAGCTCCGCTACTTCCTCTGGAATCCAATAACTTTAGAAAGGGAGCGAGAGATTCATCTTTCTTCCCCTTTTTGGTACAATAAGTTGCAGCTGCTGTCACTTCCTTTTCTACACTGTCATGAAAGGTATAGGAATCCTGCTGCTTTCTTTTGCTTCTAGGACTAATGTGCTGGCATTTGACACTCTCCCTTATATAGCCATACCTCTCGCAGCTGATTTCTAGGCAGGCAACAGCGTGCACCTTTGTACTGTGCATGGCTTCACCACCTGGTTTCTGTACATGGTGGTGCTCTTAGGGACCCAAAATCAGGCCTGGCTGTTCTCATCTGGTCAGCTGGCATTCCGGCTCTAGTGCCAGGGTCTGACCTACGACCCTGATAACGGCTTTAGACCATGTTTTCATATTGTAAGCAACAACTGAGGATTTGTTTCAGCCATGCAGAGGCTTACAGAATCGTGTAAGACATTCTGTGCTCTTTGGAGCAAGGGTGGGAAGAGAGAGAGCAATGGTGAGAGCCAGTTTGGTGTAGTGGTTAAGTGCGCGGACTCTAATCTGGGAGAACCGGGTTTGATTCCCCACTCCTCCACTTGCACCTGGCTGGATGACCTTGGGCAAGCCATAGTTCTGGCACAGCTGTTCTTGAAAAAGAGCAGTTTCTGTCAGAGCTCTCTCAGCCCCACCGACCTCGCAGGGTGTCTGTTGTGGGGAGGGGAAGGGAAGGGAAAGGAGTTTGTAAGCCACTCTGAGATTCCCTTGGGTAGTGGAGGGCGGGGTATAAATCCAATCTCCTCCTCCGTCATCATCTTCTTCTATGGTTTTAAAATAAAATACATTGAGGGTTGGAAAGGAATACACTCACTCAGTCTTTTATATAACTATTGTATTAACTCTCATGTATTACTACTTTGACAATAGGGAATTATCCTTACTTTAAACAATTGTATTAACGATCTCTTGGTACTCGTAGTTTTAGTTTGTTCCCATCCCCAAACCCTATAGGTGTGTGTGTAGTTTAGAAAAGCAATTAAAAAATGTTTGTTTGTTTTTTTTAAAAAAAAGAAGGTTGGAAAGGAATGTTCCCCAGGGCCAAACTGCATCAAAGCTCTGCTTGTTTTTTTTTAACTTTGGCAGGGTTTGGGGCAATGTTCCATCTAAGCTGTGGAGTCTTGTGAGCAAAAATTCTAATTGTGAGCTCCTGGCATTAAAGTTGTGAGCGAGCGATTTGGCTACTGCATAAATTAGGTTTGCTCTGGAGCCATCCTCCCTGAGCTAAGACAAAAATCTGTGAGCTGAAGGCTAAAAAACTGTGAGCTAACTCACACTAACTCAGCGTAGAGGGAACACTGGTTTGGGGTATGTGTCGGTGGCCTCTGATTTTGTATTGTGGCCCTGGAGTGTATAGCTCGCTCAGTGCTGTGTCAGTGCGGATGGTGGGCTTGTGGTGTGCAGAGAATTGTATTGAATTTCCTTGTCTTGGTTTAGTGCTCTGATTCTTCACCACTGTGAGGACCGTTAGGAGGGTCACAGTCCTTTCGGGGATCAGTGGGATCAACTAGGAGGCTTTCTCTTGTCTCTAGTTGTGACGATCTGGTGAGCATGCTATGCTACCCAGTAGCTGAAAGATGCATGTTGGTGATAAGAAAGAGCTGTGACCGGAGGAGTCCCAGGATCCAATTTATTCTTAGCCACAAAGTCACTAGGGAGCCTTTGGCAAGCCCCTGCCTCTCAACCTTAGTCCATCTGCAGCAATAATAATAATACACCATTGTTGCATGTATTGCTAAGATCATGTATGGGAAGAATTTTGAATCCTTAAGGAAAGTGTTCCATTTAAAAAATGCAGTGATTGGAAAACCTTCTGGGTTCCAAAACCCAAGTGCCCAGCTTGCCAGTAGACCTGGCGGCTGAACCCAGGTTGCAAGACATACAAAGCCACTGGGCATGACTAAACGCCTGTCATTCAAAGCCTCAGTTCTGCAGAAAGGGCACCTCAGCTTCCAAAGGAAGGTTTTGCAAGGAGTTGAGTAACAGCATGCTATTAACGCCCCTGCTTGCACAGTAAGCGAACTTGCATTCTGGTCTGCTGGGAGGCTGACACGATCCTGCCCACCTATCTCTCCTGCACCAAAGAATGTTTTCCCCCTTTAGACATCGATTGCCATGGCAACTGCTGCAACAGATCCCTCGCTAGCAGATTAAATGTCGACCTTCTCTGAGTGAATTACAGCGCATGCATAGCGCTACGGCAGAGATAATTGGTTTTTAATTTTTATTAAAGTGTGTGTAAATGCTGTCAAAGGAGACGTGATTGAGGGTCTGGCGAGAGAAAACCAGAAGAGCATCAGAGCAGGCCAGAAAGGAGGCGCATTATCTGTGGCTGGCAGGTGTATTTGAGCCGCACAAGGGGGAATGTAGCTGGAATGGCCAAGTGCTTGCATTGCATGCTGCAAGTCCCATGTTCAATCCGTAATAACTCCGGCTAAAGGATCTTTGTCTGGAGGATGGAGAAAGATCTCCCTCTGCCTGAGAGATCTTGGAGAGCTGCTACTGGGCTAAATGGGCCGGCGGGCAACTCAGCAGCCAGCAGCTTTGTCTGTTGCACGTGAATTTGGGCCATAGTGCTCTGTTCACATCCAGATGAAACTGTTGCAGTGAGCTCCACATGAGCTGCTTTCCAAGGCTGCTGTTCACTTCAGTGAGTGCAGAATGTAGCAGAGAGGCTACGGATGGATACGCAAGGACTAGAGATGTGAAGGCCCTGAAAAAAACCGGAAAAATTCAGGGGGGGACCGTTTTTTCCCCCGTTTTTTTCCTGAAGCCTTTTTTTTTTTTTCCGAAAAATTGGAAAAATTGAAAAAAGAAAAGAAAAGAAATTGATTATGGAACGTTTTACTTTAACAGGATGAATAAAATATTTTAAGACAAGGTGTTTGAATATTTTCCAAATCATTTCTAAAATATATATATATGGTATCAGAGTGATCTAATTTCTGTGCACTGAGGACAAGCAAGTCCTAGGTTACAAACTGAACTCTCCAATGCAAGAACAAGATGCATTTCTTCCTTTAGGAGGTGCGGTTGTCAGAAGAAAATAAAAAAGTTTCAGTTTTGTTTTTGCATGTGGAGGGGTATTTTGTTTGTAATAATTGTTTGGATACACTACATTTTTTAAATGCTAGTTGTGATAATTTCATGCCAAGTAAAACTGTCCATAGTCATATTTTATGTTCCTAAAGTAACAGAATGACTTTCAATCTAGAAAAGACAAAAGAAATGCTAATGTAGCATTTTTTTCAATTTTTCCGAAAATTTCCGTTTTTTTCCGAGCTTCAAAATTTCCGGAAATTTTACATCTCTAGCAAGGACCCATGTTGCAGGTTTAAAGGAGCCATGCCAACGACTGCTTCATTTACAAGTACAACTCCGAGTGCTGGGGCTTGTTTTTAGAGTACCAGCTTTCTTACTGGCCACTCGCCCCATATATCAGCCTCCACAAATGGTAATAACTGTGTCTCAGACCCCGTTTACTGAACTGAGGCCAGGTGGCCGCAAGAGGCGGGGCCTGTTCTGTGATGGCACCTTGCTTGTGAAATTTTCTGCCACTATATGTCGTTCACCCTGACCTGGATAGCCCAAGCTACAAAAAAAGCCCTGAACAGAACAAAGTTAGAGTCCAGTGGCTCCTTTAAAACCAACAAAGTTTTATTCGGGGTGTGAGCTTTGGTGTCAGACAATGAAATGGAATTAGAAATAGCAGTCATACTTATAGAGGGTGGGCAGTAAATTAGCATGCAAACTAGTGAATACATTTTTAACGGATTAAACAAACAACAAGCTTGGTTTACGGTTATCATCTGTTTGGGTTCAACTGGGGGGTGGGGGTGGAATAACATAGGTAATGAATATGTCAGCATTGGAGATTGATGTACCCTGAATGGCGAGAGTCTGTCTGATTGTCAGCATACAGTGTTGTTTCGGTTATACACCCAGTTTGGTGAGCCAGTTTGCTGTAGTGGTTAGGAGCGGTGGACTCTGATCTGGAGAACCGGGTTTCATTCCCCACTCCTCCGTGAAGCCAGTCACAGTTCTCTCAGAGCTCTCTCAGCCCCACCTACCTCACAAGGGTGTCTGTTGTGGGGAGAGGAAGGGAAGGAGATTGTAAGCTGCTCTGAGACTCTGAGTGAAGGGCGGGGTATGAATCCAATCTCCTCCTCCTCCTCTTCTTCTACTACTTCTCCTCCTCCTCCAGATTAGGAAGAAGGTGAATCGGATGCACATGCACAGCCCCAGGCAGGGATATGACGGGTAGAGACCTCTGCAGTGGTGTGTGTGTGTGTGGAGTCTGCTGTGTGCTTGTATTGGGAGTGATCGAATGCTTCAGTCCCTGAAATACACTGGGTTCAGACGCATTCGAGTGATCAGCTAATAGTTTATTAGTGATTCAGCAAGAGAAAGAAGACTGAAAAACCCCTGGCCGAAGCTGGGTATTTATGCCTGAAAAAGGTTATACCCAAAACACACCCCACTCCCAACTATAGGCTATTTACACTACATTGTTTTCCAATTGGGTTACTCTAGGATCCCTATCACCCTACTGGTCCATTCTAGGATCCTAGCAAGCTATCGTTCTGCATCCCCAAGCTAAGTCCTTTTGCAAGTACAGTTCAGGCTCAATACGTAACAGTCCCCCAGTGCTGAATGTATACAAATGCAGAGAGCATCACGCAGAGATGTAACTAGCAGCCTCCTCTAAGGCTCAGCATTTGGGGCTCACAGGTGTCGCCCACTGTCTTATTTACACCTACTAGTACGTTCATGTGTGCCCTGATTCAGCTTTGGTTGGAGTGTTTGCGTGTGAGTGAAAATACTCCTCTTGCCAAGGTGGCAGAGTGGGCACCCTGATAAACAATGGTCTCTTCCCGCCATAGTTTCCTCCGTTTGTTCGCTCCTAGCAAGCGGGCAGTGCCTGCGTTTTCTTGGAATCCTGCACATGCCTCTGGTACATTATCCAGACATCTGTCCAAGAAATCTTGCTCCCCCCCCCTTTGGGACCTTGCATTCTGCAGTCACGTGGACCAATGTTTTCCCCGCTCCCTTGTTAATTTCTCTGTCTCACAGCTGCCCCTGCTTCACACACACACACACACACACACACACACACACCCAATCCAAGCAGAATGCCCTCTGGGTTGGAAATACCAATCTAGGGGGGGCATCAGCAGTTCCATTAGCAAAACTTCAGAGAACAAACTGACAACTCAGACGCTTTAGCCAGATGCAGACGGAGGCGCACCAACAGATTCCGCACACAGAAGCAGCCGCTGGCCTGAGTGCAACAGAAGTTTCCTTCTTTCGCCCGCTCTCTCCGGCACTTCCTCTGCTTCCCTTTTGCGCCTCAAGGGGGTTGGCAGCACGTGGCAGAAGCTCAGCCAACGTGACGTCAAGGACTCAGGCCCGCGCTGGGTTTGGGGTAGGGAATCGGCCCGGCTGCCCCCACTGGGCATGTCCAGCTTCAATCCGGCTCGCTCCTGGGCGTCCACGCTGGGCTACAGCTGCAAGGTGCCTGGCTGGAGCTTCGGGGGACCTCTCAGATGACCACAGGCTGGGGAAGGTAATGTGCAGACCTGGACCTGCAGTGCCAGTCTTGGGCCTGAGGGCCCGGCTCCAACAGATCGGGATGGTGCTGCTCCTGCTACATCCACCTCCTAAGGGAAAGGGCAGCCGTGCCCGGGAAGGGGTGGGTGGGATTGTGTCGCTCCCGTCTCTTTCTGCCTCCCTTGGTAAACCCCATGGGCCGTGTCTGTAGGAAGATGGATTAGGATTGAGCATTATGCAAAATTTCCTAAACAGCATAGCAGCACACAGTGTCGGAGAAACTCTTCTGCTGTTGCTTTTCTTCTCTTTTAGACCACAAACACCCACGGCAGGTACGTGCGGGCAGGAAGGCCAGTAGAAATCTTTGTGGTCGAGTGATGTTTTGCAGCCGCATTTGCAACGCTGGTCCTTGCAATGCGGAGCAGTGAGAAGCTGCCTCTGGGTACAACAAGGCTATGGCACCTCCTTCTCAGGAAGCCGGAATCTGTCAGGGATGGTGACTCAGGCCTGTAGCTAATGTGGGGCCCGCAGGGCCCGGCCCCCTAGCAGTTTTTATGGGCCCCCTTCCTGAGCCTTGGCTCCACTACCCCAACTCCCCCTGATTGCCGGTAAGCCTGTTGGCAGGGAGGTCAAGGGCAGTGACCCTGGTGCTGTGCCTTGGGAAGAGGCACTGGGGCTCCTTGGGGAGGGAGGGAGCTGGACCCAGATGCTCCACAGGGAAGGCCTGCCCTTGTGGGAGGGGAGGGAGGGAGGGAAGCTGTGGCCGCTGCAACTCTTGCCCTAGAGCCTTTGATTGGATTAGCAGGTGCCCCCCCCCAGGCCCCCTCCCTAAAATGTCCTTAGCTACGGGGCTGGTGTTGGTGCCGGATCTTGCTTTAGGTCAGAGGAGCGAACTGGATTCTTCTCCTGGCTTCTTCCAGCTCCACGGCAGCAACCAGAGGAACTTGGCTTTGTTTATCTACCCTCGAAATGGGGCGTTACGTGTCTTTGTCTGGGCCTCGGTGTAATTACAAGCCTGTCTCTGGCTAAATGAACCGTTGTGGTTTCTTTGCTAGCGCTGCTGCTCATTGCGGTTTAGAGTGTTGAGGAACTGGGCAGACCCAGGCTGTACTGACCCCTTTGCCGTCTGGCGGGTGCTTTTGCTGTAGTCCAGTTTCCATTCCTGTGATTCCAGGACACACTGGGGGGGGGGGGGGGGGGGCTCCCCCCTACCTCCTGGCCCTCCCCACTTTAGAGAACCTCAGCAAACCCAGAACTGTAACCCAAAATCCAAGAGTGAGAAGGGACCAGGAGAAGTCATGTCTTGCCTACCTCGCCCATTTGCAAGGCAGTGCAATCCACCTGCCGAATGCTCAAAGCTCCACCTCTGTGATTGGGGAATTATGCTGCAAAGAAGAAGTCCTGCTTCAAAGATGTGCTTGAAAGCATGCGGCATCTGCCCAGTGGAAAGTTAGAGTGAGGTTCTGCGTGCACAGTTCAGCTTCTTAGAACCAAGAGGTGGCCGAAAGGCAAAAGATGCGGAAGCAGGCCTGGATCTGCTCTGTATCTGAACTGGGTACTTCCAAGGACACCCCTTGAACACTATGCTAGGAGGCATGTAATTTCCAGAGCCTCCAGTGGAGCAGGCAGACCGTGATGCTCTGTTGAGCAGCCAAGGACAGAAGCCAAAGCAACAAGTCTTTATAGTTGGCCGGGCCACTCCAGAGCCCGCATGCTACTTGCCAATTGCAAGAGTCAACATTTCACACATTGCTGTTGCTCTTTCCCACAGGGCCTGAGCAGACACGGGACCAAGCAGCTCACTGCATTAGGCCCCTCCCTCTGCAGTTCCAGGTTCAAATCCTGCGACATCTCATTCCTACACAGCAAATAATTTATTACAATATCTTTGCTCTGCTGTTATTGGGCTACACAGGACTTGAACCAAGATCTTGAGGATCCACCGGCTCCCATATGGTCTAGCCCACTATGTGAGATCCTCATTCCAAGCCCAGCTCACTGCCCTCTGGCAACCAGAGACAGGGCTTTTTCAGTAGTGGCACTTTGACTTTGGAATGCCTCCCCCTTTGAGGCTTGCCTGGGATCTGCTGTACTGCGGCCCCGTTCATACGAGCCCATTTGGGCCGGGAGCGGGACGGAACTGGGGCGGAGCAAACAGGCGCGATCTCACCTCAACATCTGGTGAGCGTGCCGTCTCCGTCCCTGATCCGGCCCAAATGGCAATACCCCGCTGCAAAGACGAACCACCTATCTAGGTGGTAGCAATCGTCTGGGGCACCCCAAGCCGGCCGTGGGATCGGCGGCGCGTCCTTGCGCCGCCGCATCCCGGCCCCCGGCCGTACTGCGCATGCTCGGGCATGCGCAGTTCGGCAGCCTCCCCCTCCCATCTGGCTCGTCCTCCCCGGCGTCTGCTCTTGCCGGGGAGAAGAGGCGCTGCGGCCAGGGGATCCGTGGGATCCCGCCGCAGCGTCTCAACTTTGGAGCGGCTCTATTTAGCCGCGCTTTACCTCGTCGTTTCCCTGCCGTGTGGCAGGGGCCTACGTGCTCAGTTGCCAGGCCAAAACTCTTCTCTTTACCCAGGCTTTTCATCAAAGTGTTTCATCCTTTAAAGCTGTTTTTTAGCATGCAGGAAGGGTTTTTAGAAAATATAATTTCAGGCAGCTGAATGTTGTTTTTATGGCTTGTTTTTAATACTGATCATGACCTGGTGGTTGTTTTTATGGTTTTATCGTGTTTGTTTTTACTTTGTGAGCCTCCTTAAGAGGTGACATGTACAAATTTTATAATTAAATAGATCTTCTCTGTACTAAACTATGGGGTGCATTTGACCGGCTGAAGCCCTGGTTTGCCTGCCCCCCCCCCCCAATCAGGTTTTTAAATGTGTTGGGTGTTGCAGCTTCCATTTTCAACTGAAAACTTATTTTTAGAAGAGGAACCGTGTTTGATGGTTTCTTTTGTTTAAAAAAATGTCCCCTGCTTCTCTCCTTCTGTCCAACAGGGGCGGGGGGGAGGAGAGAAACTGTTCTAAATTTCACCCACCAGTTTCTACCCAAGGTTAAGAGCATAAGAACAGCTCTGCTGGATCAGGTCAGTGGTCCATCTTGTCCAGCACCCTGTCTCACACACTGGCCAACCAGTTCCTCTGGAGGGCCAACAGGGCATCGAACCGAAGGCCTTCATAAGAATATGGATCAGACCAGTGAGGGTCCATCTAGTTCAGCATCCCGTCTCACGCAGTGGCCAGCCAGTTCCTCTGGAGGGCCAACAACAGGGCAGAGAGGCTGAGGCCTTCCCCTCGTGTTTCTTCCTCGTTTGCCTGCCCCCCCCCCCCAATCAGGTTTTTAAATGTGTTGGGTGTTGCAGCTTCCATTTTCAACTGAAAACTTATTTTTAGAAGAGGAACCGTGTTTGATGGTTTCTTTTGTTTAAAAAAATGTCCCCTGCTTCTCTCCTTCTGTCCAACAGGGGCGGGGGGGAGGAGAGAAACTGTTCTAAATTTCACCCACCAGTTTCTACCCAAGGTTAAGAGCATAAGAACAGCTCTGCTGGATCAGGTCAGTGGTCCATCTTGTCCAGCACCCTGTCTCACACACTGGCCAACCAGTTCCTCTGGAGGGCCAACAGGGCATCGAACCGAAGGCCTTCATAAGAATATGGATCAGACCAGTGAGGGTCCATCTAGTTCAGCATCCCGTCTCACGCAGTGGCCAGCCAGTTCCTCTGGAGGGCCAACAACAGGGCAGAGAGGCTGAGGCCTTCCCCTGGTGTTGCTTCCTGGCCCTGGGATTCAGAGGTTGACTGCCTCTGAATGTGGAGGTTCCCCTGAATCATCATGGCTAGCAGCCACGATAGACCTTTCCTCCATGAATCTATCTAATCCCCTTTTAAAGCTGTCTATGCCTGTGGCCATCACTCCATCCTCTGGCAGTGAACTCCACATTCTAATCACTTTCTGTGAGAGAATGATTTATTTTTCTTGTTCAGGTTAGATTTTTTAGGATCATGATAATCTCTGTCATTTTTCAGTCGTCTTGGTGGGGCAAACCCCCCCCCCCCCTTGGGCTGCTGTGATTCTGACCGTGGCAGAGTGTTTCGATGGCGTGAGGTCTGATTAGATTAAAGGAACTATTTATTTATGGATTGAGTGGATAAGAATTGAGAATCATTCTTCTCCTTCAGCCTATAAGTTTTGAGTGCTAGATCTTCATGGACACTGAAGTACATACCCATACTTGGCTTGGTTATAGAGGTTTCCGTTGCTTTATGAAGAAAGTCCTGAGGATTCTTTCCCATTCATTGCTTTTGGAGACCCACCTGGCTTCGTGGGTGGCAGTGCCACTTGCATAGGGAGGCTGGCATTAGCCCTGACCAGTTGGACAATTAGCCTTGGGGGGAGGTGGGAGGTGTTAGGAAAGGCAGCAGCATGCATACTTTAATAGTTGTGTTGCTCACACACTCTGGGTAGTTGCCAAGGAAAAAAATACAGTGTGCAGACACACACACTCTGTCATGCAGAAATCTTTCTCAGAGTGCTAGTCTGTACTGCAAAGCAGAAGTGGCCAAAAACCTTGAGGAAATGAGCTTTGAAATGGATTTCTTCAGATAACACCAAAGGGGGAGGGACTTTAAAGATGCTGAGGCTCGGGCTTCTGTTGAACCTTGGTGATCTGCAGTGGACCGATACCCTGCTATGATCCAAAAACATGCTTCTGAGCATGCACAGAGTGCACCCCTACATCCACGGAGCAGCTATAGCCAAAGGCTGCTGTTACTCAGTGGATGAGACAAAGGTACTCTGTGTGTGCTCAGAAGTTCCTTTATTGATCGGATCCGTTTCTTTTAAGCAGAGGTACAGCCAGAGATGGGAGAGAGGCATTACTGAATTGGCATGGTTAAAAGAAAAGGGATGGAACTGCAAGAGGTGTTTACAACTTACACCACAGCCAGCATGGCAGACTGGTTAGTGTTTCAGATTAGGATCTGGGAGACCCAGTTTCAAATTCCCACTCTGACATGGATGCTCACTGGTCCAGTCACTCCAGCCTAATCTTCTTCACAGGGTTGTTGTGAGGATAAAATGGAGGAGAATGAGATAAGCTACTGTGGACCTCTGCTGGGGAGAAAAATGAGGTAGCCATATCTAAAGAAGAAGAAGAAGAGATTGGATTTATACCCCGCCCTTCACTAACCAAAGGAGTCTCAAGTCAAATAGAATAAACATTTCTAAATTTCCTGGGGTCAAAGCAGATAGGATAGAACACGTGTGGAAAAAATGAGGAAGCAATGTGGTTTTTAGCGATGGTCCTTTTTTTCCCGTACAGTTGTTTCTCAATAACGTCTGCCTTGTTTTTCCCATCGCATTTTCTTCGCCCTGCCCCTCGCCAAGCACTCTGTTCCTCTTTGGAGAGCTGAAAATTCCAACGTGGAAAATGATTCTGCTTCCAAAAATACACCACATCATGTACTATTTGGAAATACAAACTGGAAGCCAAAAGCGGCTGCTGTTAGCGCCTTAGCTGATTCCTTGAGATTGACAATTGATTTTTCTTGGCTCTCTCTGCTGGAAGTGGCAAAAGTAGTTTTCTGTGTCCCACCCCCACACTCTGTGTTGTTAAAAAAATTAAAGGTGTAGCTCTTTCTTTTTCTGAACGTTGCATGCAGCTGCCCTCAAAGAGGTTGCCTTGGTCCTCCAGCGGCTTCAAGGTGAAGAGGAGAGAGAAGGCACCCCCTAAATCGGTCACAATCTGCAGTGGGGAAAGCTGTAAGGAAGATGCAGAATTATTTGATTCCTCATAATGGGGGAGGAGCCAGGAACTGTGTGAAACACTAAAGCCCCACCCACCCCCAGTCACTGGAAATCTCTCTGGTCTTGTAAAATTTCACCAGCAGTCCATATCAGGCATCTCTTTGCAAGGGAAGAAATTACAAACCTTGTTTCCCTTTTCCACCCAGCCATAGGCTGAAATGCTCAAGGACTCTAATTCTGCACCCCATGAGTCTCTTCAATATCCCGGCTGCTTGGATGGTGTATATTGACTGTCCCTGGTTCTTCTCTTTCCTCCGTGCTATGCTCTGTGACTTGCTGAATAGCAACATGACCTGAAACCTTTGGAACAGATGGCTAGTATCTGGACTTGGGGTTTTGACAGCAGGAGATTGCCTGCCAACGCAGATCTGGAGCTCTGTGTCTGCTAAATGGCAAGTGCATTTGGAGATTTGTACTGTGCCGACAAAACACGTCTGGGGTAGGGGGAAGCACAGGATTGCAGTTTATAAAATCACACATGGTGGGGAAGGAAGTGGAGTGAGAACCTCCCCCCCCCCCCAAATGCTAAACCCTGGGGACATCCAATGAAGTTGAGCAGCAGGGCAGACAAGATTTCTGTGTATAACCTCGAATTGGAATCAAACTGAGGAACCCCATTTTTATTAAAAACAACAACAACAAACCAAACATGACAAAAACAACAACAAAACCCTTGATGGACCCTTCCCCTGGTCCCTTGCTGACACATGCCATACACCAGACAGGCCCTTTTGAAAGCATGCATGGCCATCCACGTGTGTCCAGAAGGTTCTATCCTCAGGTGCTCTCAAAACAATTCAGGGAGATCCTTATCAGTGACTTATCTTTAAAAGCGAGTTGAAGAAAAATATATTGCCTTTACATGGTCTACGCTGTTAGGTATAAGGGGCTGGGATAGCTGATTCAAGAGGGCCACCACCCAGAAGGCCCTGACTCAAATCAATCTAACCCCTTGATTGGAAGGGACTTTGTGCAGGAGATGGCAAGACATTTCCTGACTTGTTGATAACTTCTCAGTTGTGCCCAGCTGAAGAGGGAAGGAAGGGATCTGGAAGCAGTGTTCCTTCTAAGCTGAGTTAGTGTGAGCTAGCTCACAGTTTTGTAGCTTCCGGCTCACACATTTTTGTCTTAGCTTGGGAAGGATGGCTCCAAAGCAAACGGATTTATGCAGTAGCCAAATCACTCAGTCACAACTTTAATGTCGGTAGCTCACAAAGTAGAGTTTTTGATCACAAGACTCCACAGCTTAGAGGGAGCATTGGATGGGACCTGGAAGACTCTCCTAGACACAGAGAAAGGCCAGCGCCACAAAAACCTGAACTTCCACAGTTGGCTGTTATCGTCTCTGGATGCTGACTGACATCCGTCAGTCTCTGATGAAATCCTTTGCGGTGGATATCATGAGTGAAAAATCTGTTCAGTTTTATAATTCAAGTCAGGATGAAGGATGTACCTCCCTGGTGCCCCTTGGCCAATCAGAGTTCCTCCTGGATCCCAGCAACCAATCAGCTTGTTTTCTGGCCAGTGCCCTGAGGAAGATGCAGATAGTGTTGAGCTTCTGCTCTTCAAAAGAGGGGGGGAAGCTGATTCCATCCCCATTCCTATAAATCGGAGAGGGCTCCATTTTCGCATCACCCAGGCGGGCATGAGAGGGGCTCCACCGTCTGTCCTCACAAAGGGCTCGCAGAGCCTCTAGAGTACGCTTATGGGCCCCAGTTTGAGAAATGGTTGCACATGATTAACTTTTGGAACTCATTGCCACTGGATGTGCTGATGATGGCCTGCCGCTTAGGTTTCTTCAAAATCAGATTAGTAAATCCACGGAATAGAGCTCTATCAGTAACAGCCATGATGGCTAAATGGTACCTCCATGTTCAGAGGCACTGTACCTCTGAAGGTAAGTTGGTGGAGGAGGTTTTGTCCTGTGTCCTTACTTGCGAGTTTTCTGGGCTACCCAGTCGGCCACCATGAGGAACAGGATGCTGGACTAGGTGGACCTCAGGTCCGGGCAAGCTGTTCTCTGTGGCAGTGCCAACCTAGTAATTGCTCTTGGCAAAGGGCATAGGGTGGTGTCTGGCAGTCATATTGCTCTGGGACTGCCTGGCACTTGGCTAGGGAGGGGCCGGAAGGGATGCTGTGCTTTTTTTGGTAGAGGACTGCCCCGCATAATTGTGCACAGCTGTCTGCGGTCATTTTTAGCAGGGCTGAGATAAACTTAGAATGGGAGGGAGAAAGAAACAGAGCAAGTGAAAGGGGCACCTTCTCTTGAAGGATATGGGGAGCTGGTGTGTGGCAAGAGAAGGATGGGGGGGGGGGGCTTCTTAAGAAAAAGCCATAATAGTAAGTGTGTGCCGCTCAGCATGGTGTGGGGAAAGGGGGGCAGGGAGGTAGGGACACCGACTGGCCTACAGAAAAATGTCTTGTCCAGGGGTCATTTCCTGCAGGAGCGCACAGGAGCGGAGCTCCGGCAGTAAAGAGCCCAGGGGGCGGGCACATGCAACAAGCCCCGCCCCCTGCTCCCAGCAGCCCTCAGTCAGAGCAAGAAGCAGGCAGGTAAGTTGCAGAGCTCTCCCCCCCCCCCTGGCCTTCCGGTCCAAAACAGTCCAGTGGTACCTTTACGACCAAGTTTTATTCAGGTACAAGCTCTCCCTCTTCTGCGAGGACAGATCTGCACATTCCCAATAGCTAGCAATCGAAAACAGTCCAGTGGAGCCTGAGCAGTGGGTGTTGCCTTCTGACACACTTCCGGTGATGTCAGGGGGTGTGGCATATGCAAATAAGCTATGCTAATAAGCTCCTGCACCTCTTTTTCTACGAAATGACCCCCGGTCTTGTCCCTTTGTAAGACACAGGCTTCGGGTTCTCTGGCAGAATACTTCAGGCTCCACAATCAGGCTTGGCAAATTAGGCAAAAAAAGCTTTTATTGTCGGAAAAACAACAAAGGCAACCTTAATTAACAATGCTTTAAGGATAAAGCAAACGTCCTTCAGGAGGTTGCCAAAATACAAAAAAAGTAATTAAAATAGCACTTACAATAACTCCACAAGGTAGGAAAACATCCTGCCCACCAAACGCGCGTTAACTTTCCCCCCACACCTTTTGCTATTTTATCTATTGAAGGACCTGTTAAGACGCTGCCCCTCCCTGTCTCCAGTGCAGCTGTCCATTAAGAGATCTCAGCTGTGCAGCTCTTGCAAAGCTGAGTACCGGACAGTTCCTGTGAAGACTTGCAAGGTTGATCCTCCCCCTCCTGCCGTCCTTCAGTTCTACTGAGCTGCTGTATTACAGCCAGGTTGGTGTCTTCCTTACACCCTTCAATAGAGGCTAAATGGGATGTCATTTACCAGGTGACTTTATTTACCTGCAAGCCATGAAAAGCTGCAAGGGCCCATTTCTACACATTACGCCTCTATGAAAGGCCCTCGACAACTCCGTTAAAGGCCACTTGGAACTCTTCGGCCCTCTCTCGTGATACTGGAAGCCAGACTTTTCCAAAGCAGCTGACCAGCAGAAGAGCCAGGTGGCCAAAGAAAGCCTTTCTGGGCACAATGTATATATTAACCAGCTGGCGGGAGCCATCGCCCTAAATTGCAGCCTGGGCGGCCCTCTGGCCTCAGGCCTGGGTGTGTCGTGCTGCTTAGATGTCACCGAAGTCACTTTCCTGACGGCAAATCTGTTGCGGCGAAGGGCCTCTGATGGGCATTCGGTGGCGTTCCTAGGCCCAAAGGAGCCCTGACCTACTCCGAGGTTTCTCCAGTCTATTGGGGTGGAGTCTGCCATGCCCCCCCCCCCCCAGCCTTTGTGGGGGACACGGGGCCAGGGTTACCGCCAGGTTGGGAAACTCCTGGAGATCTGGGGCTGGAGCCTGGTGAGGACGGGCACCTCAGCGGGGTGCAGTGCCATAGAGTCCACCCTCCAAAGCAGCCATGTTCTCCAGAAGAAGAAGAGTTGGTTTTATACTCCGTTCTTCACTACCTGAAGGAGTCTCGGAGCAGCTTACAATCACCTTCCCTTCCTCTCCCCACAACAGACACCCTGTGGGGTAGGTGGGGCTGAGAGAGCTCTGAGAACTGTAACTGACCCCAGGTCACCCAGCCGGCTTCACGGGGAGGAGTGGGGTAATCAAACCCAGTTCTCCAGATTAGAGTCCGCAGCTCTTAACCACGACACCACAGCTGGCTCTCCAAGAGAACTGATCTCTGGAGTGTGGAGGTGAGTTGTAAATTCGGGGGATCCCCACCTGGAGGCCGGTATCCCTGTCTTTTAAGCGTGCACTAGTCGTCTCTTCAAATCCTTCTGTCACCACAGCACAGACACACTTGTGGTCTCCGCAACCATGTTTAAATCTGCCTTCTATGGCAACCTTCTTTTGAAAAGCCAAAAAAGAGGGCCTGTTTCCCGACTGACCACTTGAAACAAAGTGATCCCTGCATGACAAATCTCATTCTCAATCCTCCTGCTATAGAAGCTGCGATCATTGCTACTAACTGGGGATACCCCTAAGCGGCCAACCCCAAAACGGGACATTTTCACCAGTTTTTTTTTTTAAAAAGAGCCCCTAAGAGGTGTGACCCTTCCTCGAAAAAGGCGCCATGTGGACACCCCTACCCTTCGGAAGGCTGGGGGCGGAAGGGCGCCCCTTCTCCTCTGGCGAGGCGGGAGCCCGCGGGTGCACGCGCACGTCTGCTGCAGGCCGACTCTCTCTCCCCCCCCCCTTCCCTTCGCGGGGGCGCGCTCCCGCTTCCGTCTGTGAATCTTTTCTCCCCAGCCGCGGCGATGTGGCTCTCCTGGCCGGGAAGCCGCGGCGCTCGGCGCTCTCCGCCCGGCCGGCGCACGCTGCTGCTGGCGGGGACTGGCGGGAGACGCGGCTCCTGGGGAGGCGGAGGGAGGGAGAGAGCGAGGCAACGCCGCCCGGGCAAGTGAGTGTGAGAAGAGACGGGGGAGGGTGGCGGGCAGAGGGGCTTTCTCGTCGCGAGCTGTCTGCCGCTGCCGGACGCGTGTTGGGGATTCAGACGCGCAGTGCAGCCCCGCTTTGCATACCCCCCCCCCCTTTCCTTATCAGCCAGTGGCAGAGGCTTCCCTGCCCAGCCCTTCTCCACGCATCCTTCCACCGGGCTGCGGGGACCCGAGGAATTGGGTCTGCTTGGCTCCTCCGCCTTGCAGAAATGGGCATCTGACCTCACCCCTCTGGCCCTGGCACGCCTGGGTCCGGCAGAGCAGATAGGTGCTAGCCAGAGCGAAGGACCTGCGGGTTGCAAAATGCTGTGGAGCCCCCCCCCCCCCGGCAGAGTTTCCCTAGCGACAGAGCAGGGCTGAGTCTCTCTCTTTCTCTGCCCCCCCCTCTGTGCCAGTCAGCCCCCATCTTGGCTGTAAGAATATCATCCAGTCCCTGGAGCGGACCCCATCCTTCTGGGGAATCTCTCACCTAAGGGCACGGGAGGCAATAGTCCTTGATCTTTGTCCTTCAGCGCCGTGGTGCTCAGATACACTGCCTCTGAATGTGGAGGTTCCATTGCGTGAGTCCGTTGTGGCTCGGTGCTTCCTGTGGCTGGTTTTTCTCAGCGCCACTCTGCCATGGGATGGCTAGAACGGGGAGGGCAGGGAAAGGAGGGGCACACGGTGCCAAGACAGCTGTTTCAGTGCCAGGACAAATGGGCAGCTCACCTGCTTCCAGAAGGCAACATCAGCCTCTGCAGGGATCCCCCCTCCCCCCGTGCAACACAGGAAGCTGGGGAAGGAAACCTCTTCAGGGCTTTTTGCCAACCAAATGGAGGTTAGTAGCCATGATGGCAGCAAAATAGGCTGCTTCTGAACGTGGCAGTTCTACCTCTGGGGTCAAGCAGGGGAAGGCTGTTGCCTGCAGAGGAAACCAAAATGCTCCTTAAAAGATCTTGACGTGATCCAGGATGACGCTTCTCGCATTCTTATGTAACTCGGAGAGAAGTCCCTTTCCCTTCCCTCTTCCCCTCTCCCCCCATTTGAAGTCTTTGGGGTTTTTTTCTCTTTCTTTCTCTTCTTTTTGAGTGTTTCTTCCAGCCTTGAGTCTCCACGGTGCATCACCCCCACCCCAGTGGAGAATGATGTCTTCAGCAAGTGTTCCCTCTAAGCTGAGTTAGTGTGAGCTAGCTCATAGTTTTTTAGCCTCTGGCTCACACATTTCTGTCTTAGCTCAAGAAGGATGGCTCCAGCGCACACTAATTTATGCAGCAGCCAAATTGCTTGCTCACAACTTTAATGCCAGGAGCTCACAAAGTAGAATTTTTGCTCACAAGACTCCATAGCTTAGAGGGAACATTGGAGATGTAGCTGATGCAGTGGAGAGTTTGAGAAAATGAGGGTGGCGCAGCAGGAAGCAGAGGCTTTTCAGAAGTGGGGTAGTGGTGGAGAGAAATAAAAAGCCCAAAGCAAAGAAAGTGGGTGAGTTTGAATCAAGGTGTGGGGTTCAGCCACTGCATGCAAGTGGAACAGCAGGAACAGGGGAATCACTCCCGCCTTTCGGCATGGGGAAATGGTTTTGGGGGGGTGGGAAGGCAGGGGTCCTTTCTCCCACCACATCAGCATCCCAAACCCATTTTTGCTCTCCTTTATTTCTTAAAGGCAATTCCCTGCAGCTGCTGCGGGGCTACAGAGAACCCAAGCTGGGTCCACAGAACCCAGACCCAACTTGTCAAGAACCTAAATGTGTAGTTTGCAGGGGTCATTTCGTAGAAAAAGAGGTGCAGGAGCTCATTAGCATAACTCATTAGCATATTTGCATATGCCACACCCCCTGACATCACCGGAAGTGTGTCAGAAGGCAACACCCACTGCTCAGGCTCCACTGGACTTTTTTGGATTGCTAGTTATGGGGGGGGGGACACACGCAGATCTGCCCTCGCAGAGGAGGGACAGCTTGTACCTGAATAAACCTTGGCCTTAAAGGTGCCACTGGACTGTTTTGGATTGCTATCGGGGGGGGGGGGCTCTGCAACTTACCTGGCTGCTTCTTGCTCTGACTGAGGGCTGCTGGGAGCAGGGGGTGGGGCTTGTTGCATGTGCCCGCCCCCTGGGCTCTTTACTGCCGGAGCTCCGCTCCTGCAGGAAATGACCCCTGGTAGTTTGGACAAGAGGGTCCACCCCTCAAAGGGATGATGGGTTTGTGTGGAGTTGCGCCTGGTTACCTTTCACTTGACGAGGCACAACCAAGAGCCTTTCTGCATGTTTGCCTCATCCAAAGAACTTGGGGTTCGGAAAGAATTCCTCCCTTGCCCCAGTTAGTCGGAACAAGGGGAGCCATGGATCGCTGCTGCCGCTGCTGGCCCTGTCTGGAAGGGTATACATGGGGCATCAACCCTGTCCTCATCCTAAGGTTATTTTCAGATTTCTTTTCAAGGAAGAAGATGCTAGCACGTCTATAAAATTTGATGCAAGTTTGTTTATTTATTTATGGCTTCGATTTATTATACCGCCCTAACCGCCGTGGAGGTCTCTGGGTGGTTTACAGAGGGGGTGCTAGTCACATTTTTGCTCCCTAACTAAGGCCACATTTGTTGAATAGGGGGTGGGACTGCCTACCGACACCCAGTGGTAGTTGATGTTCTTCTATTTTACTCGGCTCAGCTCTTCCCAGTCAGGTTCCCCCCCCCCCCGGCGAGATGTTCCTTCTGGCGCTCGGCGGATGGCATACGGCACACATGACGTCCTCCTCTGGCCCCAGCTACGTACTTCAGGCTCCGCCGCGCCTCCGAATGACGTCATTGGGCATCGCTGAGAAAATGACTGTAGCAGCTTTTTTGGGGGGGGGGGGGACCCAACACCCCATAGTCTGAGGACCAGATGTTGAAACTTTGGGTCATTTCCCTTCATGCGAGAAGTCTGTATTTAATTCGGCAGATGCACAGCAGAGAACGCTATGGCAAGATATTTGGCCACCTTCTGGAATGTGGCTTGGCTCGCTGGCATGAGGCTCTCAAAATCCATTCGTGCCTTAAGTATTCATATCCCTCCAAAGAGCAGCACAAAGGAAGGAGTCTTGACACCAGCCCCATAGCCAGAAATTTTGGGTTGGTGGGGCATGGGGAAATGTTGCGGGGCAGCAGGGGCGGCCACATGCCTTCCCTGAACTCCCAAGTGGCGATTTTGCCCTTGGAGTTCAGGCGTGGGCAGCCGCTGCTTGGAAAACACCATTTAAAGGGAAGGTGTGCAGCCGGCAGCCGACCCTCTCCCTTACCTCCTGCAAGATTTAAAGAGTCCGCTGATCAGCTGGAGGGCCCTTTAAACCTTGGAGGAGGGGAGGGAGAGGGGCGGCTGCAAGATTTAAAGGGCCCTCCAGCTGATCAGCAGGCTATA
This sequence comes from Gekko japonicus, assembly GCF_001447785.1. Taxonomy (NCBI): domain Eukaryota; kingdom Metazoa; phylum Chordata; class Lepidosauria; order Squamata; family Gekkonidae; genus Gekko; species Gekko japonicus. Next base: position 1,119,082 of record NW_015173128.1, read on the forward strand.
TTCTCCCGCAGATCGGCTGGCGGGCCCTTTTAATGTCACAGGAGGGGAGGGAGGGGGAGGGGCAGCAGCTGTTGTGGGGCGTGCCTCACATTCGAGGGGGCTGAGCCCTGAAATGCCCCACCCTAGCTATGGGCCCACCCCTTTGGCCCCACCCTACCCACTTTGGCCCTGCCCCCTGTTTAATGCTGCAGTAAAACACTGTTTATTATAACAGTATACTCTGTCTTTCCCTTGTGCCTCAAGGCAGCTTATCGTTCCAAGCTTAAAATCACCCACAATACAGTAAAACCCCATTAACGCACGCACACACACACCCCGGAAATGCCTGCCTCTTAATCCCCATTACAAGCCCTTCTGAATAAAATGACCTTACGTTTTATGCCTCCTGAGAACGTCTGGGCACGGTGCCCCCTCACCTTCTCAGGGAGCCTGTTTCACAAGGTGGGAGCCACTATACAGAAACGACAGGTTCTAGACCAGGGGTGGCCAAACTGCAGCTCGGGAGCCGCATGCGTCTCTTTCATACCTATTGTGCGGCACACAGCAGGGCGGCTGGGGAAGCTAAATATCATTTGCAAATAAATATCACTGGACAAATAAATATCATGATCAGTATCTGCTTTTACCCCTTTCGTTGTTATTTTTGGCAGTCTCATTTAGTGTTAATAAAAAGCAAATCTGCATATTTCCCAATAAAACCATGTAATATCTGTTCATGCCTTGTGGCTCTCAAACATCTGATGTTTATTCTGTGTGGCTCTTACGTTAAGCAAGTTTGGCCACCCCTGTCCTACGGGATGCCAAGAGGACCACCTTCAATGGGGGAGCAACTCAAAGGTGGGAACTCGAAGGCTCAGGTTGGTTCATGGAGATTCATGGGGAGAGGCTTCCTTAAGATATTTAGGTCCTAGATCATGATATAGGGGTGCCGGCTCCAGGTTGGGAAATACCTGGAGATTATGGGGGTGGGGTTTGAGGACGGGAGGGGCATACAGTGAGGCATAATGCCATAGAATCTTCTCCCTGAACCTGCCATTTCCTCCAGGGGAACTGATCTCTGTCTCCTGGAGATGGGTTGCCGTTCGGGCCCCACCTGGAGGCTGGCAACCCTAGACACGAAGGGTTTAAAAGGGTATAAGCAGAATCTTGAGTTAAACTCGGAACCAAACTGGCAGCCGATGTAACTGTTTTAAAGTAAGCAAGTCTGAAGCCCGGCAGGGGGGAAGGACAGCTGCTTGGTACAGGCTGAAGTTGCTCCCACACCCCCAAGGGGTGGCCCTGGTTTGCACGTCCCCTCTTTTACAGGATCGGTGGAGGAGCTGCAGAGACGGGGCCTTTTCGGTAGTGGCACACGCAAGTCTAGAGGCTCACCTGGGGATAAGTTTTAGGCACCAAGTGAAGATGTGTTTATTCTTCCCTGGCCTTTTAGATCTCCCTTCCCTGTGGAATTTCAGTAGTCGCTTTGTGATGTTCTGTTGCTTTTATCCCCAGTTTTTCCTGCTTTTATGTGGGCTGTTCTAGGATTTTAAGAATTTCCTGCCTCAATCTGTTCCTGAATTTTTTTTACATTTCTATTGCAACTTTGCTTCCCTCTCTTTTAAAAAAACCCTTTGGTCTCATTGTTTTATTGGGTGTTGTTAGAACTCTTATTATCGTAGGCCGTCTTGCAGGTAAGAGGTGGGGTAGAAATATTTTAAATTAATACACAACCCTGGTGGGGTCAGCGCCAGAGCCCCAAATCTACGCTTGGGCTCCCTCTTGGCACTTTCTGTCTCCAAAGTATACCTGTGGAGTTCGGATCCAGCATCCATTGCAGCTTGGCCCTAAGCTGTCTGCCCATCTGGGGGACTTTGGGGCTTTCTTAGTAGGGTTGGTTTTGGAAATACCTGGAGGTTTGAGCGTAGTGCCTGGGAGAGTGGGGTTGAGGGACAGAAGGGACCTTGGTTGGGTATAATGCCATGCAGTCCGCATTCCATAGCAGCCATTTTCTCCAAGATAGGGGGAATAATGTTTTAAATAAGTGATTTATGTTCTCTGGAGATTCGTTGTGATTCCGGGAGTCTCCAGCCCCCACCTGGAGGCTGGCAACCCTATCTCTAAGTCTCTGTCCTGTGTGCTCTCTGGCCAGTGCTGCATTGGGGCGGGGAGGCGTTCTGTCACATTTTCTTGCATTTTCTTATCTTTCTGGTGAGAGCAGAGGAGCAGGGTCGGGGTTTATGCGTGCCTTTGGTATTCGTTGGCATTAACCGTGCGTGCAGCAGGCGGTTTTGCTTGGCTTTCCCTGCAGCCACGAGGCTCTGGTGTCTCCTTCGGTGCAGCGCAGAACTTTGCATCTCTCTCCGGGCCCCTTAAGGATCATCACAGTGAGGCTTGTCGCTTCTGGCCCCGCTTCCCCTCCTGCTCAGGAAACCATTTTTCTGCTGGCTGGACTGTGCTGATTGCTTATTGATTCTCCTTCAGCGTCCGTTGGGCCTGTTTTATTAACATTAACAGGGCGTTTGCTGAGCCCCGGGCAGAGCCCCCCCCCCCAGGACCCACGCTGCTACAGGCTACTGTTCTGCGCTCCTCTGTGAACTCTGCACATGGATGCGCTCAGCCTCTGGGGTTACGGGCACTGTCCCTCGGATAAAAGAATGCCACGAGGGAATAACCACAGCAGGCGGATCCTGGAATGGACATCCTGGGTAGCATGGGCTGCCAGCCTCCAGGAATTATTCCTGGAATTACTATCGATCCCCGGACTACAGCGATCAGTTCCCCTGGAGAAAGTGGATGCTTTGGAGGAAGGAGAAGAGGAAGAAGAGATTGGATTTATACCCCGCCCTTCACTCTACCCAAAGGTGTCTCAGAGCAGCTTACAATCTCCTTTCCCTTCCCCTCCCCACAACAGGCACCCTGTGAGGGAGGTGGGACTGAGGGAGCTCTGACAGAAACTGCTCTTTTTCAAGAATAGCTCTTATCAGAGCTACGGCTTGCCCAGGGTCATCCAGCAGCTGCAAGTGGAGGAGTGGGGAATCAAACCCGGTTCTCCCAGATTAGAGTCGGCGCACTTAACCCTTACACCAAACTGGCTCTTGACTGGCGGCATACCCCACTGAGCTTCTTCACCTCCTCAGGCTCCACCCCCAAATCTCCAGGAATTTCCCAGCCTGGAGCTGGCAACCCTAGGGGTAGCTCCCATGAAGCAGCTCTGGCCTTGGGCTCCTAGCCGCCCTAAAGGTAGGGATGCCAGCCTGGAATTACAGCTCATCTCCAGACAGCAGAGATCAGTTCCCCGGGATAAAATTGATGCTTTGGAGGGCGGACTCTAAGGCACTGTCCCCCAGTTAGGAGCCTGTCCTCTCCAGGCTCCACCCCTAAATCTCCAGGAGTTTCCTGACCTGGATCTGGCAACCCTTTCCCCTATCCCTTGCTGGTTGCCGGGGTGGGGGTGGGGGACCTGGAAACCCTGCCTAAAGGCCTCCTGGGCCTTTTTGTCATTAAGACCACTGCTTTCCTCTCTATTTATTTATTTATTTGATTTTTACCCCGCCCTCCCGGCCGAGGCATGCTCAGGGCGGCTTACATAAAATACATATATAAATACAATTAAAATCCATCATAAAAAACAACCAAAACCCATAAACAAATCAATTCTCCTAATGTGCTGGAACAATATTCAGATAAGGTGTGAGAGCAGGAAATTTAAAGATTAAACAATACTCCATAGGTGACAATCGTGACGGTATTCCCGCACCAGCTCCCTTGATCTGCTTATATATGTGGCAAGGGCGGGCTAAAGATGGTAAGGCCAGGGCACAGGGTCATTCCTCAGATTTTTTTATGGAGCTCCTAATCAAAAGCCTGGTGGAAGAGCTCCGTCTTGCAGGCTCTGTGGAAATGTAAGAGGAGCTCATCCTACTGTTACGGAGCTGCCACTGAGAAGGCCCTGGTTATCTGTGCTTAACTCCCGGCCGGGTACTGGGGCTGGGGTTTCTTGAGGAATGGGACAGGGTGACTGCCAAAATCTATTGCTGCTCTACTGACTGACTCCCCCCATCGCGGTCTGCTGCTCCCCCTTGGCTCTCTTTCCACCTGTGTTGGGGCTCCACTTCTCCTGTTGTGGTGGCTTCCCACAAGTTTCCCATTTCTGCTGGTCACCCCTCCCCCCCATTGCCCTTCCAGCGCTCCATCTCTTCTGGGGATTGCCCTGAGTCCTGATCGACAGTGTTCATTATTCTGGGCCTCGGTTCATTACTCTGGGCCAGCCAGCCTCTGGCAATTGGTTTTTGTCTGATCCCTGATAGTAACATCAGAGCTGCTTTGCCATATCCCTGCCAGGATCTCAGAAGGTGCTGGCCCTCCGCCCCCAGCAACAGGCATTCAGAGATACACTGCCTCTGAATATGGAGCTTCCATTTTTGCTATCATGGCTAGTAACTATTGACAGACCTGTCCTGTGTGGATTTGTCTCTGCTCCCTGTTTTGCTCTGGCACGTCTGCAGAAACCGAGGCACTTGTCAAGTGTATGATCCACTTTAACTGTCATGGCTTCCCTGTGAAGAATTCTGGGAATTGTAGTTTGGTGAGTAAACTGGGATTTCTGGTTTAAGGATCTTGAGTGCTCTTCTCTTCCCTTGTCCGTCTTCCCCGCAGGACGCACACACAATTCCCAGGGGAGGGAGAATGATGGTTTTGACCTGGACAGCCCCCCACTCCCAGTCTCTCCGTTTCAGAGAAGCGTTAACGCTAGGTAGGGAATTCCCATTCATTGTAGCAGTCTTCTTCAAGAGCAAAACGACTGATGTTCATTCAGTCTCTTTTGATGCTTGCTGACACTACAGTCTTCGTAGGCAGGGGTCATTTCGTAGAAAAAGAGCTAGGGGGACTCATTAGCATAACTCATTAGCATATGCCACACCCCCTGACATCACCGGAAGTGTGTCCTCCCCACAGCCAGCGGCGACCTCCAGCGGGCACCAGCAGGGAGCTCCAGGCCCCGCCCTCCCGCACCTCACCCGGGGGGATGGCGTCCCCCCCCCAAATGACCCCTGTTCGTAGGTAACCCGCTGAGTCTGATATGGTTTCTCGATCAGGATGTTTTCTGCCTGCTCTCGTTGAGCCTTACAGTTTCAGTCCTCAGAAGTTACTCGCCCTCTTGACTTCATGAACTGGTGATGGTGATTTGTGGTCCCAAAAGTTGGAATGGACTAAAATTCTCATCCTTGGTTGTTTGAAGGAGAGCTTGACTTGCCACAGGTGGCTAGGCAGCTGCTTACAGGTATTTTAGGGGTTTTTTTTTGGTATCACTGGAATTCTTTCATAGTTATAGCTTAAAAAAACAAACTACTAGGACTTAGAAGAAAAGAGTGAGAGTCCAATAGCACCTTAAAAACTAATTTATGACAGGGTAGGAGCTTTCATGAGTCACTGCTCACTTCTTCAAGTACCCCATAGCTATGGACCTGGTTGTGGCTCGGCTGGTATCTGAAGAAGTGAGCAGTGACTTGCGGTGCTCATCTCCGTTTCAAAGCCGAAGAGCCAGCGCTGTCCGAAGATGTTTCCGTGGTCATGTGGCCGGCATGACTAAACACCAAGGCGCACGGAACGCTGTTACCTTCCCACTGAAGTGGTACCTATTTATCTACTTGCAATTTCTTGCTTTCGAACTGCTAGGTTGGCAGGAGCTGGAACTAGAGACGGGAGTTCACTCCGTCATGCGGCACACTTATGTCTCGAACTGCTGAACTACTGACCTTCGACAGCCTGCAGTTCAGCGTCTTAACCACTTGAGCCACCGCAGCTCCTACTCCTGTAGCTGTCTACTGCTACAGACAAACTAACACGGCTACCCATCTTGAGCTATCTACTAGGACTTAGATTTTAGGGCGTGTTGGCGTGTGTTTTCATAATTCCATGACGGCACTTTGTTAGCTTATAATTTTCTTTTACATTGTAATATCATAATGAATAATCAATTGAAAAAGACCTGGACTGGTTAGAGAGTCTTTCTCAGGTTTGCTGATGGAGAACCAAGTTAGACTTTGCCAGGAACAACTACTAAGACACTGTCAAGGGCCACGTCCTGCATCTTTCCCCTGCAATTTCCAGGTAATGGCTATTAAAAGATGATGCGAGATGTGATGTCATCAAATTTTCCCACCCGCCTCCACAAGCAGCAACCAATGAGATGGGAAAACACTGAGCAGAATGACATCACTCCAAAGGGCTGATTCCTGGAAGCTTTTCCACTCTGCCTCACCTGATTCATGCCCCTACCTGGTGGAATGAGCTCCCACATGAGATCAGGGCCCTGCGGGACCTTTTACAGTTCCACTGGGCCTGCAAGATGGAGCTCTTTCGCCAAGCTTTTAGTTAGGGTAGTGGGCGTCCTCCCTCTCTGCTGGGCTTCCCTTAGCGGGTCAGATCTGTATTATCATCTAAGGACCCAAACTCAGAACAGACTGCATCTGTGAGGCTTTGACTAGGATTTGTACCAGAGGAAAGTTGATGTATTTTATTGGGTTTTTAAATTGTTTTTAAATCTTTGTATATTGCATATTGGAGCTGCGGTGGCTCAAGTGGTTAAGACGCTGAGCTGCAGGCTGTGGAAGGTCAGTAGTTCAGCAGTTCGAGACCCGGGTGCCGCATGATGGAGTGAGCTCCCATCTCTAGTTCCAGCTCCTGCTAACCTAGCAGTTCGAAAGCAAGAAATTGCAAGTAGATAAATATGTACCGCTTAGGTGGGAAGGTAACAGAGTTCTGTGTGCCTCGGCATCGAGTCATGCCAGGCACATGTCCATTGAAACATCTTCGGACAGCGCTGGCTCTTCGGCTTGGAAACGGAGATGAGCACCACTACCCTAGAGTCGGATTCGACTGGCTTTCGAGCAAGGGAACCTTTACCTTTACCTATATTGCATATTGGTTTTTGTGTCTGCTTGGAACCGACCCTGAGCCTGCTATGCAGGGAGGGTGGAATACAAATCCAATAAAATAAAAATAAAATAAATTTGTTTCCTGACCACAGCCCACATCTCACATGGCTTCTCTCCACGTGGGTGCCCTGGCCCCAGGGGTCCAAACTCCCTGTTTCACAAGCAGAAGGGCTGAGAGGATCCAACCCATTGTTTTTACTGGAGGACTCGGGGAAAGGATATATCTTGGTGGCAGCCTTTCACCCATCCAAACATTGAGTTGGTCCAAGAGTCATAGGGAACTGGAGAGTTCTGTGGCCTTGTGGCACGTGAAACCCTCTCCAGTGACACATGACTTAATGGGAGGCATCCTACAGCCTGGGAATGCTGCCAAAGTTGCCCTAAGCCAAATTTCCCCCTGGATTTTGGAGTTCTGAAGTGCAGCCAATATGTGAGGAATCCTCCACTGTCCACTTTTTCTTTCTCACTTGTCTACAGCTCTGGACTCATGAAGTTCAAAGAGTGATTAACACATGGAATTCACTGCCACAGGAAGTGGTGGTGGCTACAAGCATGGACGGCTTCAAAAGGGAATTAGATAAGCATATGGAGCAGAGGTCCATCAGTGGCTATTAGCCACAAGGTATAGATAGGGGCTCTGGGGCAAGTGATGCTCTGTCTTCTTGGTGCTTGGGGGGGATCAACAGTGGGAGGGCTTCTAATGTCCTGGCCCCACTGGTGGACCTCCTGATGGCACTGGTATTTCTGGCCACTGTGTGACACAGAGTGTTGGACTGGATAGGCCTTTGGCCTGATCCAACGTTGGCGTCTCTTATGCTCTTAAGTTCTTAAGTTGTAGCTTTCAGTTCCTCTCCATTCAGGTCTTCTCCCCTCCCCCCCCCAATGCTACTGATTCACATGTGCTTATTAGGAAGGAAGGAAGGAGGGGAGGGGAGGGGAGGGGAGGGAAGAAAATAAAATAAAAGAGGCCAAAGCAAACCTTGATGGGCCTGTACAGATTACTGCACCAAGAACTTTTTTTGGTGTACATTGTTTTACTGATCGTCACATGCAACTACGTGCCTCGCTTTTTCTGCAGGGCTTTATTGATGTCAGTGCCCTTACTTGCAGGGGTCATTTTGTAGAAAAAGAGCTGCAGGAGCTCATTAGCATACCTAATAAGCTATTAGCATAATAGCTCATCAGCATGTGCCACGCCCCCTGACATCACCGGAAGTGATGTCAGAAGGGGGAGCATCTTCAAAAGCCTACCCTTCCCTTCCCCAGCCGGCCTCCCAAGGCGGGCTGGGGGGGAGGGAAGCGAAGAGAGAAGGGGTTTAAAGTTTAAACCCCTTGTCTCTAGAGTCGCGCCGCAGTAGTGGTGCAATTTCTCCGTTCTATTCTATGGGGCCATAGAATACAGTGGAGAGATCGCACTGCCGCTGTGGCGCGGCTCCAGAGAGAAGGGGTTTAAAGTTTAAACCCCTTGTCTCTAGAGTCGCGCCGCAGTAGTGGTGCAATTTCTCCGTTCTATTCTATGGGGCCATAGAATACAGTGGAGAGATCGCACTGCCGCTGTGGCGCGGCTCCAGAGAGAAGGGGTTTAAGCTTTAAACTTAAGATCTCCGGCGGCGCGACTCTAGAGAGAAGGAGCTTGGGGGTGGGGAGCTGGGGCGGGGCTTGCCGCCACCACCATTTGTGTCTGCTCCTGGGCCGCCGGAGCGGTGCTCCGGCGCACTCTGGCCCCAAACGACCCAGGCTAGCCCGATCTCAACAGATCTCAGAAGCTAAGCAGAGTCAGCCCCGGTTAGTCTTTGGATGGGAGACCTCCAAGGAATACCAGAGTCATGATGCGGAGGCAGGCAATGGCAAACCATCTGTCTCTTGCCTTGAAAACCCCACACGGTCGGTCAGCTGCAACTTGACAGCGCTTTCCTGCACCACCACCATTGATGTCAGTGTGACAGTACGTGTGGTCATTTTGAGGCATGGGTTTTTCCCCAGTGGTGAGCAGGAAGGGGTGTGGCTCAGTGGTAGAGCCTCTGCTTGGCATGCAGAAGGTCCCAGGTTCAATCCTGGCATCTCCAGCTCAAAGGATCAGGTAGGAGGTGATGTGAAAGACCTCTTCCTGAGACTCTGGAAATCCACTGCCAGTCTGAGTAGACAATACTGGCTGTGATGGACCAGGGGTCTGATTCACTGTAAGGCTGCTTCATATGTTCATGTGTTTATATGTGTTTATATACCACAGAGAAATAACCTCAAGGCAATTGCATATTGAGATTTGCCTTTTTTAGCGTTTGTTTCATCAATACACACCTGTACATCAGAGGTAAATGGTGTTTGTACCAGTTTCAGGATTATTTTTAGAAATTCTTTTAATTAAACTGGAACACGGGGCAAAAAGGCCGAGTGAACTTGTTTGTTTTTCTTTGTTTTACTTTCATTTATCACTCACCTTCCTCAAGGCAGACTGCAGAATGTATAAAACATTGTAATAAGACAAGTAAATACATCCAATGAACAATCCCATAAAGCCAGTTTACACAGAGAACCCTGAAATGAAAACAATATAATACATCCAGCGTACACTGTGGTATGAGGTAGGGGGGAAAGTGCCTAAACATTTCACAGGCAATTAAAATCACAGTGTTAAACAGTACCCTCCTTCATAATTCAGTTTCACTGCATCCCTAAATGCCCTCTTGAAAATAATGGAACCAACCAGGGGGAATCCGCTCATTCCTAATTCATGCTCATTGGTCGACTCTATTGGCATGGTTAACAGCCATGTCTAACTGATAACGTACCTTGCCCTCTGCTTGAATAGACTGCACAGGCAAGGCGTCCACTGTGAGAGAACCACCATTTGAACCTTATTCCAAATGGTGTGTTAAAATGGATCTCCTTGCATTTGATGTATATGTTCTTGGTGCATGTGTCCCAAATTCCCAGGGCTCTCAGCCTCAGATTCTGCCATTTTCTTCCTGACATCTGTACAATTGTACTCACCCTCATAAATAAAATCCAGTGTTCTGAAAGGCGGGTTATGCTTTTGTGTGTTTGGGCTTGGAGACAGCATTGCGACGTATCTTGGTTCAGTGGTATTTATTAATATTTTTATTTATTTCAACTTGCTACCCCGCTCGAACCCCCCAGGGGGTCTCTGAGCGGCTTACAGTTAACCATTATCCCTTACCTATGGCCACATATATACTGGGGTGGGGACTGTCCTAACAGCACCCAGTAGAGGGACAGTATTCGATCTTCTTCCTTCTGGAACGGCTCGTTGGCTCGGCTTCCGTCAAGTCATAGCCGACTTGTGGTAACTCTGTAGGCTCTTCAAGGCAAGGTAAAGGTCAAGGTTTCCCTTGCTTGAAAGCCAGTCGAATCCGAGGGATCCAGTGCTCATCTCCATTTCCAAGCCGAAGAGCCAGCGCTGTCCAACGACGTTTCCGTGGTCATGTGGCCAGCATGACTAGATGCCAAGGCGCACGGAACACTGTTTCCTTCCCACTGAAGTGGTACCTATTTATCTACATGCAATTTCGAGACAGTGTGTGACTGCAATAAAGAAGGCCAATGCTATGCTGGGGATTATTAGGAAGGGTATTGAAAACAGATCAGCCAATATCATAATGCCCCTATATAAATCAATGGTGCGACCTCATTTGGAATACTGTGTGCAGTTCTGGTCACCACACCTTAAAAAGGATATTATAGCTTTGGAAAAAGTGCAGAAAAGCGCAACTCGAATGATAAAAGGGTTGGAACACTTTCCCTATGAGGAAAGGTTAAGGCGCTTAGGGCTCTTTAGCTTGGAGAAACGACAACTGAGTGGTGACATGATTGAGGTTTATAAGATTATGCATGGGATAGAGCAGGCTGAGAAAGAGGTACTTTTCTCCCTTTCTCACAATACAAGAACTCGTGGGCACTCCATGAAACTGCAGAGCGGTCGGGTTAGAACGGATAAAAGGAAGTACTTCTTCACCCAAAGAGTGATTAACACTTGGAATTCACTGCCACAGGAAGTGGTGGCAGCTACAAGCATGGCAGTGGGAGGGCTTCTAATGTCCTGGCCCCACTGGTGGACCTCCTGATGGCACTGGTATTTCTGGCCACTGTGTTGGACTGGATGGGCCTTTGGCCTGATCCAACATTGGCATCTCTTATGTTCTCTTATGTTCTTGCTTTTGAACTGCTAGGTTGGCAGGAGCGGGGACCAGAGACGGGAGCTCACTCTGTCATGTGGCACTCGGGTCTCGAACTGCAGAACTACCAACCTTCCGGTCAGCAGTTCAGCGTCTTAACCACTTGAGCCACTGCAAGAGGTGTTCAAAGGCAGTTTGCCATTGCTTGCCTCTGCGTAGCAACCCTGGACTTCCTTGGTGGTCTCCCATCCAAGTGCTAACCAAGTCCTGCTTAGCTTCCAAGATCTGATTAGATCAGGCTAACCTGGGCCATCCAGGTCAGGTAAGCTTGGTTTAGCTTTCCCTAAAAAAAAACCCCAAAACTGATTTATGAACCAGCTAGGTGGTCAACTGGTAACTTAGAGTCTGAAAGAAAAAGCCATAAGCTTTGGGGTTTGCTAGAAGTGCTTGAGAATGGGTAACCGTAGCCAATAAGGTTTCTGCCTGGTGATCCCCCCCTGCAGTGTATGGATGTCCAGGCCTAGCAGCTTTGTGGCTCTAGAAGTTATGAGGAAATACTCCTCCTGTGCCACTGATCCACGTTCCCATCTGCAAAGAAAAACGCACGTTATGGGGCTGACTTTGACCTTCTCGTCACTTGCAGGTCAAGCTGCGTGTGCAGGGGACAGCATGATACAGGGGTAGATGCAGCTCAGTGATGTCCTCCATGAGTTGCTTAGGATCCCCCCCCCCCCAGGTCTGTGCCATCAGTCTTTGCTGTGGTAATTGTAGTGCTGAGCCTCAGTCTTGCTTGGCTTGCAAGAAGTGGAGATGAGTCATAGGGAGGGGAAGCTCCGAGGCTGTGGTTTTGCAAGAGGGGCCCAGAATCTCGCTCAGACTTTCATATCTCAGTTTGTGCTGCCGTTTTTTTTTGCTCCCGACACCAGCCAGCCGGTGGAGAACTCCCCTTATCTTGATCTGGCAGGTTTCAGTTGCTCGAGCCCTGCTGGGAAGGCAGGGCAGGATTGGTCGATACCTTGGGCCACGGTTCCCCCAAAATTCTGATAACTGAGATATCCTTGTCTGTTTTACTTCTGAATTCTGAACCCCTTTTTTTTGCCTCCTGAATGTTTCACTCTAACGCTCAAAGGAATTTAGAACAGGAAAGAGTTACTTGCTCTCAGAAGAGCAAATCCTGTGTGGGTTGCTGTTCTGGGCATGGAATAATGAGGCAAGCCAAGAACAGTGATTCGTGAAGAGTCACAGCGTGCATCCCTGTGTCCTCGGTGGAGCCTGTGTATTGGGTGCCATCTGACCATGCCCAGCATGTAGACTAGGCCACCGGCAGGGGATGGGGGAGGGGAAGGGTGGCCAGATCCAGGCTGGGAAACTGCTGATGATATGAGGGTGGAGACTGGGGAGGACAGACACTTTAGTGGGGCACCATGCCATCAGAATCCATCCTTCAAAGTCTCCATTTTCTCCAGGGGAACTGATCTCCGTAGTCTAGAAATGATGAGCTGTAATTCTGGGAGATCCCCAGGTCCCTCCTGGAGGCTGGCATCTCTAATGGAGACCCCACAGAACTGCCAGGCCTCAGTCCAGGACTGACCGGACTTAAAGGCAGAGCAACGACCCCTGCAGATTCCGGATGGGTAGCATGTGGAGCAGCAAGATGGTGTAGGAGCCCCTTGGCAACTTAAGGATGTAACACCGTTTATTCCAGCAGAAGCTTCTGTGGGTCGGACTCATGGAAATCGGAGCTCTGACTCCCAAAAGCTTCTGCTGGAATAAATTTTGAAAGGTGCCACGGAGTGCTTGTTTTATTTTGACTCATAACAGAGACACGATGGGCAGCCTCTGTGGGTGGGCTCACCAGAGCCTTTCGAGGTCTCACAACGCACAATTGAAGATTCACCCTTCTGAATTTTTTTAAAACCCAAAGCTTCGGGTTTTCTTATCAGCTTCGGGTTTTCTTTTCCCTTGATCGTTTTTATGGTCGTCCCGCCCCCATACATTTTCGAGCCTTGTGGGGCTTCTTGTCATCTGGCGTGGTATGAAAAAATCTTTTAAAACCCCAAATACTTTGGGAGCTTTCTAGCTGCAAAAGTCTTCTAGGACATCACAAAGCAGATGGCGATCCGGCCGCAATTGCAAACAGGGGGAGATTGGGCCAGCGTTTCCCCGTCTCCTCCTTTCCCGTCCTGCAGCCTCGCCCAAATCCTGCTTTTCCTGGCAACGGGTCTCTCGTGCAATCTGGACGGCAGGTGTCGCCCAGTCCGTGGTGCTGCAGCCCAGGCAGGAGAGGGAACAGTCAGTTGCCGCCTCTTAATTCATTCCCACCCACTCCTCTGCCTTCCAAAGCGCCTTCTGGTGCTCTTGGCACCCGGTACAAAGCCACACCAGGGAAGAAGCAGAAACCGCAGCTCAAGAGTCGTGATGATCCTTGGGAGGCCAAGGCTTAACCCTTTCCTGGGTGGTGTGTGTGTGTTTTTGTGAGGAGGGCTGCAGTAGACGCACTAAAACCAGTTCGGGGGTGAGACGCCCCTGTGCATTTGAGGACGCGGCAAAGTGAATCTGGAATCAGCAAGACCAGTTCTCCTCGTTGTTCAGGTCGGCCTGACCCCTGCTATAAGGTTCTTAAGAGAGTATCTCCTGACCTAAAGGAGCAAAGCAGCATCCTTAGGTGGTTTGGTTTGTCTCCCACCGGTCAGAGCTAGGCGATCGCGCACCGGCCCGGTCCCTGCCTGCATCCCTGGGGTTACCAGTTTGAGACCTGCCAGGGCCTCAGAGAGACCAGGGAACCCTAACAGTGGGACCCAGCAACCTCAGCCTCTGCATCACCACTAGGTAGCATGCCAACCTCCACCCCCCCAAAAAAAAACAACCCCCGGTTGACTGCAGTTTGCTGCTTTGCAGTGCCACTGCTTCAGATGGCCAGAAGATAGTATTGCAGCGATCGATCAGTTGACACTAGGGATGCTGCGAACTTCGCCATGAATGAATTTGCCAGTTCGGTGTAGTGGTTAGGAGGGCGGACTCTAATCTGGGAGAACCAGGTTTGATTCCCCACTCCTCCACATGCAGCCAGCCATGTGACCTTGGGTCAGTCACAAGTTCTCTCTGAGCTGTTCTCTCAAGAACAGTCCTCAGAAGAACTCTCTCAGCTCCACCTATCTCACAGGGTGTCTGTGGTGGGGAGAGGAAGGGAAAGTGACTGTAAGCCGCTCTGGGACTCCTTCCAGTAGTGAAGGGTGGGGTATAAATCCAATCTTTCCTCCTCCTGCTCCTCCTCCTTCAGATGAATTGACCATTATCGAAGGTGGCAAATCTGGTGAGCCAGTCTTGGGATTAGTGTGGCATTAGTGTAGCAAAAAAGCAATTGACCTGCTGCCTCTGTGGCAAAGATACAGATACAGCAAGGACCATAATAACCGAGGGAAAGGGTCAAACACAGTGCCTGAAAGTAGAATAAGCTGCACTGAGGAGTAAACGTCAAGGAATAGAATGGGACTTGTTTCTCTGAGTAAACCAATTTAGGACTGCACTCTTCGTCCCCAAGGTCTGGAATGACAGCCCCCAGACTAGGGCTGTTTTGGCTCTCTCAGACCACCCTCTAAGCTGGTCTACTCAGATGCAAGTCCCCTTTCATTGAATGAGCTTACTCCCACAGGAAGAAGGATTGCTTCCTCCTTCTCCCTGCAGAGACACATGAATGCACGAAGCTGCCTTCTACTGAATCAGACCCCTTGGTCCCTCAAAGTACTGTTAAGTGCGCGGACTCTAATCTGGGAGAACCGGGTTTGATTCCCCACTCCTCCACTTGCAGCTGCTGGATGACCTTGGGCGAGCCATAGTTCTGACAAGAGTTGTCCTTGAAAGGGCAGTTCCTGAAAGAGCTCTCTCAGCCCCACCTACCTCACAGGGTGTCTGTTGTGCGGAGGGGAAGGGAAAGTAGGGTGGGGTTTAAATCCAATCTCCTCCTCCTCCACCTCTTCTTCTTCTATCTCTTCCTAGTTTTATGAGCAACTCTTAATAGCTCTGCTGAGTTCCTTTTGCGAAACAGCTCAGTTGAAAGCAGTACAGCCCCTGCTGGCGCCTGCTACACTCAGAATTCAGGAGTGAGAACAACAAATGGTAGAATCTGCTTTAAAAAGAATTCATTCTGGGAGACAGATTTAAACATTGCTGCGGAGAAAATAATTATGTCTGTGCGGTTGGTGATATGAGGATTCTGAGAGATGATATGCATGCTTGAAAGTCTAGGGGTGCCAGCCTCCAGGTGGGACTTGGGGATCCCCCGGAATCACAGCTCATCTCCAGACTACAGAGATCAGTTCCCCTGGAGAAAAGGGATGCTTTGGAGGGTGGCGGACTCTATGGCATTGGACTCCACTGGGGTCCCTGTCCTCCCCAGGCTCCACCCCCAAATCTCCAGGAGTTTCCCAGCCTGGCAACCCTACCTCCCCCATTCCCCGCTGGTGGCCGGGGGGACCTGGCAACCCTTCTGAAAGCTGGATGTAAGTGTTGCTTTACAGCTGACCACCGGCCCCCCACTCCAGCAAACAATTCCCCATCAACTGAGAAATCAGCGACATATGGTGTAATGTATTCATCCCCGACTGCGGAGGCGACCTGGTCGCCACGCGGTCAGGTGAAGTAGCAGAGCTTCGGGAATGAGAACAAAGGGTCAAGTGGATCCTAGCCCGCACCAATAGGAGGGCTCGGATCCCGACCGAGAGCCTATGGATCTCTCGGACACTGTAAATAGCCAATCACGGGTGTGGTGTGTGGGGGTGTTTCCTGGGTTATGTACACCGGCCTGCGAGCCGGCTCTTTGTCTTGTTCTGAACTAAGTAAAAGTATGTTGAGCTGAGATCACTCCCGTCTGCATACTTTCCATATTCACACTGGGTGATTAACAGGTGCTCCAAACCCACAGGAGTTTGAGCATCCCTGGTTGACTCCAGGGGCCAATAGGGCTCCACTCATAAAGATGCCAGCTCTAACGGAGTCATCTGGCCCCAGTGTGAGCCGCTTCTCCCTTGCCCTTGTGGGGTTATTCACTCGGACTCACCTGCTCCAGACTCACCAGCCGCGGACCGCCTGGTGAGGCACTGACCAGGTGAGAACGGGCAGCTGCCCCTCTGTTGCTAACTGCATGGCATGGTTAGCATGGAGTGGCATGGAGGTGCCCCTTCAGTGGCGGCCACAGGGGGTGAAAGCCGTGCTGAGAATGCAGTCGTTTGAAGGCTCCTCCTGTGAGCCTCTGTTGGATCTCTGTCTCGAGGAGATCAGAGAGTCTGTAGCATGTATCCATCCAGCTGCTCTGTAAAGCAATGCCAGATGTTCTTCAGGCTGGTCTCTTCTTTGGACCCAGAAGCTTTCACACTATTAACGTGGTCTCTCTCTCTCTCTCTCTTTGCCAGATCGACCCCCCACACACACACCTGGAAGGAAAATGAAAAGCACTGCCAGGCCATGGAGTGCCGTGTCTAAACAGGGGGGCCACGGGACAGAGCGAGGGAAGCCTCTGCCCGCCGCATCTGTGGGCATGAAGACCTCCAAGTCCTCCACCTCGCTTGCGTTCGATTCCCGGCTCAGCAAGGTGAGTGGCATGAGAGCGACTTGGGAGTTTCCAGTCAGAAGTGCAAAAGCCTACCCAGCGGCACCAAAACCAAGTTTCCTTGGCACCTGGGTTGCCAAAAAGAGGGCAGGGAGCTGATTTCTTTCCCCCCGCCCCACATGCATGGGTGACATTGTTCTAGATCTGAGGGAGCGGTTACTCATGGGTGGGGGGCTCCCGAGTCCAAGGACCTTCCCATTAAGCCCTGCATGGATAGAAAGGTTGGGGGAGAAGAGTCAAGAACACACCTGTTGGAATGGGCTGCCTCCGCTTTCATGGGGCCTGTTCAGCTTTGCTGCCCTGGTTCCAGCCAACAGTATTTCTGCACTGCTTCCGACATGGAAGGGTCCATACAGGCCATCTTATCCACACACCCCACACCCCTGCTCAATGCAGGACCAGCCTAACGCATCCCTGTCCAGCGTTTGTCCAGCCGCTGCTTAAAGACTGCCAGCGAGGGGGAGCTGATTCCACTGTTGCACAACTTACTGTAAAAAAGTTTTCCCCAATGCCCAGCTGGTACCTTCCCGCCTTTAATTTAAACCCATGACTGCCCATCCTCTCCTCTGCTGCCAACAGGAACAGCTTCCTGCCCTCTTCTAAGTGACAGCCCTTCAGATACTTAAAGAGAGCAATCACGCCCCCCCCCCCAGTCTCCTTCTCTGCATGCAACCTAAAAATCCATTGGGATGGACCCAAAGCATTTGCTTTTGAATCCCTATTCAGGGACAGTGTGCCAATGAGACACTTCAGGCTCGCCTTCCTCTACCTTGGTTTAGCACTGCATCTGAATACTCAAACTGTGGTTCTGTTTGCCTTGTCTTGAAGTGAGTTTGTAGCACATGGCTTGCTTTAGCCATGGCTGATGTCTGCACTGAGCAAACCATGGTTCTGGCAGGGCCCCCCCCCCCCCGGTCTCTCCAGCCCTTATGCTTGCAAAGCGACAAGCTGGCCTCACTGGTGTCCCCCTAAAGATGGTTTCCACTCAGTATTGTATTTTGCTATCCCTTTGACCACAGACCCAGTATTTACACCTCTGGGCAGGGGGTCATTTCCTGCAGGAGCGCAGCTCCGGCAGTAAAGAGCCCAGGGGGCGGGCACATGCAACAAGCCCCACCCCCTGCTCCCAGCAGCCCTCAGTCAGAGTAAGAAGCAGCCAGGTAAGCTGCAGAGCTCCCCCAGGCTCCCCGATCCAAAACAGTCCAGTGGCACCTTTAAGACCAAGTTTTATTCAGGTACAAGCTCTCCCTCCTCTGCGAGGACAGATCTGCACGTTCCTCCCCCCCCCCCAATAGCTGGCAATCCAAAACAGTCCAGTGGAGCCTGAGCGGTGGGTGCTGCCTTCTGACACATTTCCAGTGATGTCAGGGGGTGTGGCATATGCAAATAAGTTATGCCAATGAGCTCCTGCACCTCTTTTTCTACAAAATGACCTCTGCCTTTGAGTAGCTTTCACGGGGTCCCCAGTCAGTCACTGGTTTGGGGCCACTCTTGCCTGAGTTCAGCAAAGCTATGGCAGAAGGTGTTCCTAGTCCTAGTCCATTCCCTGGCGCCTGAGGCTTCCTGGGATATTTGGCATGAAGGGGGGGAGATGACTTTGCTTGCTGGGAAACTCCCTCAGTCAAAGGCTCCCGTGGAACATAGGGAAGAGATTAGGAGAAATATCCCAGAGAAATCGATTGTACTAAATGAATTTCAAAAAAGCAAAACAAAATACAGTGAAAAGGCACACGATAACACAGGAGACAGACTTTCAAACAGTGCAGTTGATCTAAGTGCACATGACCTAGGCTGTAGCAGGTTCCTCGGACCATGTTCCTTGCCGTAACAAGATGTCAGAGGGGTCTTTAACCCCTACTGATCCTCCTGTGGACCCCAGTTTCCACTGAATATTGGGGGAAATCCCAGATGTCTAGATACTTATGTTCAATGGCATCAAGATCTAAGCCAACCTCCTCTCTAAGAGCCACCCGCTGACTTAGCCAGTCCCATGTAAATCCCCATCTCTGATGTCAGAGGCTGCTGTTACCAATTAGAAAATCAGTTAATGTTAGTCCCACCCCCCAAGCATCTGGTAATGCCTCTGAACTTCCATGACAAATACATTCTAATGTAAACCCCAGGGGCATGAGATCCCAGACACTCTAGGTGGCGCTCTTGAGCCCTAGTAAAATGTTAGGTCTCTCTCTCTCTCTCTCTCTCTCTCTCTCTCTCTCTCACACACACACACACACACACACACACACACACACACACTCCATGTGCTTACCTTCAAGGGACATGTGGACTAGAAACTTGCTGAAATCAGCCTGCCAAATCCTGCAGACAGAACCAAGTTCTGAGCTTGCGTGTAACCACAAGGGTCAGAAGCTTGTTTTAGAAGAAGAGATTGGATTTATACCCCACCCTTCTCTCGGAGTCTCAGAGCAGTTTACAATCTCCTTTCCTGTCCCCTCCCCACAACAGACACCCTGTGAGGTAGGTGGGGCTGAGAGAGCTCGGAGAGAACTGTCCTTGAGGGAGCAGCTCTGACAGAACTACAGCCTTAAGTATGATCGCAAAGGGTCAAGGGATGATGTCTTACCCAGATGAGTCTGGAGTTGCTCTGCCCCTCCTCCCATCACTTTACCCCCCAAAAAAGGCAAGTTTGAGACAGAGCTACACATTGTCCAGTGAGACTTCTTCCGAGAAAAGCTGTGCTGCCACTTCTTTCAGCTCCCTGGGATTTGCCTTGAACGAAATGGACTTGAGAAGTTTTAATCGGCAAAGAAGAACATAAGAGAACATAAGAACATAAGAGACGCCAATGTTGGATCAGGCCAAAGGCCCATCCAGTCCAACACTCTGTGTCACACAGTGGCCAGAAATACCAGTGCCATCAGGAGGTCCAGCAGTGGGGCCAGGACATTAGAAGCCCTCCCACTGTTGACCCCCCCCAAGCACCAAGAAGACAGAGCATCACTTGCCCCAGAGCCCCTAGCTATACCTTGTGGCTAATAGCCACTGATGGACCTCTGCTCCATATGCTTATCTAATTCCCTTTTGAAGCCATCCATGCTTGTAGCACCCACCACTTCCTGTGGCAGTGAATTCCAAGTGTTAATCACTCTTTGGGTGAAGAAGTACTTCCTTTTATCCGTTCTAACCCGACCGCTCTGCAGTTTCATGGAGTGCCCACGAGTTCTTGTATTGTGAGAAAGGGAGAAAAGTACCTCTTTCTCTACCTGCTCTTTCCCATGCATAATCTTATAAACCTCGATCATGTCACCCCTCAGTCGTCTTTTCTCCAAGCTAAAGAGCCCTAAGCGCTTTAACCTTTCCTCATAGGGAAAGTGTTCCAACCCTTTTATCATTCGAGTTGCCCTTTTCTGCACTTTTTCCAAAGCTATAATATCCTTTTTAAGGTGTGGTGACCAGAACTGCACACAGTATTCCAAATGAGGTCTCACCATTGATTTATATAGGGGCATTATTATATTGGCTGATCTGTTTTCAATACCCTTCCTAATAATCCCCAGCATAGCATTGGCCTTCTTTATTGCAGTCACACACTGTCTCGACATTTTCAGTGAGTTATCCACTACAACTCCAAGATCTCTCTCTTGCTCAGTCTCTGCCAGTTCAGACCCCATCAATGTGTATTTATATTTAGGATTTTTGGCTCCAATGTGCATCACCTTGCACTTGGCCACATTGAACCCCATTTGCCATGTTGACGCCCACTCGCCCATCCTTGACAGATCCCCTTGGAGTGCCTCACAATCCTCACTGGTTTTCACCACCCTGAACAACTTTGTATCATCCGCAAATTTAGCCACTTCACTGCTTACTCCCATCTCCAAATCATTAATGAACAAGTTAAAAAGCAGTGGACCAAGTACTGATCCCTGCGGTACCCCACTGCTTACCACCCTCCACTGAGAAAATTGCCCACCTACACTCACTCTCTGTTTTCTATGAACTAGCCAGTTTTTGATCCATAAAAGGACTTGTCCTTCTATCCCATGATTTTTGAGCTTACTTAGGAGCCTTTGATGAGGAACTTTATCAAAAGCTTTCTGGAAGTCAAGGTAAATAATATCTATTGGATCCCCCTTGTCCACATGTTTGTTCACCCCCTCAAAGAACACTAACAGGTTAGTGAGACAAGATCTTCCCTTACAGAAACCGTGCTGAGTCTGCCTCAATAGGTTTTGTTCATCTATGTGCCTACTAATTCTTTCCTTAATAACGGTTTCCACCAATTTACCCGGTAGAGATTGGATTTATACCCCTGCCCTTCACTGCTCAAAGGTGTCTCAGAGCGGCTTACAAACTCCTTTCCCTTCCCCTCCCCATAACAGACACCCTGTGAGGAAGGTGGGGCTGAGAGAGCTCTTGACAGAAACGGCTCTTTTTCAAGGACAGCTCTTATCAGAGCTACGGTCTGCACAAGGTCATCCAGCCAGGTGCAAGTGGAGGAGTGGGGAATCAAACCCGGTTCTCCCAGATTAGAGTCCGCGCACTTCACCACCACACCAAACTGGCTTGTTTGCTCCTCGCTGCTGGACAGTTTGTCCAGAGACTTTGCTCCAGAAGCCAAAGGAGCCAGGAAGTCACCTCCTCCCTCTTCGGGCAGGCTGGTTGCCAGCACCCAGGACCCGTCTTCACCCGGGCTTCCTCCCACGGTACCTTGGCTGCCGGAGGAGGCTGTGCTCCCAGCAGGGCCTGCAAAACCCACGTCTTGTGAGTCAGATCCGGAGATAAAAGGAAAGGAAGTCAGTCGGGAATGAAGCTGGACGCTAATGACACGGGAGCCCCCAGAACTGGGAATGTTTCTCATTTCCCCTCTGCAGTGCTTCTCTCTGGCTTATCAAGGCCCGGGTTTTACAAGGTCTCCCACTT
>NW_015173128.1:1140648-1169204 GCF_001447785.1 Gekko japonicus
CAGCAGGAAGGCAGGGGGCTGATGGCTTGGATGGCAAGCTCTCCAGGAGCCCCAGGAAGGGCCAATGCGGTCAGGTGCTCAGCAAGGAGACCTTAGTTTTGACTGGTTTCAGACCCAAACCTCCCTTTTGGGGGAGTGCTTTGGGAGGCTGGCATTTCTGGAATCGTGAGGGTTTCCTGCCAGTTTGGTGTAGTGGTTAGGGAGCGCGGACTCTAATCTGGGAGAACCGGGTTTGATTCCCCACTCTGCCACGTGCAGCTGCTGGTGTGACCTTGGGTCAGTTCCAAGTTCTCTCAGAGCTGTTCTCTCAAGGGCAGTTCTCAAAAGAGCTCTCTCAGCCCCACCAACCTCACAGGGTGTCTGTTGTGGGGAAAGGAGATTGTAAACTGCTCTGAGACGCCTTCGGGTCGCGAAGGGGGGGTGTATAAATCCAGTCTCTCCTTCTTCTTCTTGCCAAAGATTCTGGGCAGTTTGTCTCTAGAGCTACTGGGAGCCACAAGATGAAGCTCCCCCCCCACACACACACTGCATTTGGGGTCCCCTTATGTTTAGGAGGACACATGCAAGGTGCTGGATTAGAACAGGGCTGTCTCTGTTGCCCCCCCCCCCCCGGCACCCTACGCAGGGCCTGGAGCAATCTGAGTCCCTGGACTGTTGTGCCCTGTTGTCATCCCCTCCTGGTGACCCCAGTTCTGTCCATGTAAGAGAGAGAGGCATTACTCAGTGGATCACTTCTGTGTCTTTTTGCTTATCATTTGGGATCCTGGGGGGGCCGCGGGAAGTGCTACCAAGTTGCAGCCGGCTTATGGCAGCCAGGGCTTTTTTTTTTGCAGAAAAAGCCCAGCAGGAACTCATTAGCATAATAGGCCACACCCAACAACAGAAACTCATTAGCCTATCAGGCCACACCCCCGACAGCACAGCTCATTAGCATATTATGCCACACCCCCATGCCTTCCCTTGGCTTGCCTGGGCAAGCCCCCCCTTGAAGGGAAGGGAAGGCCAGGGAAGGCACAGGGAGTCATTTAAATGCCTCCCCAATCCTTCCAGGGGGCCCCCTGGCCTGCCCACCTTTGAGTCGCCGGGGTGGGTGGGTGGTCACTCTCCAGGCCTTCTGTTAGATCGCCGCTAACAAAGATCCGGAGAGTGATTTCAGCAAAGTGATCCAGCTTTATTGAAGTAACAAACAAGCACTTAAACGCATTCATAACCAGAACAGATTAACATTGGGAGCTAGGCTCCTTTTAAACATTCCCAGGCTAACATAGCCACGCCTATTTACAATTAACAACCAATGAGGTTGTGCGGATAAGGACCAATGAGAGTTCTTCCCGCTTGGGGAATTGGTAGAGTCCTGATTGGCCGCTGTTGTGAAGCGACCAATAGCAAGTTCGCTCTGAGGAGCCTTCCATCGGCTCAAGCTTAACATGGGGGCTTAATGGAACGATTCATGTAGCTGTTTCCAATACACTACACCTTCCCTCTGTAGCCACGCACAGAGAGGGTTTGGTTGTAGTGGGCGTGGCCAACTCTGAAGCCAGCCGGAACTCCGTTCCTGTGCGTTCCTGCCCCAAAAATAGCCCTGATGGTAGCCATGTAGCGTTTTCAAGGCAAGAAGCAGACAGTAGTCATTTGCCACTGCCTTCCTCTGCGTAGCAACCCCGGTCTTCCTTGTTGGTCCCCATCCAAGGACTAACCAGGGCCGACCCTGCTTAGCTTCTGAGATCTGATGAGAACAGGCTGGCCTGGGCCATTCAGGTCAGGGACGACAAACAGAGGTGGCTTTGCCGTTGCCTGCCTCTGCCTCAGGACCCCGGACTTCCTGGCTGGTCTCCAGCCCCGTAGCTAAGGGTTTTTTTGGGAGGGGGCCGGGGGAGGCCGGGAGCTAACCCAGCCCAAGGCATCTCGCGATCCACGCTGGAAGAAGGCGCAAGCACTGGATCACGCCCTCCTTGGACCTCCAGGTCACTCGGCTGCGGTGCACATGTGTGGAGGGAGGTTGGGGGAGATGTTCTGCATGCTCTCTTTCTCACAAACATGCACACTGGGGAGGGGGCGCATCTACACGGGCACGCGCGGTGGCGGCTCCCTAACAAAGGCAATCGAGGGATTGTTCCCGAAGCCCCAGAAGGACTTCCCGGTGGCCGGAGCATCCGCCCGCTCAACTCCCTCCCGGCTTTCCCCGGAGGGATCATTGCTCCACAAGTGCCCGGCAGTCTGAGCGCGGCCCAGAGCGGCATCCTAAGGAGCTGGCACGGCTGGGCTCCGTTGTCAGGGTGGGAGGGAGTGTGGCGGCCCAGACTTGCGGAGCTCCCGAGGGGGCGCCCGGAACCGCCGGGAGAGCTCTGCGCCCCGGAACCCAAACGCCTCACCGGGAGGGAGGTGGCCCAGAAGAAATGCTAGGGGGCTGCTGGTCTCCCATCCAAGTACTAGCCAGGGCAGACCCTGCTTCGCTTCTGAGATCTGACGGGATCGGGCTTGCCTGGGCCACCCGGGTCAGGACTTCAGCCTGGGGGAGGGGAGAATTCAGGCTATGCAGTGACACACACACACACCCCAGCCTGACACCTGGAAACCCTGTTCCATCTGCTCTCCCCTTCTCTCACTCCAGATTCTGAGCTGTTTCCAGGGATGGACCACATGCATTCCTGTCTTCATTTGCAGTCTCAAGAGCTGGAAGATGTGAGGAATGTACCTAATTGATTGCACGTTACCAACCACAGAAGCTGTGTCCTTTCTCAGGGAAGGGCTGTCATGATAGTTATTCCAGTCACCATCAAAAGGAGCCCAATTTATCAAAGTTTGTAAACTGGGGAAACCATCCCGCCCCCCCAAAAAAACCCTCAACCCCAGATGTTGAATTCTGTGCCCCCAGCCTTTTTTCACCACGCTGGCATGCCACCAGTCTCTCCCCATCCACAATTACTAGAATCTAGTGGTGGCTCAAGTGGTTAAGACGCTGAACTGCAGGCTGTGGAAGGTCAGTAGTTCAGCAGTTCGAGACCCGGGTGCCGCATGACGGAGTGAGCTCCCATCTCTAGTTCCAGCTCCTGCCAACCTAGCAGTTCGAAAGCAAGAAATTGCAAGTAGATAAATAGGTACCACTTCGGTGGGAAGGGAACAGCGTTCCGTGCGCCTTGGTGTTTAGTCATGCCGGCCACATGACCACGGAAACGTCTTCGGACAGCGCAGGCGCTTCGGCTTGGAAACGGAGAAGAGCACTGCAACCCTAGAGTCGGATTCGACTGGATTTCGAGCGAGGGAAACCTTTACCTTTACTTTTAGCTTTAAGATAACATCCACCGGGGTTCTCAGGCCGTGGAATTTTCTGTCTGAGAAAGAAACCCGGTGCTCATAGCATAGCGTCTTTTGATGAAAGGAATGCAGACAGCCCAGCCCAGGTCCAAAAGTGTGTATGTTGGCAAAGCCCATTGAGAGGGTCCTTTCCCCAGAGCCTACCTGCATCCAGAACACTCTGGAAGATTCTGAGAGTCCTTAATGAGAGCCTGGAATGGCCAGCTGCCGGCACCTATAGACGCTCACTCTGAAGAAGGTGTACTTGGGAGCTTGCAGGTTTGATGTTAAATACTGGGTTCTAAACGCATTGCAGTGATCAGCTCTGGTTTATTAAGTGATTTCAGCAAACCACAAGCATGCAAACACCACACCCAACACACATACCCATTCCCAGTGATAGGCTATTACACCTCTTATCTATTGGTTAGTTCCAGGATCCAGGCGAGCTATTGTTCTAGAGAAGTAAGCTCAGCCCGTTCCAGGTACAGTTTGAGGAATGGCTTTGGCTCAATACATAATGTTTGAACTGAGCTGGGAGCTGGCGGTGAGAG
Organism: Gekko japonicus; assembly: GCF_001447785.1. NCBI lineage: Eukaryota > Metazoa > Chordata > Lepidosauria > Squamata > Gekkonidae > Gekko > Gekko japonicus. Next base: position 1,144,497 of record NW_015173128.1, read on the forward strand.
ACCGGAAGTGGATCCGGTGCAGCACAGAGTCCACCGGGTGGCCGTCACAATGGCGAAGGGGGCTCCCCACTTCTGCAGCCATCGTAGCAGGGCGGCTGAAGGTTCTGCGAGGCCAGTTAGCTCTGTTTATGACCCCCGTCAGCATAAGGACCCATCCAGGCCTTTTGCAGGTTTCTTTGGTGTAGTGGCTAAGTGCGTGGACTCTAATTTGGGAGAAGCAGGTTTGATTCCTCACTCCTCCACTTGCACCTGGCTGGATGACCTTGGGCAAGCCGTAGTTCTGATAAGAGCTGTTCTCGAAAAAGAACAGTTTCTGTCAAGAGCTCTCTCAGCCCCCCCTACCTCACAGGGTGTCTGTTGTGGGGAGGGGAAGGGAAAGGAGTTTGTAAGCCGCTCTGAGACACCTTTGGGTAGTGAAGGGCAGGGTGTGAATCCAATCTCTTCTTCTTCTTCTTCTTCTTTGCCGATTAAAACCTCTCAGGTCCATTTCGTTCAAGGCAAATCCCAGGGAGCTGAAAGAAGTGGCAGCACAGCTTTTCTCGGAAGAAGTCTCACTGGACAATGTGTAGCTCTGTCTCAAACTTGCCTTTTTTGGGGGGTAAAGTGATGGGAGGAGGGGCAGAGCAACTCCAGACTCATCTGGGTAAGACATCATTCCTTGACCCTTTTCGATCATACTTAAGGCCTGGTAACGGGGTGGAGGCGCCATTAGTTGCACTGGCGGATTATCTCTCGCCAGTGCAATGGGTAAGGGTAATGCTTCCCTTTCTGTCCTTTGAGATCTGTTGGCTGCTTTTGATACAGTTAAGAACATAAGAAGAGCCCTGCTGGATCAGACCAACCGTCCATCCAATACAGCATCCTGTCTCACACAGTGGCCAACCAGTTCTTCTGGGTGGCATGGAGGACAGGACCTTCCCCTGATGTTGCCTCCTGGCACTGGGATTCAGAGGTTTACTGCCTCTGAACATGGAGGTTCCCCTCAGTCACCATGGCTAGTGGTCATTGATAGACTTATCCCCATGAATCTACCTTTGGTTCTAATATTTAGTTGACTGGTTTAAAACAGGAAGTTGTCCTCCATTGGTTTTGGCCTTTGGCAAAGACCCAGGGCTGCCGATACCAAGGCCCAGTTCTTATAGCTTGTGCTCTTCAGTATTTCTGTGGATTAGATCAGCCCCAAGCTTTGCGGTCGGTTGTCATCCGTACAGTTTGTTTCTTAATGCTTGCGATCCTAAACAAGTCTCTGGATGCGGTGGTGAGGTGCCTCCGGGTGAGCAAACTGAATTCAGACAAGATGGAGGTGATGTGGATCAGGGAGCACAGATATTCTTGGTGGGAGCAGGAGCTCATTGGTTTGGGGTGGGATTCAGCCGACCCAAGTCAGAGCAGGTGAAAAGCCAAGAAGTGCTGCTGGGCCTGGCATGGTGGTCTCTGGGATTCTTCCCTCCCACTCCAAGTCAAAAACTCTGCAGAATGACTTTGTTCCTGCCAGCTCTTCTCGGCTGAATCCAAAATGGGATGGTGCTATTTTTGCATGGTCTTGTTTCTGGTCGCAGGAATACTGGAAATGGCGACGGGCTGTTCTGCCTGGCTGTAGTTGTTTCAGTTTGGGTTTGATTGGTTTCCTATGCATGTTATGCATTTGTTGAAGGCATCTGTAGGGCCTGCCTTTCTCAGACGACTGGAACCCAGATAACGTTTTTCAAATAAATAACTAGATAAAGGTAAAGGTTTCCCTTGCTCGGCAGCCAGTCGAATCGACTTTAGGGTTGCGGTGCTCATCTCCATTTCCAAGCCGAAGAGCCAGCGCTGTCCGAAGACGTTTCCGTGGTCATGTGGCTGGCATGACTAAACGCCGAGGCGCTCGGAACACTGTTACTTTCCCACCGAAATGGTACCTATTTATCTACTTGCAATTTCTTGCTTTCGAACTGCTAGGTTGGCAGGAGCCGGGGCCAGAGACAGGTGCTCACTCCCTCACGCGGCACTTGGGTCTCGAACTGCCAAACAACCGACCTTCCGGTCGCTGCAGCTCAGCGTCTTAACTTCTGAGCCACTGCGGCCCCTCAAAATAGCTAGATAGATGTGTTCAGGATCCTGGGATGCTCTTGTGCTGTCCCACAGACCATTCTCTTCCCCCACCCCACTGACATCCCCGGCAGACATCCCGTCACCTTCGGCAAGCAAGGACATGATCTAACTTATTTATTAGAAAGCTTTATGAACCTCCTTTCCACAGAGTGCTTAAGAACTTACACAGTGTATTACAATTAATTTTTAAAGTAATTTATGTCGAGGAGAAGCATAGATAATCAGGGGTCATTTTGTAGAAAAAGACGTGCAGGAGCTAATTAGCATAACTCATTAGCATAACTTATTAGCATATGCCACACCCCCTGACATCACTGGAAGTGTGTCAGAAGGCAACACCCACCGCTCAGGCTCCACTGGACTCTTTTGGATTGCCAGCTATTGGGGGGGGGGGACGTGCAGATCTGTCTTTGCAGAGGAGGGAGAGCTTATACCTGAAGGCGGGCCAGAGGGGGGGGGGCTCTGCAACACCTGGCTGCTTCTTTCTCCTTATGGCCTGACTGAGGGCTGCTGGGAGTAGGGGGTGGGGCTTGTTGCATGTGCCCGCCCCCTGGGATCCTTACTGCCGGAGCTCCGCTCCTGCAGGAAATGACCCCTGGATAAACTATTATTAAAAGTAGCAGCTTGATAAACAAGTGCTTAACACACGTTTTCACAGGGGTCCCTACAGCAGCCCTGTGAAGTAGGCCAGTATCAGTATTCTCATATTGCAAGTGAGGGATTTATTGGGTTAATTTTTTTAAAAAAGGATCATTTGCCTCGGAAGCACAGAAGCTTTATGTCGTATCCCCGATCCTCCACGTTTCCCGGTTCAAACAAATGACAAAGATGATCTGACTCCAATGATAAGAAGAGAAAGAAATTTTACTTACAAAAATAGAAGCGCATCTTACATGATATGTCCGTGTAGATACATTTAACTTATTGTGAACAGATTAACTTCAGAAAAGTTGATTTGCTACAGCTCCGAGCCCAGGTAAGAGAGAGAAGAGAGGTCCTAAATAGGATGAAAAAACAGGAGGCAATCAATGGCCAAAGAGGCTGAATATCTAGCTGATGGCGCCATCTGCCAAATGTACCCCAGTGAGAGAATTCTCTTAACCTTTTCCCTCCAAGATCCTCTTTGCATGCAGAGTTACAATATCCAACAGAATTTAGGGTGAAAGGGGACTGCCTTGCCTTAAGGCCACTGAGTGAGTTTGTGATGGAGGCAACATTTGGATCAACAGCTGTTCGGACTGTAGCTCATTGTCTTAGTGCTGCTCTGATAAAAGTCTGGAAAGCAAACTGGCCATCCTTTGTGCAAATAGCAAAAGGGACTGTGGAGACCAATGTTCCCTCTAAGCAGTGGAATGTTGCGAGCAAAAATTCTACCTTGTGAGCTCCTGGTATTAAGGTTGTGAGTGAGCAATTTGGCTACTGCGTAAATTAGTTTGCTCTGGAGCCATCCTTCCTGAGCTAAGACAAAAGTGTATGAGACAGAGGCTAAAAAACCATGAGCTAGCTCACACTAACTCAGCTTAGGGGGAACACTGGTGGAGACTGCTTAAAAAGACCGTGCAGGTGCCAGCACTGAGGAGGCCCTGCTCCTCACTGGAAGATCATGATGCGTGAAGCCAGAATTTAATCCCTAAGCCTTGAGCAAAAGGGGGGAAGCATGGGTTCCCCGAGGGGTGCTGCCTCCTGGTTTGCAAACTTGCTGATGAGCTTCTCTTTCTCTTGTAGCTGAAGCGGGCCAGCAGCGAAGACATGCTGACGAAGCCGGGGGTCATGGCAGCCTCAGGAGGCTCCCGGCTGAAAAAGACGATTACAACGGGGGCCATCTCGGAGCTTGCGGGGAACCGGCTGAGGCCTGTCTCAGGTAGGGTAGTGCCGAGACGCAAGTTACTCCCACCGGGAAAACTAAACCACAGCCGTGGTTCCTTCTGCCTCCTGGAAGTGTGATGGTTGGGGAGCGGGCATCTGGCATCCCGGTGGTCTGGTTTGGTCTGGTTGGTGCTAGAAGACTGGCCACATGGCGGGGTGGCTTCTAGAACGCCTATTTTTCAACTGCGTATACCATAGGGTGATCCGTATGGAGACTATTAGTCCGCTCTTAGAAAGGTTTCCTGGTAGATAAATAAAATTAAACTTGATTGCCTCCTGTCCGACAGGAACCATCAGACAACAAGGCAGGTGGCTAGATTTTGTGCCCAGGTTTGCAAGGAGCGTAAAATGCATGGCAGTTAGATTTTTCTAATCTTTTATCTAAATTATACACAAATTTTATGGTTGTCTTATTTTATCCCTATGTTATAGTCACAGATTTTTAAATCTGAGTATGCCACTGTTGGTTTTATCTCATATTTATTATTCAAATGTTTTTTATGTAAAATGATTGAGTGCACTGGTCGTTGACTGTAACAGTAAATTTGATTGATTGGTGGGGTGGCTTCTAGGGTCCAAATACTAGCCAGAGTCAACCCTGCTTAGCTTCCAAGATCTGATGAGATGTGGCTAGCCTGCGCTATACAGGTCAGGGTTCATTCATCTTGCACGGGGTTTAAAAATCTTACATTTCCCCCCTTTGAAGAGAGATTCAGGTGGGTAGCCGTGTTGATCTGAAGTGATACAATAATGTTTGAGTCCAGGGGCACCTTTAAGACCAACAAAAGTTTAATTCTGGGTATAAGGTTTCGCATGCACACGAAAGCGTATACCCAGAATTAAACTTTGTTGATCTTCTTCGTGGTCTCTTGTGCATCACACTTATGGGATCCAGTGCGCCCTCGCTGGTCCGATCGGTGTTGTACAAAGCTCACAACGGGATTTTCACACCTCCAGCACAAGCATGCACGGGAACCCCACTGCGCATGCCGAGAAGGGTGGAGCGCGGACATCCCGCCAGTTCCTTCTGACCGCTGTCAAGTCAATCAGTCGAAATAATCAATACTGAAAGCAACAGCAGTGGGGAGGGGAGGGCGGGTGGTGTGACTGCACAGATGACCACGAAGAAGATCGGTAGTTGCAGGCAAGCAACCAGTTTATCTTCTTCGTGGTCTCTGTGCATCACACCTATGGGGGAGTAAAAAGCAGTGGCTCAAAGGTGCCACTGGACTCAAACTGAGTTCCATTCACCCTTTGAGCATATATCTAGGTTGGCCACCAGGTGGTGCCAACAGCCTTTACTTCATGCATCTGATGCTGCCGTCTGGAGAAGATTAAGCTAGTATTGGCCTCTGGCGGTCTTTTAAGATGCCACAAAACTCCTGCTAGCAGCAGACAACACAGCTGCCTCACTGCAATGTGGAGTCTAAACACAAATACGCAAGGAGTTTTCACACTGTGGGAATTTAAAAATCAGGATTAAGGGGTGGTGTGAATGCCCTCCTGTCTAAAGGGACACCTGAATTGAGCTGCCCATCAAGTTGGTGGCGGGAAGTGCCCTCACGTCACAGCTGACCTACGGCAACCCCATGGGGTTTCCAAGGCAAGAGACGCTCAGAGGCGGCTGGCTGTGGCCTGCCTCTGTGTAGTGACCCAGGGCTGTCCAGGGCTGAACCTGATTGTGTGGGTGCCGAGTGCCATCAAATCGCTTCTCACTTCTGGTGACCCTATGAATGAATGACCTCAGAACATCCTATCATTAGCAGCATTGCTCATGTCTTGCAAACTGAGGTCCTTTGTGGCTTCCTCAACTGAGTCGATCCATAAGGAGGAAGGGTATCTTGGGCTCTTCCCCCCCCCCCAGTCGAGACTCCTGTGGTTCATGGTGCTCACAAGGGGAAGGCAAAGAGAGAAGTTATTGTCTCTTCTCCAGGATGGCCATTAAGCCACTAGCCGGGCAGTGTTCCCTCTAAGCTGCGTTAGTGTGAGCTAGCGCACAGTTTGTTAGCCTCCGGCTCACACATTTTTGCCTTAGCTCAGGGAGGATGGCTCCAGAGCAAACTAATTTATGCAGAAGCCAGTTTGCTGGCTCACAACTTTGATGCAGTAACTCACGAAGTAGAATTTTTGCTCACAAGACTCCACAGCTTAGAGGGAGCATCGCCAGCCATGTTCTTCCATCAAAGAATGGCTCTTGTTACTTATGAGCCAGCAGTGGCACTGGGAACTGTGGGCATTACTCAAGGCCCCTGGGGCACAGAGAAGGGAAGGGTTGTGCCGGAGGAGGCCTTGACCTCTCTGCGCTTCTGCCTGCTTGTGTTTGGTGCCAATTTGGTGTAGTGGTTAGGAGCGCAGACTCTAATCTGAGAGAACCAGGTTTGATTCCTCACTGCTCCACAGGCAGCTGCTGGTGTGACCTTGGGTCAGTCACAAGTTCTCTCAGGGCTGTTCTCTCAAGGGCAGTTCTTGAGAGAGCTCTCTCCGCCCCACCTACCTCACAGGGTGTCTCTTGTGAGGAGGGGAAGGAAAAGGAGTTTGTAAGCCACTCTGAGACTCCTTCGGGTAGTGACGGGCAGGGGATAAATTCAATCTCTCCTTTTCTTCTTCTCTTCCAGCAATAACATAAAAATATTTTTTAAAAAGCTCTAGCTAGTTGAGCCAGGAGGAAACAGTCTCTGCCGTTTGTTGCCGTTTTTTTTTTCCCGTTCTTCACGCTTCTAGCTTCTCCAAAACGTGTGGGGTGTTTTTTTAAAGAGAAACTTTCCTGACCAGTTTAATCAGCAGTCTAAATTTCCCATAAATTGTTAACAGTCCGCATGAGACCTGAGGCAAAGACAGTGATCCCCTTTGAAGGCCAGGGGAGCCTCCCCACCACCACCTCCAAGCCCTGCAGATGTCAGAGTCTGACGGGGTCTGTTTCTTAGGATCCTCACATCAAAGGAGAGCGCCGGGGCCTCTGACCGGTCACCGTACCTTTTGGCTCCCTCCGACTGGCCCCTCCTCCTCCTGGTGTGAAAGAGCTGATGGGGGGGGGGTGAGGTCAGCCTGCTGGAGACCAAAGGAGGTCTCCCGGGTGGGATTTAAAGGAGGAACCGTTTCGCCTGGTTGGGGAGGGTGGCTCACAGTGCTCTGGAGGCAGAATTTCCGAAAAGACGCTGGGGCTCAAGCGTGCCTGGATGTCTAGGGTACTCCCAATTTGCTTCTAGAAGAGAAGAGATTGGCTTTATACCCCATGGCCCTTCACTACCCAAAGGAGTCTCGGAGCGGCTTACAACCTCCTTTCCCTTCCCCTCCCCACAGCAGACCCCCTGTGAGGTAGGCGGGGCTGAGAGAGAAGAAGAGATTGGATTTATATCCCACCCTTCACTACCCAAAGGAGTCTCGGAGCGGCTTACAACCTCCTTTCCCTTCCCCTCCCCACAGCAGACCCCCTGTGAGGTAGGCGGGGCTGAGAGAGAAGAAGAGATTGGATTTATATCCCACCCTTCACTACCCAAAGGAGTCTCGGAGCGGCTTACAACCTCCTTTCCCTTCCCCTCCCCACAGCAGACCCCCTGTGAGGTAGGCGGGGCTGAGAGAGAAGAAGAGATTGGATTTATATCCCACCCTTCACTACCCAAAGGAGTCTCGGAGCGGCTTACAACCTCCTTTCCCTTCCCCTCCCCACAACAGCCCCCCTGTGAGGTAGGTGGGGCTGAGAGAGCTCTTTCAAGAACTGCCCTTTCAAGGACAGCTCTTATCAGAACTATGGCTTGCCCAAGGTCATCCAGCAGGTGCGAGTGGAGGAGTGGGCAATCAAACCCGGTTCTCCCAGATTAGAGTCCGCGCACTTCACCACTACATCACAGCTGGCTCTCAAGGTGCGAGTATTCACCTTTAAAGTCTGGGGCCGGCGTACCTGAAGGACCGCCAACTCCCAGATGAGCTAACCCCACCATTATGCTTCTCTTCAGGGGGGCTGTCATCTGAGTTGGGACATGTGGCATCCTCTTGAAAGGGCCTTCTCGGTCATGGAACCCAAACTGTGGAATTCCCTCCCTAGAGAAATTCATCTGTCCCCCCCACCCCCTTGGGTGAAGATTCCTTGTTCAGTCTGGCATTCCCTTCCCGACCCTCCTTCATGTTCTGTGTTATGTATACGGATTTTTAAAAGTTTATTTTTAATGCCTTTTTAACTATTTGCCGCCTTGAGAACTCCAACTGGGTGGGAAAGGCGGGATAAAAGTGTTTTTAAATAATAATTTCCGACTCCCAAATTCAATCACTGGGCGGTGGTCTAGTTGGTTGGTTAACCCTTCCTTCCTTCCTTCCTTCCTTCCTTCCTTCCTTCCTTCCTTCCTTCCAGGCGTCTCGGGGATCCATCCTTCACGCCCTTCCTTCCTTCCTTCCTTCCTTCCTTCCTTCCTGGGGTTTGGGGCATCCACAGTTCACCCCTATTCATTTTATCCCCACAACAGCCCCAAGAAATGTTGAATTGAGAGCGACTGACCGAAGATTCTCTTCTGAGTTTTTAAGCCAAATGAGGATTTAAACCTATAAAATACCTCTGTGGGCTAATATAATCTTTCAAGTAGTCTGAGTCTCCTGGCTTCCTTTACCTCCAGGGGGTGCTGTTCTGTAGGAGAGCTTTCTCCTCTGGCTGGGAGAGCAGAATGCGGCCAGGAGAACAGGGTCCCATCTTGCCTGGTGCTTTGTGGTTTCAGTCCGTCCCTCCCAGCTGGCCAGTTTGGTGTAGTGGTTAAGGGTGTGGACTCTAATCTGGGAGAACCAGGTTTGATTGCCCACTCCTCCACTTGCAGCTGCTGGATGACCTTGGGCAAGCCATAGTTCTGTCAGAGGTGTTCTTGAAAGAGCTCTCTCAGCCCCAGGATGTCTGTTGTGGGGAGGGGAAGGGAAAGGAGTTTGTAAGCCACTCTGAGATGCCAAGTGAAGGGCGGGGTATATACCCAATCTCCTCCTCCTCTTCTTCTTCTTGTTAAAACTAACACACTGGACAGGTCATTTTTGTGTCACCTGGCTGCAAAATGGGGTGCATGTCTTGACGGCATAAACATAGCATGAAAAGTGGTTGGTTTTAATTTTTGTTTAAGATGTGAAAAAGAGCAGTTTCTGTCAGAGCTCTCTCAGCCCCACCTACCTCACAGGGTGTCTGTTGTGGGGGAGGAGAAGGGAAAGGCATTTGTAAGCCGCTCTGAGACTCCCTTGGGTAGTGAAGGGTGGGGTATCAATCCAATCTCTTCTTCTCTCTCAGCCCCACCTACCTCACAGGGTGGCTGTTGTGGGGAGGGGGAGGGAAAGGAGTTTGTGAGCCGCTCTGAGACTCCCTTGGGTAGTGTAGGGCGGGGGTATAAATCCAATCTTCTCCTCCTCTTCTAGAGATCTTGCTGGCTCTGAAGCCGATTTTGGGCCTCTGGTGATCAAGACCTGTCAAGTTCAAACCGGCATGCATTTTAAGCTATACTTGAGTTCTGCCCTCTCCTTAGACATTCTCTTGTTGACCTCTCTATCCTCAAGCTCTATGATTGTGTGCTGACAGTATTCTGCTGACATCATGGCAGCTAAGCCAATGAGGAGGACCCGTCCACAATAAGGAGGAGGCGGGTGAAAGTTTTTATGTAATAAGATGCCGGCCATGCCATTGGATAAAAAAGCAGGGGCTCCGTCTTCCCGCCAGTGCGCTAACTTGGGATCCCCCTAATCAATAGCAATTCAAGTTGATGAAGTAGCTGTTTGACTGGCCCCGGGGAGCCTTTCCAACCCATGTGGCTGGCTCTCTGGGGAGTCCCATAATGAATCCTCCTAAGAGGAGGGTGTTTTCCGCTCCAGTGCTGCTAGATGCATCCCGTTTGGTTTCAGTGGCTGTTTTCTTTATATCCTGTCTGCTGTTTGTTCGATCTGGAGCGCTCAGAAATCTCTCTGGCCGTCTGGTTGAAGACACAATGTGCATGCAAAGTGCAAGCGATTTTCTAACGCTCCGTGCCGAGTCTGAAGATTCAGACTTTTGAGTACACGTGTGGGTGGCGAGCTGAAATGCCAGGCCCTTTCCAGTCCTCCTGCCTTGGCAGGCTGGAGATGCTGACAGCTAAATGGGTCCAGCCGTTTAGAAAGAGAGCAGAGCCGTGAAGGTGCCCAAGGGGACTGGGACCAATGCTCCCTCTAAGCTGTTTGGTGTAGTGGTTAAGTGCGCGGACTAAGCCAGTTTGGTGTAGCGGTGAAGTGCGCGGACTCTAATCTGGGAGAACCGGGTTTGATTCCCCACTCCTCCACTTGCACCTGCTGATGTGACCTTGGGTCAGTCACAAGCTCTGGCACAGCTGTCCTTGAAAAAGAGCAGTCTGTGTCAGAGTTCTCTCAGCCCCACCCACCTCACAGGGTGTCTGTTGTGGGGAGGGGAAGGGAGAGGAGTTTGTAAGCCGCTCTGAGACACCTTTGGGTAGTGAAGGGCGGGGTATAAATCCAATCTCTTCTTCTCTTCTTCTGTGGAGTCTTGTGAGCAAAAATTCTACTTTGTGAGCTACTGGCCTTAAAGTTCTGAGTGAGCCATTTGGCTGCTGCATAAATTGGTTTGCTCTGGAGCCCTCCTCCCTGAGCGAAGACAAAAATCTGTGAGCTGGAGGCTAAAAAAGCTGTGAGCTAGCTCACACTAACTCAGCTTAGAGGGAACACTGAAGTCTGGGACCTCCCCCGGCCACCTTCTGGGGATCCCATCCCTGCCACCGGCCAGCCTCGCTCTTGGCCCAAGACCGCAGCACAGCCAACGGTGTCCCCCATAAATACCCCAATGAGGTGAAAGATCAGCCTTCCTCCACCTCCACTGCATGAAATGTTCATTAAGAACATAAGAGCCTTGTTGGATCGGACCAGTGGTCTATCTAATCCAGCATCCTGCCTCACACAGTGGCCAACCAGTTCCTCTGGACGGCCAACAAGGCACAGAGGCCAAGGCCTTCAACAGAACATCAGAGGAGCCCTGCTGGATCAAACCAGTAACCCACCTAGTCCAGCATCCTGCCTCACACAGTGTCTGTGTGACAGCCAACAACAAGGGCCGTAGAGGCCAAGGCCTTCCCCAGATGTTGCCTCCTGGCTCTGGGATTCAGCAGGGTACAATGCCACAGAGTCCGTCTTCCAAAGGAGCCATTTTCTCCACTGATCTCTGTCCTCTGGAGATCAATTTTAATAGTGGGAGATCTCCAGGCCTCATCTGGAGGTTGGCAACCCTAGGGACATAGGATCTCACATTCTCTAGGGATCCAATGGGGGATCGTGGATCTGTTTCCTGGGGCCTCTGTGCCTGGCACCTGTGCTTGCACTGGTATATATCTCAATAGTACCAAAAATGCCATGAGACTCCTATGCTCTCTCCTCCACAGTGAGCCAAACTGGGGTGGGAGTGAGCGCTGGAACTCCTCTCCCCCCCCCACCCAGAGCACGTGCAGGAAGGAGGCTTCCCGGGCGGAGTGGGGATTGGAGCCTGGGCCCAAGGTGCTAATTGCTGCACCACCCTGACTCTCGCTAACTGTTTAATTAAGTATTGTTAATTTAATTGGCGAGAGGTGATTACAGTTTTTCTGATTCATTTAGCAAGATGGTCCTTAGTTTTTTTTAAATGAAGAAAAACATTAATGTAACTGCTTGCAAAGCCTGCCAAGTGGGAAGAGCCCTGGCTAATAATGCTTTTCTCCATCTCTCCGATGTTGGAAGAGCCAGTGTGGCAGAGTGGTTAAGAGCGGCGGACTCCAATCTGGAGAACCAGGTTCAATTCCCCACTCCTCCTCCACAGGAAGCCAGCTGGGTGACCTTGGGCCACTCACAGTTCTTTCAGAGCTCTCTCCACCCCTGAAAACAAGTCTAGTTCTTCACCTTAGCACAACGCAAAGAGCTAGAACTTGCAGCTGCCAGACAATCCTAGGATCTCTTGGCCATACAATAATTACTTAATTTCTGATGTTGGATGGAAGACCTGTGCTAAAGAAACATGCAGGCATTATTCTAAATATCCTATGCAAATACATGCAGAGTTAATTGACTTAAGCCCCAGTAACTGATTTCTGCAGTTCCTTCCTTTTCATTGTTTTAAAAACCAGCCTTTAGCTCCTTTTCCATGAAAGACAGAAGGGCAAACCTGGCAAGGATTTTGTAATCTGTTGCACTACAGCAGCTTTCCACTGAACCTGCATGCACTGGGATGAACGACTTGAGCATTTTTTTGCAACGGTTGCAGTCCTAAGAACCTTTTCCTGGGTGCAAGCCCCACTGAATAAAGTGACCGTTCCTTCTGAGTAGACCTGCTTAGGTTGGTTCCTGGTGTTTTCTTTAAAAATTCAAGCGTGCCCTTTCTGTCTGAAGGCAGCACAGGGCTAACCAAACTATCAGGAAATGTCCAAGCTTTGGGTTCCTAGAACTCTACTTGGGCCTGGACTTTAGTTACAGAAGGGAAGGAGAAGGATGTTTCAGGCGACGATGAAGCAGCCCAAGGCCTGCTTTTCTTTCCAAGGGAGACCACGAGGCCTTGCAACTTTGATTTCTCTCCAACTTAATCTAATTGCCGCTCCTGTCCTATCGAAGAGTGCTGCAAGCTACAGTCACGACCCGCCCCGACTTTGCGCTTCATCCTCAGCCTGAGCCAACAGTCGCCGAAGCGTTGTGTCTGCAGCCGCGGGGAGACCATGGCCTCGGCCTGGTCGCAAAGGCGCCCCCGGGATTGGTGCCGCCGGGCCCGGGCCGCAGGCGCCCCCGCCGTCGGTCGCCTGCCTCCTGACGGACGCGGCCCGCAGTTCCGGCTGCCGCCTTCCGGCTCCCCGCGCTCCCGTCGCCCGGGCGGGCGAGCCTCATGGGCACGAGGGAGGAGGGCCGAGCGTGCTTCCGTGCGGCGGCGGCGGCGGCGGCGGCGGCAGCCTTGCCGGGCGCTGCTTCTTGCTGCGGGCAGGAGAGGAGGATGAGGAAGCGGCGGCGCCAGCAGCAGCGGCCCTAGCGGGGCGAGCCAGCGAGGATGGGCAACCAGCCCGGACGACCCGAGGAGCCGGAGCCAGGTCTGTGGGCGGCTGAGCCTGGCCTCGCCGGGCAGGTGTCTCGCCTTGCGCGCCCGCCGGGGACTCCCCGGCTTGTCGTCTCCTTCGGCCGGCTGCTCCCGCTTTGCTTGCGGCCGGGGCGGAGCCGCCCCCTGGCTCGGCGGAGGCGCTCCTCCAGCCCGGGCCACGCCGCAGCGGCCGGCAAAGAGCCGGGCGGAGGTCTGGGGACGGGCAGGGCAGGGCGAGGGCGGGCCCGCAGCCGGAGACGCTTGGTTCCCCGGGCGCTCGGCGCTACGCTGGCCAGGTGGCGCCTCGCCTGGCCTGGCGGGCATCGGACCAGGGACACGGCTGGGAGGCTGCCGGGCAGGTGGCGAAGGAGAGCCGGAGCGGGTCGCCACTCCCCCGGCAACGCTGCCTGGGGGGACCCCCGAGTGCCCCGCCCCTCCTTCCCTGGCAGCTCTGGTGCCAGAACCAGCGGTGGCACTCGCGGTGGGGGGTGGGGTGGGGGCTCAGGACCGTTGCCAGGCCGGCAGGAAACGCCGCGCTGCGCCGCCTTTTGTGCGGATGTCCCCGTGTGTGTGTGTGTGTGTGTCCCCGCCCCATTCCGCCCCATTGTCCTGCTGGAAGCACCGTTATGCATGCGAACTAGCCTGGGGGGCGGCGGGAGAGGGGCAGAGAAGAAAGGGGGCGCGGGGGTGTGTGTGTCTCCTCTCGGTTCCCAGGAGCAGAGCGGCAGCGACTGCCCAGGCGAAGGGGGGTTAGCTTGACTTCGCTGGGCTTCTCTGGTGTGAGCACATGTGCTTGTGTCCCTGCCTGGCTTGGGCACGGAGATGGTGGGTCGGGTTGCCAGGACCTCCCTGGCCACCAGAGCGGATGGGGGTGGGTGGGTGGGCAGGTGGGGCTGCCAGTTTCAGGTTGGGAAACTCCTGGAGATCTGGGGAGAACCTCAGTGGGGTACAGTGCCATCCAGCTCACCCTCCAGAGCAACTGTTCTCTCCAGAGGAACTGTTCTCTGTAATCTGGAGGTGAGCTGTAATTCCAGGGCATCCCCAGATCCCACCTGGAGGCCAGTATCCCTAATTGTGGGGGGTTGAAGTGTGCTCTTTTTTGTTTGTTTGTTTGTTTTGCTGTCAGTTTACGATCCTGTGGGGTTTTCAAGTCAAGAGATGCTTCAGAGGTGGTTTGCCATTGCCTGCCTCTGAGTCACGACCCTGGTATTCCTTGGAGGTCCCCCATCCAAATACTAGCCAGGGCCGACCCTGCTCAGCTTCTGATGAGATCAGGCTAGCCTGGGCCGTCCAAGTCAGGGCCAAGGGTGCATATTGAAAGGGGATGTCTGGATTGGTCCTTTAGTTAGGAGCGCCCCCCATTTGGGGAGAGGGGTTGACTCTCTTTGAAGAAGTTTCAAGCGTGAGTGAATTGGATGGTCCTTCCCTCTTGGAGAGGCTCCTTGTCATCTTTGTAAGCCTTGTGCTGCCCCAGCTCTGAAGCATCGGCGTCTTAAGAAAAAGAGGCTGCGTTTATCCTCCTCTACACTGGCTGGTTCATGGCGTTAACTCGCCCCATGCGAGGTGCTCCCATCATTTCCTGGGTCTGCGCTGCCACCAGTCTTGTCCAAGCCAAGAACATAAGAACGTAACAGAAGCCATATTGGATCAGGCCAGTGGCCCATCCAGTCCAGCACTCTTTCACACAATGGCCAAAGCCCAGGTGCTGCACCTTTCGAGAGGCTTGACTCACCTGGCCGGCAACAGCGCAGACCCAAGGGGGTGGTGGTGGCAGTTACCTTCTGGGACACTGATGGATGAGAACCTTCCAGTCCGCTGTGGTGCATCAGCCTCCTCCTTGAGTGTAGCCAAGAAGCCATTCAGGTGCCTTGGCCAGAAAACCGGACTTGGTTGACTCCTAGAGTTTTGCACCTCTGGCGCAGCGTACCCAGCATTTGCTCCTTTTACCTGGATGCTGCGTCAGTGGAAAGCTTCTCACAGGCCTCCTCTGATCTTTGCAAAATGCAAATGGAGGTGCTTTTGAGGGCTGCAGTGGGCCTGGACCGTGGGCTAACTTTGGGGGCCCAGCAGGCGTCCCACCCACCTGTCCTCTGGAGCTGGTCCTTTGCCGAGCTGCCTTAAAAACATCACGAGTTTGTCTTTTTCAGCTCTTTGCTTACTTTAAAGGGGTGGGAGAGAGGAGAGCTTACTTGTTTTCCTCTTCCTCGTTCTTCCTGTGCGCTCCCCCCAATTTCTCCCTGGCCCAGTTCATCTTCCTTGGTGGTGGAAAGTGCCACCAAGTCACGCTGACTTATGGCGACCTTGTAGGGTTTTCATGGCAAGAGACGTCCAGATGTGATTTGCCATTGCCTGCCTCTGCGTAATGACCCTGAGTCTCCTTGGTGGTCTCCCATCCAAGTACTAACCGGGGCTGAGCCTGCTTAGCTTCTGAGATCTGACGAGATCGGGCTAGCCTTACCACCCGAAAAATACTCTGCTGATGGGAGAGGTCATGGTGAGAAACCGATGGGCTTTGGTTTCTTCTCTGGTTCTCCATCACGTTGACCTGATCAACTTGTTATAAATGATGGAAGCTCCATTTTAAGATGTGTGTCTCCCCCCGCCCCTTTTGGGGAAATGCACCTTCAAGTGTCGCCTTCTTCCTCCACTCCCCCCCCTCCAAGTCATAGTACCATTTAACGGCAATGTTTCCTACGTGGTTCACATATTTTAGCTGTGTCAGTTTAGTGTAGTGGTTAGGAGCATGGAGAACCGGGTTTGATTCCCCGCTCCTCCACATGCAGCTGCTAGTGTGACCTTGGGTCAGTCACAAGTTTTCTTGAAGCTGTTCTCTCAAGAGCAGTCCTCGAAAGAGCTCTCTCAGCCTCACCTACCTCACAAGGGTGTCTGTTGTGGGGAGGGGAAGGGAAAAAGAGATTGTAAGCCACTTTGAGACTCCAAGTGAAAGGCGGGGTATAGATCCAATCTCTTCTTCTTCTTGCAACAGCCATCCTGAAAGGTAGGCCAGTAAGCATTGTTGCCATGTATGCCCATGAGGCTGGGTGGTCTGAGGCTTGGCTTGAGGGTCGTAATATGAGGTCAGGGGACTTGGATGAGAGTTGACCTTCGCAGCTCATTCTTTGGACCGCCCACTACTCAGCACCTGCATGGTGTGATCATGGATCCCGGGCTTTGGTTCACTTCCACGCTTTGTTTATGCTGCTTTGACAACAGATGACTCCTACCCCGTGCTTTTACCTTTGGGTTGGACTGACAATGAAAGGGGCTTGCTGGATCTGGCCAAAGGGCCGTCTGGTCCAGCGTTCATTTTCTAAGCTTCTGGGCAGGCATGCAGTTTACCCCCAAACATCTGTTTGGAGGTAGGTGGACTCTGTATGTTGAGCAGCGGTTTTCAGGACAAGTGTCACACTGTACTAAATGTTTTGCAGAGTTGGATAAATTGTTACAGACTGTGGCCTATTGCTGAAACTGGGAGTCCTACAGTGTAATTTTTGCATCATTTAATGTGTCCTGTTAATACCGATGCTTTGTTTCAGTTTGGTTTCTAGACTTCTGGTTAGTTCTGCAGCCCTAATTCCTGTGGCATTATTCATTGAATGTCCCAGTGTTGATTGTACAGACTCACTCTTTGTAATCCTCCTTGAGCCCAAGTGAGAAAGGTGGACTGTAAAAAATGTAAATCAATACAAACAAGAGAGGAGCAGAGGTGGTTTGCCATTGCCTGCCTGTGTGTAGCAAGCCTCGACGTCCTTGGAGGCCTCCCATCCAAGTATTAATCAGGGTCCCGATCCATAAGAACATAAGAGATGCCAATGTTGGATCAGGCCAAAGGCCCATCCAGTCCAACACTCTGTGTCACACAGTGGCCAGAAATACCAGGTGCCATCAGGAGGTCCACCAGTGGGGCCAGGACACTAGAAGCCCTCCCACTGTTGACCTCCCCCCAAGCACCAAGATGACAGAGCATCACTTGCCCCAGAGCCCCTATCTATACCTTGTGGCTAATAGCCACTGATGGACCTCTGCTCCATATGCCTATCTAATTCCCTTTTGAAGCCATCCATGCTTGTAGCCGCCACCGCCTCCTGTGGCAGTGAATTCCAAGTGTTAATCTCTCTTTGGGTGAAGAAGTACTTCCTTTTATCCGTTCTAACCCGACCGCTCAGCAGTTTCATGGAGTGCCCACGAGATCTTGTATTGTGAGAAAGGGAGAAAAGTACCTCTTTCTCGACCTGCTCTGTCCCATGCATCATCTTATAGACCCTGCTGAGGTTTCCAGATCTGATGAGGTCTGATGATGATCAGATCCAGGTCAGGGTGCTGAGAATAAGCTCTCCTTACAGAAAAGGTTGACAGCTCCTGGTGCAGATGTTCCGTTCAGCTACCATGGCAGGCTGACCAGATGCACTTCTGTGAGGGCCAAGGTGGTGTCATGGTTAAGAGTGGCGTCCTCTGATCTGGAGAACCGGGGGGGTGGGGTTGATTCCCTGCCCTCCCCATGAAGCCTGCTGGGTGACCTTGGGCCACAGTTCTCTCAGAGCTCCCTCAGGCCCACTTACCTTACAAGGTGCCTGTTGTGGGGAGAGGAAGGGAAAGGCGATTGTAAGCTGCCTTGACACTCCTTAGGGTAGAACCAGTTTGGTGTAGCAGTTAAGTGGTTAATCTGGAAGAACTGGGCTTGATTCCCCACTCCTCCACTTGCAGCTGCTGGATGGCCTTGGGCAAGCCATAGGTCTGGCAGAGCTGTCCTTGAAAAAGAGCAGTTTCTGTCAGAGCTCTCTCAGCCCCACCTACCTCACAGGGTGTCTGTTGTGGGGAGGGGAAGGGGAAGGAGTTTGTAAGCCCCTCTGAGACTTCCTTGGGTAGTGAAGGGCGGGGATATAAATCCAATCACTCCTTCTTCTAGAGAAAAGCGAGGTATAAATATCAGCTCTTCCTATTCCTCCTCCTCCTCCGAAGGTCTTAGGTGGCAGTTGCACACACAGTTCGTGCTGGGTGCCTGTCCTTCCTGCCCCTGGGACCCCCGCGCAGGCTAGAAATGCTTCTGTTTTCTGCAGACGGAGAACTAGGGGTACTTGTGCCAATGTTGCTCCTCGGAGTACTCGTACCAGTGTGCCCATGCGTCAGTCTCAAAGTCTGCTCGGCTGCCCTTCCTCTCCCCAAACCTTCGCCCAAACTGGGATGAGTCGAAAGGGCGAACCTGGGGTTTAGGTGTGCCGGTCCCTCCAGGGGGTTTTTGGAGACGCCTGTCATGTCGGAGAGTGCCAGAGCAGCTGTAGAGAGAGGTTGCCCCCACGGGGATGTTCCAAGGCAGTTTGGAGCACACATCCCAGCCGCTAGCTGCCCCACGCCCTGTCCCCGGCCCAGACGCCCAGCACTTGTTTTGCTTGTCTCAGAGAAACGAGGGCATCCTCCTCCCGGAGGGCGAGCCTCGGCTTCAGAGGGCTGAGCCGGGCGGTGTCTTCTCTCTCTCCTTCCCAGGAACCTTTGACGGGAAACGTCTGAGCCCTGGCCGGATCGGGCCCGTCTCAGCCAGCATTCTGTCTCCAGCGGCGGCTGACACCAGCTGCCTCTGCACCAAGCCCGGCCGCCTTCCCTGTCCCTGGCACGGAGGCCGAGCACAGGGGGGCTTTCCCACTGAGCCATCCTTGCTGGGGTCGGGGATGGGGGAGAGTCTCTGTGCTTGTCTCATCCCTTCTGGTTCGGTTCAGGGCCGGTGGCCGCCCGCCCGTCTTGCAGCAGCGTGCCAAGGACTTCCTTTCGGCCGCCCTGAATCTCTCACCCGTCGCTATCCTTGCATGACCCCCCCCCCCATGTTCTAAAATGATACGAGAGGGTGGGGGGTGCGTGTCATTTTATCAACCTCTTTGGCTGTCTTTTTCTTTAAGCAGAAAAGTCCCCTGGCTCTTCTTGGCTCACAGGGAAGATGCTCTTGTCCTTGGATTATTTAGGATGTCTTTCTCTTACTTTTCCAGCAGTGCAGTGTCCTCCTCCCCACCCACCCCCACTCCCGGGATGGGGCAACCCATCCTCAGAAGCTCCTCTTGTGTCCGCTGGAGGGGATTCGCCTGCCCCACCTGATTAAGTGGGAGTCAGCAGAAGTTCAGGAGCTGCTTTATTGCAGGATATGACTACAGAATCCGGCCTCTTGGTTGCGTGAGTCAGGAGCTGCCTGTCTGGGGCAGGACTAGGGGGGAAAGGCAGGTTTCACGTGACTTGCTGTGCTCAGCCCCAGAGCACGTACCAAGAACACAAGAGCAGTGGTGCTGGATCCAAGCAAACAGACCTGTCTCTTCCAGCACCTGGGAAACTAGCTGAGGGGCAGAGGCCGAAGCATTCTCCTGTTATGACCCCCTAGCTGCTGGCATTCGGGGCTTCCATTTGGCCATCAAGGCTGGTTGCCCCGGTAGACTTTTCCTCCTGCATGAATTTGTCTGTCCCTCTTTGTTCTTGCCAGTGTGGTGTAGTGGTTAAGCGCGCGGACTCTAATCTGGGAGAACCAGGTTTGATTCCCCACTCCTCCCCTTGCCCCTGGCTGGATGACCTTGGGCAAGCCACAGTTCTGTCCGAGCTGTTCTTGAAAAAAGAGCCGTTTCTGTCAAGAGCTCTCTCAGCCCCACCTACCTCACAGGGTGTCTGTTGTGGGAAGGGGAAGGGAAAGGAGTTTGCAAGCCGCTCTGAGACACCTTTGGGTAGTGAAGGGCGGGGCATAAATCCAATCTCCTCCTCCTCCTCCTCCTCTTCTTCTTCTCCCCCTTTTAAAGCTATCCAAGCAAGCAGCCATCACTATGACATCTTGTGGCAGTGAGTTCCACAAGTTACTTGTCCACTGAATTAAGGAGTGCTTTGCAGGTTTCTTTCCAAGCATGTGCAGCCTGCTTTCCCTTCACTCACTGGTGTAAACGGACAAACAAAGGCAAAGCATTTATAGGGCAAACCAATTTGCACATGTCACCCTTTACAAAAGATCGGTGTTATATTTTGTGGATGTGAGGCTCAGAATGGCTCGTCCAGGTTTGAACCTGAACCATCTCCCGTACCCCGTACGTGTGAGGTTAAGAGGGTCCCTTTGGGTCAGTTTATCCTTATTGGTATGGGTCCCAATGATTAAAATTATGCAGATGTTGAATATTCGCATCTGTACAAATGTATATTGTCATGCAGCCCTTATATCACCCCTGTAAGGCAGGGTCAATGTCATTGTTATTATCCCCACATTGCCGATGGGGCCTGAGGTTGCAAAGGAGGGGCTTGCTAAGGTAGCATACTGAGATCCTTACAGCGAGGGCGATATTCTTTTCTGCGGCTCTGCTTCACCTGGAGAGCCGGGCTGACTGCTGCCGGAAGTGGGATCGATGAGTCCTTCCTTCCCAAACCCTCTTGACTAATCTGATCTTGCAGCTGGTGGGTGGGATCTGGCCCCGTTTCCAGCCTCGGAGGCAGGCTCACAGGAGGCGGAGCGGGATCGACATGCATCCAAGGGCCTTTCTATAAGTACTGACTCTTGTCTCTGGAAGTTGCAGACTTTTTGCTGATCCGAGAAAAATGTGGTTGATGAAACTGAAGGGACTACCGCTGTTGCAGATCTTGCTTCTTTGGAGGGGGGGGGGGGCAGTGGCACCAAATTGGCCTTGCACTAAGACCTGCAGCCGAGTTTGCCTCATCCCACTAATTAGATTCCTACTAATATCCGGACCACGTGAGCTGCAGGGTAGAGTGATGGGGGGGGGAGGGGGAGAAGGTCGAACAGTGCGTGTGGGGGGAGAGCGAGAGACAGAGCGACCCTGAACGGCTGGTGATCGGACCTTTTCCTCCCCAAAGCTCCATTGTTTCACCCTAATCTATGAGGACAGAGAGGAAGATTGGCAAGGTTAGGGGGGGGGGAGGAAGCCTGCAAGCTAGAAATGAACTTTTCCTCTGTCCCAGGATGGTTCACAGGCAGCCAAGGTTTGGTCTGGTCTGCTCTGGAGCTGCACTGCCAAAACGTGGGAGTGAATGATCCGCACCATTCTCCACATTCTTCTCTGAGAATCCTGGGTCCTTGTAAAATTCCGTGTCCTCCCATGAAAAAGGGACACAAGTTTGCCCGAGGACGCAGAGAGACGGTGCCACCCGAAGCAGAGAGGAAAGTGCTGCCACACCTCAGCCTGTAGGGTTTCGGAGGCAGGAGACGTTCAGAGCAGTGTTCCCTCTAAGCTGAGTTAGTGTGAGCTAGCTCACAGTTTTTTAGGCTCCAGCTCACACATTTTTGTCTCAGCTTGGGAAGGACGGCTGCAGAGCAGACTACTTTATGCAGTGGCCAGATAGCTCACCACTTTAATGCCGGTCGCTCACGAAGTAGAATTTTTGCTCACAAGACTCCACAGCTTAGAGGGACCCTTGGTTCAGAGGGGGTATGCCGCCACCTGCCTCTGCGTGGAGACCCCGGACTTCTTTGGTGGTTTCCCATCCCAATACTAACCAGGACCGACCCTGCTTCGCTTCCGAGATCTTGACGCGATCAGGCTAGCCTGGGCAGAGTTACACCCTTCTAAATCCCTTGTTGTGCTTCAGACTACCCCGTCAGATGTGTTCGTGGCTGTAAGAAAGAATTAGGCAAATTCACAGGGAACCAGCCAACCTATTCCATTTTTATCCTGCTCTTCTTCCCAGGAGGACAGGGGGGCATACACGGTTCACCGTTGTATCCTCCCAGCAACCAGATGAGGAAGAGAGAGAGTGACCCACCTACAGAGTGGGCTTCATGGCCTAGCACTACACCACATTGAAGGCTGAGGGGTGACATGATCGAGGTTTACAAGATTATGCATGGGATAGAGCAGGTAGAGAAAGAAGTACTTTTCTCCCTTTCTCACAATACAAGAACTCGTGGGCACTCCATGAAATTGCCGAGCAGTCGGGTTAGAACAGATAAAAGGAAGTCCTTCTTCACCCTTGAAGCTGCGGTGGCTCAAGTGGTTAAGACGCTGAACTGCAGGCTGTGGAAGGTCAGTAGTTCAGCAGTTCGAGACCCGGGTGCCGCAAGATGGAGTGAGCTCCCGTCTCTAGTTCCAGCTCCTGCCAATGTAGCAGTTCGAAAGCAAGAAATTGCAAGTAGATAAATAAGTACCGCTTCGGTGGGAAGGTAACAGCGTTCTGTGCACCTTGGTGTTTAGTCATGCCGGCCACATGACCACGGAAATGTCTTCAGACAGCGCTGGCCCTTCGGCTTTGAAACGGAGATGAGCACCGCAACCCTAGAGTTGGATTTGACTGGCTTTCGAGCAAGGGAACCTTTACCTTTACTTCTTCACCCAAAGAGTAATTAACACAACGGAATTCACTGCCACAGGAGGTGGTGGTGGCTACAAGCATGGACAGCTTCATGAGGGAGTTGGATTAACATCTGTAGCAGAGGTCCATTGGTGGCTATTAGCCACAAGGTATAGGTAGGAACGCTCGGTCTGGGGCAAGTGATGCTCTGTATTCTTGGTGCTTTGGGGGGGGGTCAACAGTGGGAGGGCTTCTAATGTCCTGTCCCCACTGCTGGACCTCCTGATGGCACCTGGTATTTTTGGCCACTGTGTGACAGAGTGTTGGACTGGATGGGCCAGTGGCCTGATCCAACACTGGCTTCTCTTATGTTCTTATTGGCTTTCTGCACAGGTCTTTAATGGCCATTAACCTTGATGACAGGATAGAGCACCCATGTTCAGAGGGACGAAAATGGTGTGTTTGTGAGCTTTCCTAACTGGCCACTGCCAGAAAAGTTGTGCATCCTCTCCAGATAGTGTTACCAAGCAAGGCCTCTGATACTTTCAGTCCAGACTGTTCTTAAGTGGGGTGAGGGAGCTTGCTGATGCCTTCCGATGAGCCCAAAACTGAGTGGACAGTAACCCATCCAGGTCTCCCACGTCCTGGTTTTCTGTTCTCCAAAATGTTGCTCTTTACCCACCGGCTGATAGCAGCTCTTCAAGGTTGTCCTCCCTGAAATGTGCTGCTGGTTATTTTCCTCTGTCTGCTTCCCAAGCTGTGTGCCAGGAGAACATGATTAAAGCTTCCTGGGAGTTCAGACTACTTTGGCCACAGAGGAGGCCCACTGTATCCCTGCACGATTTACTCGCCTGTTTCTGATCTCTCTTTTCTTGGGGTGAGCCGTGGGGGGGTGAGGCGTGGTGTTTTCTCTGCATCAGATCGGATCATTTGGTCACTCCCAGGGTAGAGATGTGGCAGGATGCACACACACACCCCTCCTTTGGGTAAGGCTGCCTGTTGCATCTCTGCATGAATCATGGTTCTCGATTTCCTTCCCAGAGCGAAGATGTGCCCAGAACTGCTGCTGAAACTTAAGGGGGAGTTGAGATCCGAGTCCAGTAGCACCTTAAAAGGCGCCGCCGGACTCTGACCTTGCTCTTTTCCTGCAGACCAAAGACTGCTATCCACCTGGAAACTATCAAGGGGGGGGGGCGGCATAATTGTTACATTTTCTGGGTGTGGAGACCTCCAGTTCTCATTTAGCTACGGGACGTTTGGGAAGGGCGAACTGTGCAGCCGAGGTGACCTTCAAAGGCCAGGATCTGTGTGCCTCCAGGCCGGGGCTCTCTGCCTGCCGCTGCGCCTGTTTTCTGTCAACCAGGTCTACTGCTCCCCTGAGGCCCTGGAGTGAGACAAGCTAGACGTCCGCTTCAGCAATCAACATCCCATTAACAACACAGCATTGAGCTGATCAGTGGGAGAGGAGGGGTGTGTGTGATTGATCCGGCCCTTGGATTCGGATGCATTTTGGAAACTCAGCTGCCGTTTTATTAGGAGTTATATAAATTCTAAAGAGAGATGGTGGTGGGTTTTTTTTGCTAAGATTTAAAGAAAATTGTAAAGCCTTCTTCCTGAAGGGTTTGGTTTGTTGTGGTTTTTGCCCTCTTCTGGGCACAGAGCAGGGGTCACTGGGGGTGCGGGGAGGAGGCATTTGTGAATTTCCTGCACTGTGCTGGGGGTTGGACTAGAGGAGGAGGAGAACAAATTTAGTGTCCAGTGGCACCTTTAAGACCAAGTGTGCCTTGCACATGAAAGCTCATACTATGAATAAACCTTTGTTGGTCTTAAAGGTGCCCCTGGTTTTAAATTTCTTCTACTGCTTCAGACCAACAGGGCTGACCACCTGGAACTATTGTTGTTGTTGTTACCTTGTTGGGCCGTCCTTCCCTGCTAGCAGGGCTCAGGGAGGCTTACATTAAAAAATAAAATAACAGTACTCCATTAAATAACATTGTCATTGTTCAGTCGCACAGCCGAGTCCGACTCTTCGCGACCCCACAGACCAGATCATGCCAGGCCCTCCTGTCTTCCGCTGTCCTCTGAGGTTTGCTCAATTTCATGTTCGTCGCATCGGTGACACTGTTTAGCCCTCTCATCCTTTGCCGTCCCCGTCTATATATTTCGAACAGTACAATTTCGTTCTCTGATATGGCGAAACATTTCTGTTCCCTGCAGCCCTCTGTGTGAAGGGGGTGCGGAGGGCTGGGTAGGTGGGTATGAGAGTGCCGGCCGTCGCTGCCCTCAGCCGAAGGCCTGGTGGAACATCTCTGCCTTGCGGGCCCTACGGAAAGGTAGCAAGTCCCATAGGTATTTTCTGGCAGAGAGTTCCACTTGGCAGGGGCCAGGGCTGAAAAGGCCCCGCCCCTAGTCGAGGACATTCAGGCCTCTCTCAGGCGACCACGAGCAGATTCTTATTGCTAGAGCGTAACGCTCTT
>NW_015173128.1:1169309-1210109 GCF_001447785.1 Gekko japonicus
GGGGTTTTGGCCCCCCCCCCCCCCCCCTTGGGTAACAGGATGATTAAATTCAATTCGGCAACAGATGCCTGGTCTGTCTTGATGGCTTGAGTTTTCCCATCTGGAAACCTGAGATAATAGGGAAGGCACCCTCAGAGAGAGTGCCGTTTTTATTTATTTTTTAAAATCGTGTGTTACTTTGGAAAGGGAAAGTGTTGTATAGGTTATCGGAAAGGGTTGGAGGTGTGTGGCATGCTGGATTGTTTTCACCTGGAAGTAAAGCGGGCTGTAGTTGTTAGAGCATTGGACTATAGTCGGGCAGGCCCGGGTTCAAATCTCTGCTCTGCCATGAAGCTTGTTGGGAGAACGCGGGCCAGTCGCATGTTGTTCGTTTAACCTACCTCACATGGTTGTTGTGAGGGTGGGGGGGAAAAGGAGAAGCACCTCTGAGGAAGGGCGGGGGCGAAAGTGCATGAAATAAATAAAGTAGCTGGCATGTGCTTGGAGATGCATACTTCATAAAGGCTACTTTATGGCCGGTACCAATGTTCCCTCTAAGCTGTGGCATAAAGGCTACTTTATGGCTGGTACCAATGTTCCCTCTAAGCTGTGGAGTCTTGTGAGCAAAAATTCTACTTTGTGAGCTACTGGCATTAAAGTTGTGAGCGAGCAATTTGCCTGCCGCATAAATTAGCTTGCTCTGGAGCCATGTTTCCTGAGCTAAGACAAAAATGTGTGAGCCAGAGGCTAAAAAACTGTGAGCTAGCTCACACTAACTCAGCTTAGAGGGAACAGTGGCCGGTACATAAGATGATAAGGAGAACTCTGCTGGATCAGGCCAGTGAGGGTCCATCAGGCCCAGCCTCCTGTCTCACACAGTGGCCAACCAGTTCCTCTGGAGGGCCAACAACAGGGCCTAGAGGTCCAAGGCCATCTCCTGATGTTGCCGCCTGGCGTTGGGATTCAGAGGTCGACTGCCTCTGAGCGTGGAGATTTGCTGTAGTCACCATGCCTAGTAGCCACGGACAGACAGGCCAGTGTTTTCCTCCCCACTGTCAGATGTCAACATTGATATTGCATGCTCTCTGAACAGGCTCCCCGCACCGTTCTGTTCATCTTATTCCCCAGCCCATGTTGCATTGTGCTGAAAGCACTGTTTACTAATGCTAATCGTCATAGCTAATGGTGATTGTTGTTGTTGCTAACTAACCCAAAGCTGTTAATAATTAGAGGGCATGGCAAGGAGAGGGAGGGTGTGCCGCCTCCCTCAAGACCTCTGGCAGCAGGGGGGAGGGATTTGCCTTCCTATCCTGCTGAAGGGGTTTCCTCTCCAGCCCCTGGTCTTAGAGGCAACCCTGCCCCGGTTGAACCTATATTCTTCAGGTCTAGAAGAATATAGAATTATAGAGACTGAGGGTAAAGGATAGAAGTTAGAAGGTTGAATGGGTAATAACGAACGAATAATTAAATGAAGACGTATTAATGGTTAGAACGTGAATTTGAGGAAGTTGTATGGTGGTTTTTTTAAATGAGGGTAGGATATGGGACTAAGAACAGGATGTTTTTTGGATTGCGAAGTGGATGTATATCGTATGAAATGGTTTGACTGGATGTGTGCTCAAAGTATTTCGATTGTGACTGTATAATCGATGATTGTTTTGTTTGAAAACCAATAAAAACAAAATTAAAAAAAAAAAAGAATTTGGCAGGAAAGATGGAGAGGGGCCAGCCCCTTCCAACTGGTTTCTCTCCCCCGGCCATCCTCCTGGCCAGTCAAGGCTTTTTGGTCTGCCCTCCAGGGCAATTGTTTAGCTGCTTTGTAAGACAGGATACTAAGGTCCTATCCATACGAGGCCTTTTGGGCCGGGAGCGGGACGGAACGGGGGCGGAGCAAACGGGCGCGATCCCACCGCAACATCTGGGAAGCATACCGTCTCCGTCCCTGATCCGGCCCTTCCAGCGCTGCTCCGCACCAAAAAAGAACCACCTACCGAGGTGGTCTTTTCGAAGGGCCGTCATTGCGCCGGCGCATCCCCGGCTCCTGGCCGAACTGCCCATGTGTGAGCATGCGCAGTTTGCCAGGCTCCCCTCCCCACCGTTGCTTTCTCCCCGGCATCTGATCGTGCCGGGGAGCGACGGCGCCGCGGCTCGGGGGATCCGTGAGATCCCGCCACGCCGTCTCAACTTTGCTGCGGCTCACATTAGCCACAGTTTGAGCGTCCTTTTCCCTGCCGTGTGGCAGGGACCAACGAACATCAGAAGAGCCCAGCTGGATCAGGCCAGTGGCCCATCGAGTGCAGCTGGACGACCAACAACAGGGCAGGGAGGCCAAGGCCTTCCCCTAATGTTAATAATGTAAGAAGAGCCCTGCTGGATCAGGCCAGTGGCCCATCGAGTGCAGCATCCCGTCTCACACAGTAGCCAACCAGTTCCTCTGGACGGCCAACAACAGGGCAGGGAGGCCGAGGCCTTCCCCTGATGTTGCCTCCTGGCTCTGGGGAGATTTAGTGCCTCTGAATGTGGATGTTCCTCCCAGTCACTCTGGCTAGTAGCCACTGATAGACTTCTCCTCCACGAATCTATCTAATCCCCCTTTTAAAGCTGTTTGTTCCTGTGGCCATCTCTACATCCTCTGGCCACGGATTCCTCATCTGAATCACTCTCTGCATAAAGAAGTAAAGTAAAGATACGGAACTAGGCGAACCACTGGTCTGATCCAGCATGGCACCGCTAATGTTCACCTGCCCCATCAAACTCCGTGGGGAGTGCCAGAGTTCCAAGCCAACCCCTCTATGCATAGCCCCGTCCCAGGTTCTTTTTCTGGGTGTCTCCTGGAGTTCTGGGAGCCGTAGCCATTTCTTGGGGAGGGAGGGCTTTCCCTAGGGCTGCGTCCTGGCCTTGCAAAGAGCAGGCAGCCAGCCTGGGTTTTCTTTTCCGCTTGGAGGGCCAGGAGCCTGATGTCATTGCCTCCGTGGGGCCTGCTCCAGCAGGGAGCGTGGGTAATGATTAATCTCCGGGCTCCTAGGAGGCTGGGCTCTCGAGAGGCAAAGCCAGGGGCGGGGGAAGAGCTTTCACCACCAGCCCAGCCCTACAGGTTATTTTCTCAGGTAAGGATCAGTGATCAGCACCCGGATGGTGCCAGTCCTGCAGGGTCTGTGCCCGGGCCCCAACATCCCTGGTCACCTCGGGGCAGGGCATTCCCTGTGCAGCAAACGACCTAATGCTGATGTCAAAACGTTAGAATCGGTGAAGCCAGGTGCGGAAGATTCCCGCCCCAGTTCTTGCTTTGCCAGTCTCTGCCAGGACCGGTGTTGTTCTGAGAGACACCTGGACACCCTGGAACATTAACCCGACTCTCTCTCCCTCCCCCCCTCCGATGTACAAAAGTTCTTCTGCTTCCCGGTGGTTCTTACTTGCCAGAAGCAAGGGACTGGTTTTGCAAGGCCAAATAAGACAAGCGCCACATGGGCCGATCTGGCCCCGTGGCGGTTTGGTTGCCCTCGCATCCGTCTTCCACTGTGTGAACTTGACAGCCCAGTGGAGTTTGCATGGATCCCAGCAAGGTCAGGTTTCGCCGCCGCTTTATTTACCCGGCTCCTTGGAAACTCGTCTTCTGATCAGGCTCTGTTTGCCGACTTACAGAGCTCTGCCGCCGCCGGCTCCACTTGATGTCCTTTGGACCTTCTTACAGAGGGTGGCTGGCAGATTGAGGGGGTTGCCTTGGTGGTTTCTCCAGCAGATCTGTCTCCGTGAGATAGACGCCTCTTCCCTGCTGCTTCTTTTGTATAATTTCCCAGAATTTCCATGTCACTCTTCCTGATGTGTGTGGTTCCCCTTCCCCCCACCCCCACCAGGGTTCCAAGAATCTGCTCTTTTCTGATCCATTTTGCTTTTATATTTTTTCCCCGTGACCCTTTTTGTTCCCTGATTCAAGAGGTGCCCCCAAGTAATTTCCTTTATCGGTAGCATATATGTGTCAAAAAACAAAAATGACACCCAAATGGTGTTTTAAAAGGGTAAGCTGAACAGGTGCGGTAGTGTGTGAGGAAAGAGAAAATGGCCCAGAAACAAAGGCGTGTGGGTTCGGTTTGCACGAGGGAGACATGAAAATGGAAACAGTGAGCTTTGAATTGCCAGGGATGCCCTTCCTGAAATGGGGGGAGGGGGGTGCACTTTGAGACGAAGAGGAGATGGGATTTATACCCCACCCTTCTCTTAGAGCGGCTTACAAACTCCTTTCCCTTATCCACAACAGACACCCTGTGAGGTAGGTGTGGCTGAGAGAGCTCTGAAGGAACTGTGACTGACCCAAGGTCACTCCAGCAGCTGCATGTGTGATTAACACATGGAATTCACTGCCACAGGAAGTGACGGCGGCTACAAGCATGGACGGCTTCAAAAGAGAATTAGATAGGCATATGGAGCAGAGGTCCATCAGTGGCTATTAACCACAAGGTATAGATAGGGGCTCTGGGGCAAGTGATGCTCTGTCTTCTTGGTGCTTGGGGGGGCCAACAGTGGGAGGGCTTCTAATGTCCTGGCCCCACTGGTGGACCTCCTGATGGCACCTGGTATTTTTGGCCACTGTGTGACGGAGTGTTGGACTAGATGGGCCTTTGGCCTGATCCAACATTGGCGTCTCTTATGTTCTTATGTGGAGAAGTGGGGAATCAAACCCGGTTCTCCCAGATTAGAGTCCGCACTCTTAACCACTACACCAAACCGGCGTATAATTCAGCTGCTTTGCTTATTGGACAGTTGACAGTCCAAGCTGGCTCTCTTTGGTCCCCGTCTTTTCCCCTGTCTCTTTTTTCATTCGTGCCCAGGCATAAAGAGCTTTCGCTCAGTTTGAATCAGCTGCTGTTCCTTCTTCTCAAGGAGCTTTCACTTGGCTGTGGGGAAGGTGACATAAGGGGAAAGGTGACATAAGGGAAACTCACCGGCTGGCCTTTAGTTCTCTCCTCATCCTCTCCCTTGTCTGTAACATGGGCATAATACTATTGACCTTACTCGCAGAGTTGTCGTGACGTTTGCTAAGCGGATGTATGCGAAATGCTGTGGATTATTTGTTATTAATATTGCTAATTATTTATATTGTGCTGTGGACGTGTGTGGTGAGGGTGTCCCAGGGAAGAAGAAGAAGAGTAGGTTTTTATACCCTGCTTTTCTCTACCCTAAGGAGTCTCAGAGCGGCTTCCTCTCCCCCACAACAGACGCTCTGGTGACGTAGGTGGAGCTGAGAGGGCTCTGAAAGAACTGTGACTGGCCCAAGGTCACCCAGCGGGCTTCATGGGGGAGGAGAGGGGAATCAACCCCCCCCCCAGTTCTCAAGATTAGAGTCCACCACTCTTAACCATTACACTCTGAAAGGATACGTCCCTGCCCCAAGGACCTTGCATTGAACGATCTGACGTAAGGTACATAGGAGAAGGGAGGTACTAATTTTAGTCTTACTATTTGGACTTTGGCCTGGTTCACACGCAAAGGGTGGCTGCTGAGATCAGTTCGACTGTACCACTTCAGACTGCAGGGGGTGGGTGGGTCACCTTTTGGAATGATCCTTATGTTAAAAAACAACAACTTGCTGAGAGAACCTGCAAACAAAGAGAGCAGGCGGAGAGAGCCTTTCCTCCTCTTCACTAGTTTTCTGTTTGCAGGAAGGGTGTTTGTGGGAAAGAACACACAAAGCCGGAATCCACCCCCTGCGGCACGCTGCGCCAGCACATTCTTCTGCATGTGTGAACCCGACCTTTCTGCCTGGCAGCTTTTTGTTCGCAGGGAGGTTTAAAGGTAGTAGGGGGGAGCCTTCCGAATGGGAGTCCTTCGGCTGCGGTCTCGAGCAGCACTTGTCCATTCTCCTGTTTTGGGGCTCTGCCCCCTCTCTCCCCCTTCATGCAGCTATTTGGGTGAAACAGCCTCCATCATTTCAGAAGAGAAGAGGGGCTAGGAGCTCCATGGCAGAGGGGTTTGTTTAAAAGGCAAGGGACTTGGAGCCAGCGAGAGGGGGGGGGGGGCATCAGGCAGGTGTTCCGGGTGGGAAGTCCAGGCCGAACAGGGGCAAGCAAGGGAGGAATTTAGGGTTGCCAACCTCCCAAGTTCCACCTGGAGATTACAGCTGCTCTCCAGGTGACCAAGATCAGTTGCCGCAGAGAAAATGGCTGCTTTGGAGGGTGGACTCCATGGCATGATACCCTGCTGAGGTCCCTCTCTTCCTCAAACCCGGCCTACAACAGGCTCCACCCCCCCCCCCAAAGTCTCCAGGTATTTCCCAACCCGGAGCTGGCAACCCTAGAGAGAGCAGAGGAGCCTAGGGTAACAGAAGGACCGGAAGGTCCCCTTTGTCCTGAACACTTTGGTAACCCTCAGCAGCTCCCCTGCTCTCCGCCATGGCCCCGCCTTCACCTTGGGCACTATGGGCATAACCACCCTGACCTACCTTACAGGGTTATCGTAGGAAGTTGCATTCAAACTAAGGCCTGAGAGATGCATGGCCCATTCTAAATCGCAGTGTAAATGTTCATAATAATAATCCCGGCTCATGAGAAGCCAGTGGGATTTTCAGAGCTGTTCCCCCTCCCTCAGCCGCCCGGTTGGGATGTCTGGCTCTTAAACATTAGGGTTTGGAGCAATGTGCCCTCTAATTCCCCCCCCCCCACCCCCAAGCTGAGCAGTTGACATCCTGAGTAGAATAGAACTTCTGTCATCTTAAAATGGGGAATGAGCCGTGCAAGACCCAGCCCGGCTCCAGATTGCTGCTGAGCGGGCCTTCCTGCATTAATGAGTGTCTGGGCCCAGCCTAGACGGAACACTGGTTTGGAGTCCTCTCTTTAGATAAAGGGTTGACTATCAGGGGAGATGCTTATCTGGTGGAGATTGCATCACCTTTGATGGCGCTTCACCCCTGCTGGAAAACCCTGTCTCTCAGCTGCCGGCTGCCACCCTCCGGGCTGCATTCCTTCCAGGGGAGAGTCCTCCGTGGTTGTAGCCGGCCTACGGAAGAATCTCTTTCCTGGCCCCTGGCCTGAAGAAGAACCCAGGGACCCTGCCTTTGGGCATGCCCCTGCCCACCTCAACTATTTTAAGACCAGGTGGCTGAAAGGATCCTCCATGTGCAGAGGTGGCGTGCTTCTGAGTACCGAGCGATAGATAGCTGTTGCTTGCATACCCTGATTATGGATGTGGAAAGTGCTATCAAGTCGCACCCGGCTTGCAGCGATGCTGGAGGGGTTTTCAAAGCAAGAGGCGTTCAGAGATGGTTTGCCGTTGCCT
Organism: Gekko japonicus; assembly: GCF_001447785.1. Classification (NCBI taxonomy): domain Eukaryota; kingdom Metazoa; phylum Chordata; class Lepidosauria; order Squamata; family Gekkonidae; genus Gekko; species Gekko japonicus. Next base: position 1,176,558 of record NW_015173128.1, read on the forward strand.
GCCTCTGCATAGCAACCCAGGTTTTCCGTTTTTGGTCTCCCTTCCAAATGCTAACAAACCCTGCTTGGCTTCCGATACCTGACAAGATTGAGCTGGCCTGGACCATCCAGGTCACCTGATTATAGGCATCCTAAAGGCACTGACAGAGAATCCTTGACTGGGTGGCCTGATCCAACGGGGCTCTCTAGATCATCTTTTACTCACACTCCTCCCTGCTTCGTGTAGACAGAGGTAGGCGGTTGTCCAAGAGGAGGTCTGTATTGTGTGCCCGCCACAGGAACTGAGAACTGTGATGCTATGAGCAGGCTGCAATTTCCTAAAAACCTTGACATTGTTGTTGTTTTTTTAAAGCAAGCTTCTAGCTGGTTGAAAATGCATAGGCTGGATAAGCTTTTCCGAGGTTAAAGGGTAGAGCTGCAGTGCCCTGACTAGCAGAAGAGAGTCTTAATTATGCAAAACCATAAGGTTGTCTGTATAACTTATGTAAAGAGGGGAAATTGTGCTATTTGCATAATTTATGCAGGTTGCAGAATTTCCCGTTCGCTAGAGCCTGGTTTTTATACTGCTTGTGGAATGTGTAATTACTGCATCCAGGAAAGGAAGCATTATACGGTTTCACTGTGCATGATTACTTAAGGTCTGTTCTGCGCGCCCTGCCTAGGTGGTGTCTCGGCCGCTGTCTCTATCCCTCTATATCTCCAGAGTTGGATGCCCAGGCCTGGTGGGCTTGGGAGCCAAAGAGGCTGTGGTATTGATGGCTTTTATATCTTGATCCACTCAGCCGAATCAACAGTCTTTAGCTCTCTGTCCTTGCTGCGGTCACAGCTGGGTCAAGTGTCGTTGCTCAAAGAATGAGATCCGGAGGCAATCTGAAGTGCGTGTAGAAGGTGCCCCGCTATCCACGTTTATCCTGTCCCCTTTGCTGAGTCAGCAGTGCCCTGGCTGTCCTGTCCCGGCACTTTCTGATAACCTGCCTGGGGAGACAGCAGACTTGCAGTGGGAAGGATTACCAGTTTCAGCCGGGTGTTGGCTGTGTGACTAATTCCTCTGCAAATAGACTTGCTCCTGGCTACGGTGGTAGTTTCTTCGTGGCTTGCGTCTCTCTCCTACGTGCACGCAAAGGTGGAGAGACACCTGGTGGTGTCTTTCTGTGAGAGCTGGAGCTGCCACGGTCCAGAGGTTAGAAAGATACAGAGTCCCAACAAGACAACGAGAAATATATGATGTGGCCCTGGAGCAGGACTATACCGCCCTGGATCAGCAGGGGTTATGGTTCAGTGACAAGAGTATGTATTTTGCATGCAGATGGTCCTGTATTTTATTCCCAGCATCATCAGCTGAAAAAGGGGATCGTGGGGCAGCAGGTTTTCAAAAAAGACCTTTGCTGGCTTCTAAAGTAGATTATGGAGGAGACGTCTATCCATGGCTGCTGTGATGATGGCTAAGTTGTTCAGAGGCATCGTGCCTCGGAATACCATTTGCTGGCAGGCAACAGCAAAGGGGAGGCTACAGGAGGAGGCCTTGGCCTCAGCTCTGCTGCTGTGGCATGCCGTCCAGATCACCTGGTTTGCTATTGTTAGAAACAGAGCGGGTGGACTCTGGTTCTGATCCAGCAGGGCTGATCAGGCAGGGGAGTCACATGTTGGAAAAACCACGCTGGAAACTCTTTGTCTGTCGAAAAGTGTCCCGTCCAGGAGAATGCAAGGTCAGAACCCTCCGCTCCCGAAGGAGAGTGGGTTCTGTGCATCCAAGTGTGCAACTCATTCTGCCCCCCCCCATCAAAGAGCAGTCAAGAGGGGTCCAGGAGCGAGCCTTACTGAAGGGCAGTCTGAGGGCCAGGGGCCTCTCTGTGCCCACTCTGAGTTACCCACACAGAGCAACAATACGGAGAGCTGGTGTGGTGGTTTAAGGGTCAGACTCAGATCAGGATCCAGTTCGAATCCCTTGTGCCATGGAAGCTTGCTGAGTGACAGTTGGCCAGACACACTTGCAGCCTAACCCACCTGTCGTAAGGAGGGGACCAGGGAAACTCTCTGTAGGCTGCCACCACTCTGGTACGGGTCTCCTCGGAAGGGCCCAGAGCACCCACCCAGCCTCTTATGTCCGCTCTTTCCCAGTAGGTTGTAGAAGAAGAAGAGATTGGATTCATACCCCGCCCTTCACTACCCAAAGGAGTCTCAGAGCGGCTTACACACTCCTTTCCCTCCCCCTCCCCACAACAGACACCCTGTGAGGTGGGTGGGTCTGAGAGAGCTCTTGACAGAAATGGCTTTTTTTCAAGAACAGCTCTTATCGAAACTACGGCTTGCCCAAGGTCATCCAGCCAGGTGCAAGTGGAGGAGTGGGGAATCAAACCCGGTTCTCCCAGATTAGAGTCCACACACTTAACCACTACACCAAACTTTCTGTGTGACTGAATGAGGCAGAATAAGATGTGACCCAGGCAGAAGAGTAAATGATTTTATTGAAGAGGTCTAGTAACAACTGGTTTTCATATAATTTGTAAAATAATAAGCACAGTAAATGTAAGTAAGCAAACGAATAAAAAGAACCGTAATGCGTCTGTCTGGACTCTTCTTAGCTGTCTTTTGGTGATTGGCTTCACCTTCTGGATGAGGGATCCCTCCGCCTGCAGCAGCTTTTTCTCGGCTCTGCTCCCGAGGAATGAACAACTTCCCACTTTGGACAAGGCCTTTTATCCCTTCTTCTAAGGCACCGCCCCCTACTGCTCTACTGGTGCAAGTTTTCCCTCCAAATCCCCCTGTTAACCAATCACAGGGTCCAAAGGGGGCCTGAGAAATGTAGGCCCTCTAGTCACTCTGGTACAGGCTCCCCTGGGGCCACTAGGCCTCACCATGCAGGTCAAGGCTCCTAACATAGGGTTGCCAGCTTTGGCTTGGGAGATACCTGGAGATTTTTGGGGGGGAGTGCAGCCTGAAGAGGGTGGGGTTTGAGGAGGGGAGGGACTCCGATGGCGTAGCATGCCATAGAGTCCACCTTCCAAAGTGGCCATTTTCTGCAGGTGAACTGACCTCTGTCACCTGGAGATCAGTTGTAGTCCCAGGAGATCTCCAGCCACCCCCTGGAGGTTGGCAATCCCATCATAACACCACCTCAGAGCGGTTTTTTTGTGAGGATAAAATGGAGGAGAGAATGATGTAAGCCTCTTGTGTCCCCATTGGGGAGAAAGGCTGGGTGAAATGAAGTAAATAAACATGAAAGAGAAAGCCAGCAATAAAAAATGCAAGCGGAGATTGGGAGGGGGGGTGCAAGGAAAGTTTTTCCTGGTGCCTGGAACTAGTCATGGGAGCTGGAATCTCCCTGCCCCGCACCCAGCCTGTGGATACCTTCTGGGTCATTTCTTGGCCTTTCCCTCTGGCGGGCCCAATGTGGAACCCGGGCGAGGGAGAGCAAGCGGGGATCCCTGCCAGACTGGGACAGGATCCATCCTGTCTGCCTGCAGCCCCCGTCTCCTCCTGCCGGTTATCTCTCCTGCAAGCTTTCCAGCTTCCGCCCTGGACTCCTCCTGTCTCCTGCAGCCCGCTGGGCGCAGCACACGAATCGGAAAATGCTCCTCTATCTCGCCGTTCCACAGTGTGGGCTGTTCAGGAATTGGCTTCTGCCTGCGGATAGTCCTCTGCCGCCCTCCCCCTTCCAGCAACCCAAAGGGCCTGGCGAGCGGGAGGGGGAACTTGGGTTCAATTCTGCCTCTTCTGTCTTCCCTTTGTCTGCGTCCTCCCTCTCCTTGCCTCTTCCTCTCCCCCCTGCTCTTTGGAGCCCATAGCTAAGCAGTGGGGGAATGTGCCTGTATCTATTATTTAGAGCCCGCGTGCTCCCTGGGCCTGGCAGGGGGTTGCCACGACTGTCTTTTGTGCTGTCAGTCTTTGATGAATGAGTAATTGAGCTCAGCTCTGGAGGGACCATCGGGAATAACCACCAAGAGGGTGGGACTCCCTTGGGGGGGGCTGTTAAGGCATGTGTGCTGGCGTGATTGCTGGGGTCTCTTCTGCCTGCTACTCTCCAGAAGGCTCTTTCACACCAATAAAGACTCCATATCTGCCTTTGCTGAGGCTGGCCCAAAGTCCATCGTGCTTGGCATTTGATGCCTAGCAGGGCAGGCCATGGAAACACAAACATAACCGATGGATTCTCTAGCGTTGGTTCTTCAGCAGCCTGCTGCCCCTATACAGCTGACTGCTCTCTGGCCCTGGGTTAGGGAATTTCTGGCGTTTCGGGTGTGTGTGGAGCCTGAGGGGGGCTTTAGCAAGTCCACCCTCCAAAGCAGCCACTTCCTCCAGGAGAACCCCTCTCTGTTGCCTGAAGATCCATTGTCATTCTGGGAGGTCTCCAGGCCACAGCTGGAGGTTGGCAACCCTAGTTTGCAGGTCCGCCTTCAGCTCAGAGCTTTGGCATAACAACCATATCCCCAGATTGAGGTGACAGTGGAGGCATCAGGACATTTTCCCTGCCCGGCGAGCAAACAGGCCAAGGCCGCCTCGTTCCCGATCATTCATGGGCAAAGGGAAGGAATGGTGTTCACACCCTCCACTCGGAAAGCAGCAGCGTGTTCCCCGTTGTGCGGCACTTTGCGGGTGTGTGAGGTCAGTTCTCCCCGACTCCATTTCCGGCTTGAAGTTTGGTGACCAGTTTGGACTTTTGTCGGCGCCATGAACCGAACCGAACCGACGCCTCACCTGGGTGAACCGCGGCCTATGGAGGTCCGCACAAAGCCAGCTCTTACCAACATGGCGGAAGGAAGCCGGGGCTGGCCAAAGGGAAGGCGGAGCCGGGTGGTGATGCTGGCCGAAATGAGTCTCGAACAGGCCCTTGGCCTGATAGGTTGGGCCAAAGTTTTTCTGGGTGAGATCACTGGGCCGCCTGGAGGGAAACTTTCCACTGCTGTTTGGGGGTCGGCTCCCAGCTGCTCCGCCAAGGCAGGAATCCTTTGCCATCTGAAGGTCAAGGGGGCACAGAGCGGGCATGCCGGCGAGTGTGAGTACCGTGCCATGCTACTGTTTGCAAGAGGACAAAAGAAACAGGTGCCTGAACGGGACACTCACCAGAGGAGGAAAAGCGAAGAAGCCTTTAAAAGAGAATGTCACAGGAGACTGAATGGGAAAGAAGCGCCCCCTCCCCCAATACACCTTCTGCATGTTTCACTCTTTCTGTCTCTGGTTGGTATGGAACGTAAGGTCCTCTTGACCGGGCACTTTGGTGTGGCCTTCACTTGCAGCAGTTGCTGGCAGAGCGTTTAGTAACAGGGTCACAGCCTGGGCAGGCATTCCACAGAGGGCGCCTGGGGCCGTTCCGTCAGCAGCTGGGGCTGCGCCGTCCGCCAAGGAAAGAAAATGGCTCCAGCCAAAAGAATATATATATATTTTTTAAGTAGGACATGGCTTCCTGGATGAAGGCATTTGGCTTTTCCCACCCCTCAGGTGTACGTGATCACAGCAGAGACTGCTGAACGAGTTACTTGTCTTCCCTGGAAACTGTAGGGCATAGGGCTACTGGCCCCAATCCTCTGCCTTGAACATCAGCCTGGCCTATCCGGAGGGTGAGACAGGCTAAGGTGTTTCCAGCCTTATATCCCTGCTGGGAGCAGCACCATTTACCAGATTTCTTTAGGCTTGTAAGCATTAGGGGCTTGAAACACCAAACCTCTTCCCATGAAAACTAGAAATGGCAGGTGTGTGTGTGCAGAAATGTCTGTGGGTATCAGGGACTCTTCTCTGGGGCTTGAACCAGGAACTTCACGGTCAGATCTTTCTTGAACATATGGACACATGAAGCTGCCTTATACCCTTGGTCCATCAAGTTCATATGCTGCCGAAGGCTTTCATGGCCGGAGTTCATTAGTTGTAGATTTTCTGGGCTGTATGGCCGTGGTCTTGGCATTGTAGGACCTGATGTTTTGCCAGCAGCTGTGACCGGCGTCCTCAGAGGTATAACACAGAAAGATGGAGTACTCTCTGTGTCAAGGTGAGAACAATTATTGTCTAAGGCTGGCACTGGCTCCAGAGGTTCTCAGGCAGAGGTTTTTCATATCACCTATCTACCTGACCCATTTAACTGGAGGTGCCAGGGATTGAACCTGGGACTTTCTGCATGCCAAGCAGATGCTCTACCACTGAGCCACAGCCCTCCCGCATAAGGAGGGTGGTGAGCTACCATGAACTGCAGGGTTTCATTCCTTCAGGTGCCTAATGAAATAGAAGAAGAGGAGATTGGATTTATACCCTGCCCTTCACTACCCAGAGGAGTCTCAGAGCGGCTTACAATCTCCTTTCCCTTCCCCTCCCCACAACAGGCACCCTGTGGGGTAGGGTAGAGTTGAGAGAGCTCAGAGAACGGCTCGTGAAAGAACAGCTCTGAGAGAACTTACAACTGATCCAAGGTCACACCAGCAGCTGCATGTGGAGGAGTGGGGAATCAAGCCTAGTTTTCCCACTTTAGAGTCCGTGCTCCTAACCACTACACCAAACTGGTTGTGTGCAGCATTGGCCCCTGCTATTGGCTGGCAGTGTGAGGCCTCTGGATTGGCCAGGCTGGAGCTCTCGGTGGCTGTCGCACAATCAAGATTAGGGAAGATGGAAACAAGCAGTAAAGCAGCCATTTCCTCAGCTTCTGTAAACCCTGCTGTTTTGAAGCCCAGCGTAGCCATTACAGCTCTAGCTGGGCCCCATCAGAGCCTGTGCGTCTCTAATGGGCATTCTCAGTACCGTTACCAAACAGCTGTTCCCAGGGATTTTTTTTGCAGTAGAGCCATGAGTCTTAGGATGCTCCTACATTTCACAGGCTGCCTGTTTTTACTTTTAAAAAAAATGGTTCAATTGTGCTTCTTCATTGTACACATCAAACCCACAGGCGTTTATTTTTTGCATCATTTTCTGTATCCCTACGCTGAATTTCTCCCACTAAATACACTCTGTTTTTAATAGGATTTTTTTTTTTTTTGGCATCAGCTGCATAAAAATGTCCTAAAAGAAACAACTCAGGAAGGGCAGCGGCAAAACCGGGCAGAACAGAACAGCTCACGACGGCGACAGATGGATGCAGAAGGGAACTAAAAAGGGCAAATTGGGGCATCGCTACGTGACAGTTAAACTGGCATGAAAAATTCCAAAGCAGTGGGTACCCAAGGGTGCCAAGGTGCCATTGGAAGGCCTTCAAAAATAGGACAACCTTGGAGCGGGACAGGAACTTCCTCTTGGTTTGGGCAAGTGGACTTGACTCCACTGTTGTGAAAGAGCGGAAATCCAGACCACTAAATCAGATGCACTGGTCTCCTGTCCTCCTTTATCCAGTGATTCCATGATATACGAGTAGGACCATCAGCCGCTCGCAGAAGTGGGGAAAAGCTGCACAGGGTGCGGCCGCTGCTTTCCAGTTTCCCCAGCTGCAGCTGCTGAAATGCAGCCGGGGTGTGGGTGGGCCGCTTGTGTTCTGGCCAGAAAATGCCTGCTATCTCTCCTTTCCCCCCCCCTCCCTGAACACTGCGGCCTTTGTCTTTGGCCTTTTATTACGCCTGTAACACAGCACAGAGCTGCACTGTGCAAAGTACCCTTCCCCCCATTCAGTGTGTGTGTGTTTTGTGGGGAGGGGTATCTTTCTTCCAGCCCCTGCACACACACCCCACACTGTTCGCTGTGCTGACTGCAAAACCTTTTCATGTCGAGAGAAGGCGCAGAGGAGAATGTTCCCTTTTCTGTGGTCCATTTCAGTGCAGGCATTACCCACTGCTGTGCTCTCTGGGGATGCTTCATCCGCCAGCTCCAGTGACCCAAAAGTGCATTTGCCATACAAACCCTCACAGGTTGGCAAGCTGGAGTTGCCTAATGGGTAATGGGTAATGGGTGGCTCAAGTGGTTAAGACGCTGAACTGCAGGATGTGGAAGGTCAGTAGTTCGAGACCCAGGTGCCGCATGACGGAGTGAGCTCCCATCTCTAGTTCCAGCTCCTGCCAACCTAGCAGTTCAAAAGCAAGAAATTGCAAGTAGATAAATAGGTACCACTTCGGTGGGAAGGGAACAGCGTTCCGTGCGCCTTGGTGTTTAGTCATGCTGGCTACATGACCACGGAAACGTCTTCGGACAGCGCTGGCTCTTCGGCTTTGAAACGGAGATGAGCACCGCAACCCTAGAGTCGGATTCGACTGACTTTCGAGCAAGGGAACCTTTACCTTTACTTTAACGCATTGCAGTCACGGAGAACGTAGCCCACACGTTGCATTCTTGACCACAGAAATTTCTGGCACCCCAAAGTTCTTTACTGGTTTACATGCATAATGCGCCGTCAACTTGCAGCCAACTTCTGGCGACCCCAGCAAGGGGCTTCTAAGACAAATGAGACGCAGAGGTGGCTTGCCATTACCTTCCTCTTCAGAGTCGTCCTCAGTGGTCTTCCATCCAAGTACCAACTCTTACTGGTTTACTTCTGCCTAGTTAAATTAATCAATACTATTTATGTTCCTCTTTTCATCCATCATGAAGCTCAAAGAATCCGTGGGGTTCGCAGGAGGTCTCTCATCCAAGCATGAGCTAGATCCAGGCCAATGTAGCTTCAGTGAGGCAAGAAGAAGAAGAGGAGATTGGATTTGTACCCCGCCCTTCACTACCCAAGGGAGTCTCAGAGCGGCTTAAAAACTCCTTTCCCTTCCCCTCCCCACAACAGACACCTTGTGAGGTAGGCAAGGCTGAGAGAGCTCTGACAGAAACTGCTCTTTTCCAAGAACAGCTGTGCCAGAGCTACGGCTTGCCCAAGGTCATCCAGCAGCTGCATGTGGAGGCGTGGGGAATCAAACCCGGTTCTCCCAGATTAGAGTCCGCGCACTTAACCGCTACACCAAACTGGCAACCGTATCCCATGGCCTTTAACCGTACCTAGGCCATTCCCATCTTGGTGCATTATTTTTGGCCTAAAAGGGACACACACCCCCAGTGTGTTATAACCCTTTCTTGCCTCCAGATAGCCTCCAATTGGCATGTTCAGTTGAAAGAACCGGGTATCAGGCGCTCAGGGAAGGTCTTTCTCTGCCCGCAGCCTTGGAACCAGATGGATTGATGGGCTGGCTCCGTAGAAAAACAGAGCAGAAGTCCAGTGGCACCTTAAAGATTACTGTTTAATTTTGTATGATTTTTGGTGAATCCATTGTATCTGAGACGGTGAGCTCCAACTCACAAAATCACATACTGGTATAAATATTGCTAGTCCATAGGGTTGCCAAGTCACCTAGCACAGCGAGGGAGACCCGGTCCCGGAGATTCGCGCACGTGCTTTGTGCGCGTGTGGTGTGATGACATCACCCGGAAGTGACATCATCACATTGGGCATGTCACCGGCCAACACTCTAGCAATCAGCCTGGAAACTCTATGGTACCATAGAGTTTTCAGGCTGATTGCTAGAGCGTCGGCCGGTGGCATGCCTGGCATGATGACGTCACCTCCGGGTGACGTCATTGTGCCGAGCACGTCGGCCCGAAATGGGCACTTTGGGGGTGGGGTTCCCCCCGCCAGCCTGATCCGGACCGGCAGGTTGGGGGCCCTTTCGGCGGGAAAACCTCTGCCCCTCCAGGGGACTTGGCAGCCCTACTAGTCCACTGCTGTGAACCGGATAGCCCAGGCTAGCCCCATCTCATCAGATCTCAGACGCTAAGCAGAGTCAGCCATGGTTAGTACTTGGATGGGAGACCACCACGGAAGTCCAGGGTCGCTACGCAGAGGCAGGCAACTGAGGGTCTCTTGCCTTGAAAACCCTGCAGGTTCACCATGAGTTGGTTGCGGCCTGATGGCACTTTCCACCACCACCAAGACGCCACTGGTCTTCTGATTTGCTACGACAGACTGCCACAGCTACCCCTAACTCTGTGTAAGACAGCTTCATATATCCGTGTGCCCAGAGGCTGTCTTTACCCACTAGTAAAGCTTTAAAGGTAAAGGTTTCCCTTGCTCGAAACCCAGTCGAATCCGACTCTGGGGTTGCGGTGCTCATCTCCGTTTCCAAGTCGAAGAGCCAGCACTGTCCGTAGACGTTTCCGTGGTCATGTGGCCAGCATGACTAGACGCCGAGGCGCACGGAACGCTGTTACCTTCCCACCGAAGTGCAATTTCTTGCTTTCAAACTGCTAGGAGCTAGGACCGGAGACGGGCGCTCACTCCGTCATGTGGCACTTGGGTCTCGAACGGCTGACCCTCCCGCAGTATCGGCAGTCTCAGACTGCCCTGTGTGTTGCCAGTCTAACTCCAGCAGTGATGTGACTTTGAAGCCCTCCCTGTTTTTGTCTGTGGGCAAACTTCTCACCGCATCTGAATTAAAACTCAGCGAGTCTGCCAGGGGGCCCAGCTTGGCCCACAGCCTGGTGTCTGGAAGGTCGGGCGAACTGGGTGGCAGACCCCTGGCTGCCCTCCCTTAGGAAATCCCTTGTTGGTTTCATTCTAACCGTAGGACTTTCCAGAGTGCCATGCAGAGAGAAGCCCCCGTGGCAGAGATTCAGAGCCCAGATTGCCCCCATCGCAGTCTCTCCCCTTTCCTCCCCCTGTAGTAGGACCTTGTCCAGATCTCCTGCCACCGTTCATTTAAATGCAAATGATTTAATTTCTGGCAATTTGTGTGTTTGAGAAGGAGCGGCAGGCGCACTCGTTCCCAGGAAGGAATTGATAGTCGGGATTTGCAATTAAGTGCACGTAATGTGATTAAAAGAATCAAAGGCCCCCTTGTTTGCTGTCAGTGCCTTAACGATGCGACTCTGGGGGTTTGCTGCGTTGGGGAAGGAATTGTTTGGCCGGGTGCCTCCATCACAAATGGCCGTGTCCCCCCTCCCCCCAAGCTGCGGGGTCTGAAGACCGAGGACCAACTGATGACTGTGTGTGTGTGTGTGAGAGAGAGAGAGAGAGAGAGAGAGTTCTGCCACATGGCCATGGCCAAGTTCTTTTATGTCTTTTTCTGCCACATATTTTTACATGTAGGAAAGCCTAGGATTACCGACTGTGCTTTGGGAAATTCCTGGGGATGGAGAGGGGGAATCCTGGGGGAGGGTAGACTTTGAGGAGGGGGCTCCACAGGGATGCGATGCTCCAGAGCACGCCCCCCCCCCTTCCCAAGCTGCATGCTGTTCCCTCCAGGTGAGCTGGGTTGCCCTGGACAATGTTCCCTCTAAGATGAGTCAGCATGAGCCGGCTCACAGTTTTTTAGCCTCCGGCTCACACATTCTCTCGTCTTCGCTCAGGAAGGATGGTTCCAGAGCAGTGTTCCCTCTAAGCTGAGTTAGTGTGAGCTAGCAGTTTTTTAGCCTCCGGCTCACACATTTTCGTCTTTGCTCGGGAAGGAGGGCTCCAGAGCAAACTGATTGATGCAGCAGCCAAATCACTCGCTCACAACTTTAATGCCAGTAGCTCACAAAGTTGAATTTTTGCTCACAAAACCCCACAGCTTAGAGGGAACATTGTTCCAGAGCAAGTTAATTTATGCAGTAGCCAGATTGCTCACCCACAACTTTACTGCCAGTCGCTCAGAAAGTAGAATTTTTGCTCACAGGACTCCACAGCGTAGAGGGAGCATTGGTTGCCAGTTGCCAAGTCTGGTTTGGAAAATTCCTGGAGATCTTTGGGGGTAGAGCCTGGGGAGGGTGGGGTTTGAGCAGGGGGATGACTTTAGTGGGGGATAATGCCGTGGATTCCACCCTCCAAAGCAGCCCTTTCCTCCAGCGGAGCTGACGTCTGTCGCCTGGGATCTGGGGGAACTCCAGAATTCCACCAGGAGCTGGGCAGCCCCAGCGGGCGTCTTGATTCAACGTCCGCACTCTTCCCAGGTAGCTCAGTGGTTGTCTTATCTGTACTTGGTCCAGATTTCAAAAAAGTCGTCCCGCTCGATTTGGAGACCTGCTTTTCAGTTTTGTGAGAAGTTTATCTCAGGGCTTCCCGTTTTGCGTCTGCTTCCTTCAGTCGCACCAGTTGGTTTGAAGGTAGGGTTGCCAGTCTCCAGGTGGCACCTGGAGATCTGCTGTTATAACTAGACTTGGCAGGTCCTACCCGGCAGCCGGCAGCCGGCAGGGGGATCCTTGGTCCTGCCCGGGATCTTCTGCTGTGCAGGGACTGCGATGACATCACTCGGATGTTATGTTACGGCCGTTCCGGGGGTTACGCTCTAGTTTTTGGGCAAAACTCTAGAGTTTGTAGCCAATTTTACCATTTTCTGCCCCAAAACTGAAGCATCGACGTGTGACGCCATTCGCTGGACAGACCCGTAGCATCCAACCCTTGACATTGTTGTGCATTTTTAAAAAAATCCTTCCACATATGGTGCCGCTTCTACATGGAGACAGTTCTCTGCATCCCTCTTGTTGATGCCGTAACTGGAAGAGGCATTTGCTGTGACAACGGAACGTCCACAAAGCAGATTCTTCTATACTTTCTTGGCTCAGCCTCCCTCCCTGGTGGCTACCATTTTCCCCATCCACTTTTTAAATTTTTTTGCTGTCAACCCACAGCTACCTTATGGTGACCCCTGGTGGCGATTTCAAGGCAAGACATGTTCATGGTTTTGCCATTGCCTGGTATTCGCGACCCCGGTAATCCTTAGCGGTCTCCCATCCAAATCCTTGACCAGGGCTGATCCTGCTTAGCTTCTGAGATGCGGTGCAAAATGGGTCTAGTCTGGGCTATCCACATCAGGGCCTCCATCCGCTGGAGGGATTTTTTAAAGAAATCAGGAATTGCTAGATTGCTATAGCGTCACTTTCGCCTTGGAAGTCCACAGTTAAAAGAGCTGGAGACTTTTTAAAAAAAATTAACAGTGTGGCGATCCAACAACTCCCCAAGGTCAAGATGCGGAGCCGTGTTAGTCTGTCTGTAACAGCAGAAACGAGCAAGGGCGCAGTAGCATCTCAAAGATGAACAAAATTTGTGGCAGGGGAGGAGCTTTCGTGAGTCACTGAAGAAGTGAGCAGCTCATACCTTACCACAAATTTTGTTCATCTTTAAGGTGCCACCGGACTAATTTCTAACAATTCCCAACTCATTTGTTTTTTTTAAAGGCCAAAATAGATCTCTGGAATGTGTGTGTGGGTTTTTTTTGACATGGGGGTCGAACTAAGAAGAAGAAGAAGAGATTGGCTTTATACCCCGCCCTTCACTACCCAAAGGTGTCTCAGAGCAGCTTACAAACTCCTTCCCCTTCCCCTCCCCACAACAGACACCCTGTGAGGTAGGTGGGGCTGAGAGAGCTCTGACAGAAACTGCTCTTTTTCAAGGACAGCTCTTATCAGAACTGTGGCTTGCCCAAGGTCATCCAGCCAGGTGCAAGTGGAGGAGTGGGGAATCAAACCCCGCTCTCACAGATTAGAGTCCGCACACTCAACCACTACACCAAACTGGCTCTCCTTGGAAATAAGGGAAATGGTGTCAGTGTGGGCAGGACTTGCAAAAGGCACACCTTCTGACCTTCATGGCGTCATCCAAAGGCACTGTGACTTCAGCCATTGCCAAAAGACGGTACCAAATTGATGGACGCGTGGTCGCACCGGGTGGCGGGGGGGGGGCAGAAGCAGGACACGTAGAGGAAAAGGTCACATGGATGCCCAGGAAGCGTGTGCCCCCGCTGGCTGAGCAAGTGGAGATGGGGCAGCGCTAGCTGAGCATGTCTGGCCATTGTGATGATGGGAGCTGGCTCAAAAAATGTTGTCTCTGTGTGTCTTTTGGCATCTGAAGAGTAAAGCGTGCCTCCCCATTTCCATCCAAAAATTACCCCTGTACAGCGATCGAAAGTTTGGAAAACGCTCTTCCAAAACGCCGCTTCTTCCAGCCAGAAACTCTGACCAATCTTTTCCAGCCTAAAGCTCTTTTCTTCCTCTGTCCATCCAGATTCAAGAGTCCAAAAAAACCAAGTGTTCCTTTCACACCCTGCCAGTGTTCCCTCTAAGCTGAGTTAGTGTGAGCTAGCTCACAGTTTTTTGTCTTAGCTCAGGAAGGATGGCTCCAGACTGCAGTGTTCCCTCTAAGCTGAGTTACTGTGAGTTAGCTCACAGTTTTTTAGCCCCCGGCTCACACATTTTTGTCTTAGCTCAGGAAGGACGGCTCCAGAGCAAACTAGTTTGTGCAGTAGCCAAAACCACTCGCTCACAGCTTTAATGCCAGGAGCTCACAAAGTCGAATTTTTGCTCACGAGACCCCACAGCTTAGAGGGAGCATTGTACCCTGCCTAGTCAGGCGAGGGGGGCCAAGGGGCTTTCCAGCAGTTTGGGACCAGAGCAGAAGGTTGGGATGTTGTTGTCATCCAGCATTCAAGTGTCGAAACAAAAAAGCCAGAGGCGAAGGCCCCTTGCTGTGTATAACCCAAAGAGCATTTCAAAGGACACTCCCAGCACTGAGGCAGGGGTCCCCAACCTTTTTGAGTCTGCGAGCACATTTGGAATTCCGACACGGCATGCTGGGCGCAGCGACACAAACGCCTGCTGCAGGAGGCGGAGACAGCCACCAAACGATTGCCACCGCTTAAGTAACGCAGTGCAGATCCCTGTGCCGGAGTGGCAGCTGCCGCCAATGCAACACTTTTTAAAAAAAATCGCACAGCCAATCAGATTTGCAGTGGCCAATCAGAAGCCCTGCTAGGCCAAAGCCCTAGCTGGCCCCACCCACTTCCTAAATACACCTGGCAGGCGCCCAGAAGAGATGTCAGCCCATGGGCAATACATTGAGGCCCCCTGTTCTAAGTGCATTTTAGCGTATGTTTTCAGTGTGGCGTTCCGGCTGTTGAATCTGTTACACGTTTTCTGTCTTCCTGTAAATTGTATGCAGTGCAAAGAGCTAGTGCATTTGCTGCACTTACGGCTACTTTTCCCGCCCACTCTGTGGAATACCGTCTGTTAGATCTCCTTTTGGGGTCCCACAAGGGGACTGTAGAAACCGTGGCAAGATTTATCTCCTGGGCACCAAAACAAGTCCTGGGAGCCAGTTTGGTGTAGTGGTTAAGTGCACGGACTCTGATCTGGGAGAACCGAATTTGATTCCCCACTCCTCCACTTGCAGCTGCTGGATGACCTTGGGCAAGCCATAGTTCTGTCAGAGCTGTCTGTGAAAGAGCAGTTCCTGTCAGAGCTCTCTCAGCCCCACCTGCCTCACAGGGTGTCTGTTGTGGGGAGGGGAAGGGAAAGGAGTTTTTAAGCCGCTCTGAGGCTCCGAGTGAAGGGCGGGGTATAAATCCAATCTCCTCCTCCTCCTATTTTAATTGATTGGGTTCTAAGGACTTTGACCTCATTCTTCTAGGAGGCTTTCTGATAGTTTAGCTGACTTTCAAAATTTTACTAAGTTCCATCCTTTTATTATGGGATGCTTTTGATTCTGAATTGTGTTCCATCTGTGCATTGCACTGTTACTGAGCTTTTGCATTGGGCCCACCATGACTAAGTCAAAGAAGCCATCGTGCTTTACAGACTATTCCATCGGGAATAAACTGAGGATACTCTGTTGACGCGCCTTCCCCGAGGCCTGAACTGTTTTCCTCCTTCCCTTTCCTAGGTTCCATCCCATCCTCGAAGCGGACTGGCATCCCAGCTCCCCGGGAGCTGCCAACGGCTGCCGTGGCCAGAGAAAAAGCCGTCCTGCGACCCAGGAAGACCCAGCCCAGCCCAACCTCCTCGGGGACACCGACGCCTACCAAGCACTTGCGCCCGGCCATCAAGTCCAAGAATGAGGCCGAGGGCGGAGACAAGGCAGATCTGGAGTCTCAGGTTAAGGAGCTCCTGGCCGAGGCCAAGACGAAAGATTCTGAGATCACCAAACTCCGCAGCGAGCTGAAGAAGCGCCAAGAGCCGCCAAGCGGCGTCGACACGGCCGGCCTCTTGGACCAAAACGCAGATGCCTTGCCGTCATCACCAGCCAAGCTGGAGCCGTTTGTGAGGGCCCTCCAGGAGAAAAACAAGGCTTTCCAGAGAGAGCTGCTGAGCCTGGGGGAAGAGAACCGGCTCTTGAAAGAGAAACTAAGTCATGTAGAGCAGTCGCCGTCGACAGACACGGCAAGCAGCGGCGGCGGCAGCAGTCTTCCGACCCCCCTGACGCAAGAGTCCAGCTTTGGCAGTCCCACCAAACTCCCCATGCAAGGCATCGCGGGCGACGGCTACCAGCGAGTGAATGGGCCTCCCTTGCGGAATTCCGGGTCTTCCAGTAGCGACGTCACCAAGGCTTCCCTGTCGCCCGACAATTCCGACTTCGAGCACATCATGGACGTACCGTCGAGACCCGTCTCCTCCAGCAGCACCCCCTTCAAGACCTCCCGATGCTCGACCTCGGGGAGTTCGCCCAACAACGCCAGCGACCTCTCGGTGGCCTCCCTCACGGAGAGGATCCAGAAGATGGAAGAGAACCACCACAGCACGGCGGAAGAGCTGCAGGCCACCTTGCAGGAGCTCTCCGACCAGCAGCAGGTGGTCCAGGAGCTGACCGCCGAGAACGAGAAGCTGGCCGAGGAGAAGGCCATGCTGGAGACGTCCTTCTGCCAGCACCGGGAGAGGGCCGAGAAGCTGAGCCAAGAGAACGAGAAGCTGGTGGCCCTCCTGCAAGAGCGGACGAAGAACGACGAGAGCAAAGCCCACGACGCCAAGGTCCACGAGCTGGAGCAGAAGTGCGCCGAGCTGATGGAGAAGGCCCAGTTCGAGAGGGAGAAGATGCTGAATATCCAGCAGCAGCTGACCAGCAGCCTGCGGAGCCTGGAACGGGAGCACCAGGACTCCCAGGCGGCCGTCAAGGGGCTGAGAGAAGGGAACGAGAAGCTGAGCGCCCTCGTGGAGGCGGAACGGCAAGGCAACGCCGCCCTGGCCAAGACGCTGGAGGACTGCAGGATCTCCCTGGAAGGCCTGAAGATCGAGAACGGCTCTCTCCGGTCGCAGCTGGACAGCGAGAAACAGAAGGCGGCGGCGATCGACGCGATGGGCTCCGACGCCGACAATTCAGAAGTCCGCGAGATGCTGAAAGTGACGCGGGCAGAGAAGGACCAGCTAGAGCTGGCCTGCACCGAGCTCAAGCAGGAGCTGCTGAAGGCGAATTGCGAAGTGAAGGCTGTGCAGGGGCAGCTCTCGAAGGTAACGTGGCGATGGCACTTCCTCTCTGTCCTGCGCAGCGGGAATTCCAGGGCCCTGTCTGGGACAGCCTCAAAGGGGCTGGGAGAGCTGAGCTGGAAGGGCTGCAGGAGCGGGGCAGCTTTGTCAGGGGGCGTCACAATCTGCCGGTTTGGTGGAGCGGTTAGGAGCACGGACTCTAATCCGGGAGAACCGGGTTTGAGTCCCCGCTCCTCCACGTGCAGCTGCTGGTGTGACCTTGGGTCACTCACAAGTTCTCTCGGAGCTGTTCTCTCAAGGGCAGTACTTGAGAGTGCTCTCTCAGCCCCACCTTACCTCACAGGCAGTGTTCCCTCCAAGCTGAGTTAGTGTGAGCTAGCTCACAGTTTTTTAGCCTCCGGCTCACCCATTTTTGTCTTAGCTCAGGGAGGAGGGCTCCAGAGCAAACTAATTTACGCAGCGGCCAAATCGCTCGCTCACCACTTTAATGCCAGTCGCTCACAAAGTAGAATTTTTGCTCACAAGACTCCACAGCTTAGAGGGGAACATTGCTCACAGGGTGTCTGTTGTGGGGAGGGGAAGGGGAAGGAGATTGCAAGACGCTCTGAGACTCCCTTGGGTAGTGAAGGGCGGGGTATAAATCCAGTCTCTTCTTCTGCTTCTGCTTCTTCAGCTGCTGTGTGGAAGGGCATCCCAAACAGTCGTTCACCGGGGCTGCTGCTTTGCAGTGATAGCACTGGCAATGGCAAAGGGTCTTCTGTGTGAGGTATTCCCCCTGGGGTATTCTTGCACCCCCCATCCCCCCCCCATTGCCACTGGAGTGGTCTTTGCCTGCTATTTTCTAAAAAGGTCGTAGCTCTGTTGACACAGTCTAGCAGTATTCTAGTAATACATTTACTAGTGATCTTTAAAAAAAAAGAAGAAGAAGAAGCCAGAAAAAGAAACCTGCCGGTTATGGAGGGCGGGGAGGGTAGAAATGACAGGCACAGGAGAAAACGGTAGGAAAAGAGGCAGTCGAGGTGTGGAAATCCACAGTTCCCTGGATTGGCTTTGGGTATGACATTTCAAGAAAGATCGTGCCGAGGCAGGTTTGGATAAACCTGAAAAGTGGGACAATCCCGCATGGCAGAATTATGCGGAAGCCCCCAAAACAGCCACTGCAGTTTGTTAGGGGGGATGGTTCTGTGCTCACTGTGGAAAATGTGGGGCATGTACCCACGATTAGATAAATTCAAGGAGGATAATATCAATAGCTACTAGCCACGGTGGCTGAGGGGGACTTCCACGTTCAGAGGCACTAAGCCTCTGAATCTCAGAGCCAGAAGGCAAGCTCAGGGGAGGGTCTCGGCCTCTCTGCCCTGTTGTTGGTCCTCCAGAGGAACTGTTTGGCCACTGTGTGAGACAGGATGCTGGGCGAGATGGACCCTCAGTCTGATCCAGCAGGGCTCTTTTGATGTTCTTATCAGGGGAAGGCCTCGGCTTCTATGCCCTTTTGTGGGCCCTCCAGAGGAACTTTTTGGCCACTGTGTGAGACAGGATGCTGGATCAGATGGATCACTGGTCTGATCCAGCAGGACTCTTCTTATGTTCTTAATGCAGTGTTAGAACTGGAGCATTCACCCACTCCTGATACTGAGACATAGCAGAACTGACCCCTCTCAGAGGAAGGAGGAGGTTGATCATTGCATCTCTGCGCATTTTGCCCCTGCATCCTTCCGTCCGGGCTCTGCTTGTACACATGTGGATAATGCTAGCCCTTTTGTGCACTGTTTGCATCCAGTCAGCCCTGGCACAGACATGCCTGCCTTCGGAACGGGGCCGACTGCTGCAGCACAGCATCAGTTGCTGCTCTCTGCTTGTCTCTTTCCAGTCATGCCTGAACACAAGGGAGAAAGCTCCCCTGAGAGCCCACACTCTGAAAGCGGATTTTTCTGGTGTCAGAAGTGGAAAGAGTGCCTGCAGCTTGCATTCAGTGTTGGGCACTGCTGCCCTTCGGAAACACCCCCTTTCGCACACATCCCCTGCAAGGAAAGGCCCCGCGTTTGGACTCTGGAGTAAAATTACTGTTTGCAAAGAGCATCGCCGTCATTATTTCCTCCCTCCAAGTTCAGCCTTCAGCACTTCCTCCTCCTCTTCTCCTGGGCAGTTGGACATCATTAGGAGTCCGTGTTGCTGTGGGAACCCAGGTGTTCGTGCTGGGGGGGTGGTATTCTGATCAGCGAGCCTCGCACTTGTAACTCAAGCCTGCAATTAACCTTTGCTGGCTGCTGGGCTGGGTGTCCCGGCCTGGGGAGCAGCAGTCGCTGCAGAGGAAGAGGGAGCTGCCAAGAGCTGCCACCTGATTGGAAACCGGAGCCGTGTTTTGGCTGGCGGTGGGGGTGACGGCAGCCTGCAGGCGAGGAGGGAGGGCCCGCAGGAGGCCTGGCTTGGTGAGGAATTGCAGAGAAAAACCGACGACCTGTTTTGACTCCGCTCCGGGTTTTTATTGCTGGGAGGGTCTGCTTAACAACCACAAATTTCCTGCATTTTATTCTTTCCTTCCTCTGCGTTCAGGTGTAAGCCTCACTGAGGTGAGGGACCCCGTGTCAGGACTGTACCATTTCAGATTGCAAGGGGAGGCTCACCTGACAGAGAATTCTTCTCCATTTTTTTTTTTTAAAGTCCTGCACCACAGAAATCTAGCATGAAAGGCGGTGAGCACAGACCCTTTCCCCAGCACACCCAACTTCTGCTCACAGGGACTTTTTTTTTAAGGTGGTGCATTTGATTGTGGAAATCCCCACCTGCCATCTGAAGTGGTACAGCCCAGGTTCAGGCCCATGTGCTCCCTGAGGACGGGGCCTGAGGGAGACGGCAGTATGGGGTTGCCATCTGCGGACTGAGAAATTCCTGGAGGTTTGAGGGTGGAGCCCGGGGAGGGACTTCAGCGGTGTTTAAAAATTGGTTGCCCAAACAATTTAAAATTCTGCACTTAAGGTGAGAGTGATTCTGCAATGAATAAATTAAGCAAATGGAGCCAATCTGCATAATTCCTCTGATTTGGTATAATTTTAATTTGGATTCTGTTGTGGAGAGGAGCAGGGAAGAACAAGAAGAGATTGGATTTATACCCCGCCCTTCACTACCCAAAGGAGTCTCAGAGCTGCTTATAAACTCCTTTCCCTTCCCCACAACAGACACCCTGTGAGGTAGGGAGGGCTGAGAGAGCTCTTTCAGGGACTGCTCTTGAGAGAACAGCTCTGAGACAACTTGTGACTGACCCAAGGTCACTCCAGCAGCTGCATGTGGAGGAGTGGGGAATCAAACCTGGTTTTCTCCAGATTAGAGTTTGCTTCTCTTAACCGCTATACCAAAAGGGCAGCAGGAGGAGATTGGATCTATACCCCACCCTTCACTTGGAGTCTCAGAGTGGCTTACAATCTCCTTTCCCTTCCCCTCCCCACAGCAGACACCCTGTGAGGTAGGTAGGGCTGAGAGAGCTCTTTCAGGGACTGCTCTTGAGAGAACAGCTCTGAGACAACTTGTGACTGACCCAAGGTCACTCCAGCAGCTGCATGTGGAGGAGAGGGGAACCAAACCCGGTTCTCCCATATTAGAGTCTGGGCTCCTGAGCACTACACAAAACACTGTTGAGGCTCCTCCCCTCCCCAAAGGCGATGTTAAATCTTCGTGCCCTTCTAGACCACTGGAAAGGAGCACTGTGATTTCATGAAGCGTTTCCCCCGTGTCCCTGAATGATCATAAGGGCTAGGAACTTGGCTCTTGTTTTCAGAAAGTAAAGCTGAGAATCGCAGGACAAAATGAATTCTGTCCCCACAACCGTATCCTCCTCCTGCACCTCTGCAGAATTGGGGCACTCACACTGCCAGCTTCTCCAGGTTTCTTTCCTTTCCCCCGTGCCCAGGTGGAGAAGGAGCGGGGGCAGCTGAAGGAGCAGTGCGAGCGGCAGGCGGAGCAGCTGAGCCGAGCCAGCCTCCAGCTGCAGGAGAAGACCTCAGAGAACGAAACCGAGATCCGGAACCTGAAGGAGACCATCTTTGAGCTGGAAGACCAGGTGGAGCAGCATCGGGCCCTCAAGCTGCATGACAACCAGACCATCAGCGATTTGGAAAGTAGGTGGAACTGTGTGTGTGTGTGGGGGGGGGACAGGACAGGACGGCCTCTTAGCAGAGGTCAGTTAGCAAATCTGGTAGGGTTGCCATTCCCCATTTGGGGGTGGGGGAACCCCTGGAGGTCCTCCTGCTGCTCAGCAGGAGGAAATCCCCCCCCCCCGCCAAACAGCAATGTCACTGGAAATAAACACAACATGCCTACATGAGGAGGTGACCTGGTGACGTCTGTCGGGGGATGACGCTCTGGTTTGGGGGCAAAACTCTATGGTTTGAGGCTGATTTCACCATAAAGTTTTGCCAAAAAAACAGAGTGTCACCCCCGACGGCACCGACATGCCCACGTTGCTTCGGGGTGCCATAGGCATGTCACGCAATGACACTTCAGGCTCCCAGAACATCCCCCACCCCTCCCCATGACATTTCCAACAGGCTTGGCAACCCTACAATTTGGTGAGATTTCCGTTCCCCCGCCCCAATAAAAAACCTTCAGATCTGAATTTTCAGGTTGATTATGTCAATGGGAAAACTGCAAAAACTGTCAAGATTTTCCCCCCAGTAGGTGAAGGAACTAGCAGTGAATGTAATCAGTGGCTAGTTTACTAGCGGGGCCATTTTGAGAAGGGGGCGGAGGTTGCTGGGCGTGTCACTTCCTGTCCCCATCATGGCCCAGTCCTGCCAGCTGTGTAGAATCTGACCGAGGTGGTCCAGGATTCAGTTCCAGCTCCAAGTGTCTGGCTAGGCGCCCTCCTGAGAAGCTCCCCAGGAAGGCATGAAAGAGACTGGCCTTCCCAGCTGCTTGTGTTCAGGGATTAGAGGGTACACTGCCTCGGAATGGGGAGGTTCCATTTTAGCTATCCTGGCTGACAGCTGTTGGAAAGCAAGCCAGTTCCTTTGTTTTATTTATTGTACACACAGTTATCGCACAGTTTGCCCAAAGCTCACCAATGAGATTCAGGCATCTGATTTGAACACAGGGTTCCTACACCCAAAATGTAACTCTTTAGCCCCCACCACCACCGGTTTTATGGCAGAGAGTCTTCAAGGAGGGGTGGGCCACTCTGTTCCCCTCATTTCCCGAAAGTGGACATCGGGCAGTCAAACACACACACACACACCCCCCCGCAGCACTCATGCCCTCGAAACATTTTTTCCTCCAGGGATTTGGGAGCCCGCCTTCAAAGGATTAGATAGTTTTCCTTCCTTTTTTAAAAAATTCAATCATGTCTTTAATTTGGAGTAAATAACATCCGTGATTGGCAATGTTCATAAAATGTGGGTTTTATTCTCTTTTAGCACTGTGTAAATTAAAACGTTTGCAAGCAGAACTGGATCAGGCAAAGCTGGCAAGGTTTTTTATCATCCTTCCCAAAATAGAATCACTTTTGCAGTGCCATTTTATAGGCAGCATGCTGTTCCTGGGGTGTTGGTTTTTTTTGGGGGGGGGCAACATTCCATGCTCTCCCCTCTCACAGGTGCATTGTATTGTCAATGCAAATCTGACAGGTGTAATTCTTGTGTGCACAAACAAACATGCCCAAAGGTCTCACTTAGGACCAGATCCAGCAGGATAGTACAGGAATGTAAGATCGCCATCTGCTGGCAGAAAATGCTGAGCTTTGATCACAAGAAGACTGCATGATAAAAGAGGAAATAGCTAATTTTTACAAAGCCCAGACTTTAGCAAGTTTGGGTGGGAATTTTTTTTTTTGAAAAATTGATCTCTGTTTTTCTTTTTTCCCTCCTGAGGGAAGTACCCGAGGGGTACTTTTATTTTGGCCCGTACGAAGCTGTATAGAAAGGCCCAAGTTCAGATATTTGCGAACACAAAAGAATAGAAGAAGAAGAGAAGAGATTGGATTTATACCCCGCCCTTCACTTGGAGTCTCAGAGCGGCTTACAAACTCCTTTCCCTTCCCCTCCCCACAACAGACACCCTGTGAGGTGGGTGGGGCTGAGAGAACTCTGACACAAACTGCTCTTTTTCAAGGACAGCTGTGCCAGAGCTTGTGACTGACCCAAGGTCACATCAGCAGGTGCAAGTGGAGGAGTGGGGAATCAAACCCGGTTCTCCCAGATTAGAGTCCGCGCACTTAACCACTACACCAAACTGGCTCTCAATAATAATGGTGGCCAGTGGCTTGGTTGGCTTTGGAAACAGATCCAGGCCAATCGATGAGAATATTACTTCTGTCGCTGACCAGGACATCTAAACTGAACCTCCATGTTAAAAATCCGTTTACCTTAGAGCACAAAATTCATGGGATGGGCAACAAAAGGTTGCTACGATTCACCTCTGGGCAGTCCTTCAGAATTTCCCGGAAGGAGCATCTGTCTGGCTCTTGTTGGAAACAGGATGCTGGGCTAGATGGACCGCTGGTCTGAGCTAGCTTTGGGCTAATCAGTAGTATGAAATCCCCCCCAAGTCCCACAACACTTTGAGAGGCAAAAGGTTCCTTGTGGGGTTGAAGGCAGCCCTGGATAAGAAAGGACATTCCTCTTCCGCTGTCCTGTCTGTGATTTCTGAGACTGGATCTCCTGCCCAAAGATGAAACCTTTGCCCCTTGGATCAAACTCCCCCACTCAGCCTGCAAGGGCTCCCCAGAGACTCAGGCCACCATTGTCTCTGTTAGTTCTGCCAGTGAGCCCTGGCTGGTAAGCCGAGTTCTTCCTTCCTCTGTTTCATTTCTCCCAATAACCCTGGTAGGTAGGCTAGGCGAAGAGGGGTCCAACCTCACCCAGTGGGGCTTTGAACACGGTCAGCCACTGCGACCACGATACTAATTTTCAGCATATCACAAGAGAATCTTCTCCTCTGAACTTTCCCCAGGTAATCTGCTGAAACTGGAGGACCAGAAGTTGGACTTGGAGAGGCAGCTGAAGGCCCTGAACAAGCAGATCAAGGTGATGCTCTGGGCCAGCTCCGGTTGACTTCTGCAGGGCATGCACAGGGCAGTGTGCTCGGAGGGGCGCCCTGCGGGTCAGATCTGCCCCTCTCTCACCCAGCGGTGGGCTGCCTGCAGATGGCGTGGGGCACGATTAATCAGAAACGATTAAAGAGATTTGGAGGTTGCTTATTGAGAACAGCAGCATGCTTTTCCGGCTGCAGGGATTTGAAGCCTGTAAACAAGGCACCTTGGGTGACATCCCACCTTACAGTGGAAGAGGCAGGACACACCAAATCCAGAATTATGATGCTGGCTTACCCATTAGTCCTCCTTGCTCGGAACTCCGTGCTCCGACTGGCAGTAGCTGTCCAGGCCCTGCGGCAGAGAAGGCTCTCGCCCGATGCTGGATATCCTTTTAACCAGAAGTGCTGGGGAAGGAACACAAATCATTTGGCATACAAACCAGAGGCCCTGTCAGGAAGCAGTGGCCCCTCCCTATCTGAAAGACCTCTAGGCCATCAAGGCCAGTAAAGTTCAGCCATCTCCCCCCCTCCCTTTTTCTCTTTCTTTTTTCGTTTTTTTTTTCTTTTTCTTCTTTTTTCTTTCTTTTTTCTTTTTCTTCTTTCTTCATTTTTCTTTGTCTTCTTTTTTCTTTTTCCTTTTTCCTTTTTCTTTTTCTTCTTTTTTCTGTTTTCCTTTTTTTCCTTTAAGCCATCTCAACCTCCCTATGGAAGAAAGGCAGCTAAAAATGTTACAATTTATTGATGGGTTAATTAAAGGTTGCTTGGACTGCAACAGCCCTCCAAAGGAAGTTCCAGGGGGTAGCCGGGTTAGTCTTTCATGGCAAACTAAAGCAGAAGTTCAGCGGCTCCTTAAGGACTAACAACGTTTATTCCAGCACGAGCTTTTGCAAGATATCCCTTCTTCGGATGCTGCAAAGAAGAAATAATGTTTAGAGGTTTTAATAGGGAAAAATCAGAGAGGAGGAGAGGAGGAGGAGGAGTTGGATCAGAGAGAGGCCCGGTGTGAATCCTGTTCCAGATCTTTCTGGTGTGACTCCCTGTGTGAGCGGCTGGAACAGATCTGGGTGTTAAACGTGATGGAGGAGGAGAGAAATCAGAGGTGCTTGTGGGGTACAAATAAACAGAAGTGCAGTGAAGCAGGATAAACAACAACTAAGCAGGGGGGGGGGAAACAGTCAGGAGCCTGAAAAAATTAGCTGGCATCAGTAACGAGTTACAATAGGATGCAACACATCAAGAAGAAACCGTGAAAGTCTCAAAAAAAAGTGTGGCCTGTTGAGCTGTTAAAAAGGTAAAGGTTCCCTTGCTCGAAAGCCAGTCGAATACGACTCTAGGGTGCGGTGCTCTTCTCTGTTTCAAAGCCGAAGAGCCAGCGCTGTCCGAAGACGTTTCCGTGGTCATGTGGCCGGCATGACTAAACACCAAGGCGCACGGAACGCTGTTACCTTCCCACCAAAGTGGTACCTGTTTATCTACTTGCAATTTCTTGCTTTCGAACAGCTAGGTTGGCAGGAGCTGGAACTAGAGATGGGAGCTCACTCCGTCATGCGGCAACTCGGGTCTCGATTCGAACTGCTGAACTACTGACCTTCCACAGCCTGCAGTTCAGCGTCTTAACCACTTGAGCCACCGCAGCTGTTAGAAGATATATAATGTCAGGAAGCCATTTTTCTCCCGGCCAGTCTGACCAGGGAACCTGGAGGTTTTTTGTCATCTTTTGGGCATGGAGCAGGGGACACTGGAGGTGTGTGGGGGGGTGGTAGTTGTGAATTTCCTGCATTGTGCAGGGGGTAGGACTAGATGACCCTGGAGGTCCCTTCCAACTATGAGTTGAGTAATGAAACGCGAATATTTGTTTAGGCCAGAGTGAGAGTGTCCAGTTTCCTGATGAGTTCTAACTGAGTAATTTTCTGTTGTATTCTCCCTTTGAATTAAAAAAAAAATAGAGCAGAGACTTTCAGATCTGCAACGGTACATTCCAGGAGATTAAAGTGTTCCCCCTCTGGTTTCTTGACGTTGCGACCTGTTATGTCCAGCACTTTGTGTTCATTGATTCCCTTATGCAGGGACCGATGTTCCCTCTACGCTGTGGAGTCCTGTGAGCAAAAATTCTACTCTGTGAGCTGCTGGCATTAAAGCTGTGAGCCAGCAATTTGGCTACTGCGTAAATCAGTTTGCTCTGGAGCCGTCCTTCCTGAGCTAAGGCAAAAATCTGTGAGCCGGAGGCTAAAAAACTGTGAGCTATCTCACACTAACTCAGCTTAGAGGGAACACTGGCAGGGACTGACTTTCGTCCAGGGTAGGTGTCAGGTTAAGCAGCAAGTAAATCTCCACACACATTTCCAAGGAAGCGTTATGCTTTATTAGATTACAAAACGGGTACTATATCCACAGGATTATTGTTAGGAATGACCCATGGGGCGAAAAACATCCTTACATATAGCAGGATGAGGCAAATGGCTTAGCAAATGAAATTCGAGCGCGCGCGCGGGGGAATTCTCCCAGCGGGAGGATACATGATAAGCGGGAGAGTCGCAGTGCCTCATGAGAGCCGAAAGATTCACACCAGGGGTGGAATACAAGCCCTCCCTCCTTCACAAGGCCAGACAGATAACGCCGTCTGGCAGTACTGGCTCTCACGGTCTCCCTAGCATTGTTTACTGCAAGCGGCAAAGCAGCGAGCAAGCCAGGATCAGAGAAGGGAACAAGCAAAACATGGCAGCTAGCGGACAGTAGGGAGCAGAAGGGCATCGTTGGCCTTTGGCATGCGATGACCTGCAAGTGGGTGAGCTCAGGACGGTGTAGCTGAAAGTTGGCATGTAGGTCTGTTGCAGGGCTGGGTTCCTGGGTTTGTGGTTTTCATGAGGAGCGAGGCAAGGGACAGCCCGCAGCTGGAGATGCGTTGAAGTGGCTGAAGTCATGAGCTTCCGGAGGGCGGCCATGTTGGTCTGCCGTAGTACAGCAGGACTGGAGTCCACTAGCACTTTGAAGGCCAACGAAATTTTCTTTCGTGAGTCCCAGCTCCCTTTGACAGACCCGCATCTGAGGAAGGGCGCCTCGCCTCTCGAAAGCTTCTACCCCGAAAAACTTGTTGGTCTTTAAGGTGTAGCTGTGGACTCCGATCTTGTTTTCAAGTTGTGAGCACTGTTCCCTCTAAGCTGAGTTAGTGTGAGCTAGCTCACAGTTTTTAAGCCTCCGGCTCACACATCTTTGTCTCAGCTCAGGCAGGATGGCTCCAGAGCAAACTAATTGATGCAGCAGCCAAATCGCTTGTTCACAACTTTAATGCCAGCAGCTCACAAAGTAGATTTTTTGTTCACAAGACTCCACAGCTTAAAGGGAACATTGGTTGTGAGCCATAGGCAACGGCTGGCGGTGCTCTGTTCTTCCCTCCTTTTGAAGTCTGTCGCCAGAGGCTGGCGCTTGGAACTAGTGATCATGATAGTAAAATTTATCGTGTCGCCATCAGCCGTCACAATGTTTAAAAATGTACAAATTAGACAACTTACAGACAACTGGAATTTGAATGAGAATGAAATTATAGCAGCCTCTAACACCTGCTCATTCAGTATCTAAACTAATTAGGATCTTAAATACAGATACCCATACACAGCCTCAAACATTGCCGTTTTACATCGCCGCTTTACAGTTGAATTTCATTTTACTATGTTCTGGGCCCTGATTTCACTAGCCGCTAAGGCGAAGAGTGCTACCCTTTAGGAAACTGTAGGGTCTGCGTCTGGGAGCAGAAATATTAATTTGTCGATGTCAGGAAAATTCCGCAGTTGATCTGTTATTGCAGTCAAGAATTTACATCTCGGTTCCCAGTACAATGGGCAGACCGTGACATCATGAAATGGTCCTCCATGCAAGTTTTACAGATACAAATACGTTGATCCTGG
Organism: Gekko japonicus; assembly: GCF_001447785.1. NCBI lineage: Eukaryota > Metazoa > Chordata > Lepidosauria > Squamata > Gekkonidae > Gekko > Gekko japonicus. The sequence continues at coordinate 1,204,522 of NW_015173128.1, forward strand.
GGTATTTTTAAATATCGTCCTAGGCAGGGCTTTTTTTGTAGAAAAAGCCCAGCAGGAACTCATTAGCATAATAGGCCATACCCAACAGCAGGAACTCATTAGCATATTAGGCCACACCTTAGGCCACATCCCCGTGTTACCAGAAGTGTGGTCATCCAGCCACACTCACCTTTTGCTTCTTATTCTGTTTACCTTGTTTGTTGTCAAAACCCAGGGCTTTTTTTGTAGCAGGAACTCCTTTGCATGTTAGGCCACACACCCCTAATGTAGCCAATCCTAATGAGTTTCTGCTGTTGGGTGTGGCCTATTATGCTAATCAGTTCCTGCTGGGCGTGGCTAACTCGGGAGCCAGCCGGAACTCCGTTCCTGTGCGTTCCTGCCCCAAAATAGCCCTGGTCCCAGGAGTGATTCTGTTGGCATAGTCTGGAAACGCTTTGTCGACCTGCTCCTTTACTCCAAAGGAAGGAAGGAAGAACGGTCTTTCTCCCGGCCTTTTACTGGAGACCTTTAAAGTGATGATGCCCGGCAAAGAATTCGGAACCTTCTATGGGCCACCTTTAGTCCTGTGCCCCTCCCATCTCTTAGGCTGCCTGTATTATTGTCGGGTGCTGTACGCGAAGAGAGGGTGGCGGTCTGGCGCTCAGGGTCCTGGCGAACCTCCGCCCTTTGCCTTTCCCTTCCAGCCGGGCTCAGACCTCCCCCTCTGTTCTTTCCCCTTCCCGTAGGAGGACACGGAAGAGTGGCGCCGTTTCCAAGCAGACCTCCAGACGGCGGTGGTGGTGGCGAACGACATCAAGTGCGAGGCCCAGCAGGAGCTGCGGACCACCAAGCGGCGGCTGCTGGAGGAGGAGGAGAAGAGCGCCCGGCTGCAGAAGGAGCTGGAGGAGGCACAGGGGACCCGGAGGTAGGGGGCCGGGGAGCGCCCGCCCTTCCGCTCTCAGGCGCCAAACGGGCATGGGGGGGGCGGGCTTTGGCCCCAGGGTGGCACACTCTACTTCCGTCCCGGTGGGCACACTTGCACCCTCGTGCCGTTTCTCTCTCTTGTGTATCTTTCCTGGCAGGTTTTGTTGTCTCCCGCTCCAAACGTCTTCCAGCACTGTTTGTTTCACGTGCCATGCTGGCCTCTTGTCTCCCCGACCCAAATCCCCGGTAATCCTGCTGGTGCTGAGACACTAGCCGGGACTCCCCCCTCCGGCACTCGTCACGGATCGCCATCACCTAATCCTGTTAACAGAATAATCCTATTAATGGATTCTTCCCCCCCCTTTTCTTTTGGATTAAGGCCGGCAAGCAAAAGGTAACTGGATAACTGGATAGTCTGCAGGGCTTCCTAGCGCCCGGCCTGGATAGCCTCCCCAAAAGGGACATCTGTGACACGTGCCGAATATTGGCTTAGCCTACCTGAGAGGTTTAAGAAAAAAACAAAACCCAGCTGTTCCGTTTTGTACCCGTTTCCACCCACATCTTGTTTTCCAAGTGGGAACGTTTTTGGTTGCAGCAGGAGGGACGGAGGGTGAGGCTGTCTCCAAAGGACGGTGCTCTAAATTCTTAGCCCCCCCCCCCCCCCACCCCCTCCGCCGGCGTTTTACACGTGCTCACTTAAATTAGGCTGGGGTGGGGGGTGGGGAGTGTTCCCTCTAAGCCAAGTTAGCGTGAGCTAGCACACAGTTTTTTAGCCTTCAGCTCACACCTTTTTGTCTTAACTCGGGGAGGACGGCTCCAGGGCGAACTAATTTATGCAGTGGCCAGATCGCTTGCTCACAACTTTAATGCCAGCGGCTCACAGAGTAGAATGTTTGCTCACAGGACTCCACAGCTTCGAGGGAGCATTGGCGGGGACCTGTCTCCGAGGTTCCGTGGGCTCAGCGAGGTTATGGAAGGAGATCGGAGGTAGCTTAAGAGAGTTATTTGTTTAAGGAGCACGTGCTTTACAAGTGGGCAATAGAAAAGAAATATCGTTCTTGTTCAGCTAGCAGGTCACGGGCATTTGAATGCACAGTGCTTGGCCGTTGAGCCGTAGGGGTTTCTGTTGGGCGTGGCAGCCTCCGCAAGGAAGGAGAGCTGCTTGCTGCCGTTCAGGGGTTTGTACTCCTGTGCCGCTACTCAATGCTGCCTCACTGAGATTTTAAGCATCATGGTCCACGTCCCACCCGGAAGGGACAATATCCACCCGGACGGCTGTATCCTCTTAGCCCCCTCACTTCCAAACTGTGTGGGGAACAAGCTCAAGCACACCATGGGATATCAAGTGAAAATTAGCTCATTGCCAGGGTGAATGAAAAATGCCAGCCAACAGAGGAAGGAGCCTGCCTGTCGTGACCCTGCACGATTCTCTGATCTGGCCTGGCCACAGTCAGTTTTAAAAGGGGATTAGATAGATTAATGGAGGAGAGGTCTATCAGTGGTTACTAGCCATGGTGATTATGGGGAACTTCCACATTCAGAGGCAGTAAACCTCTGAATCCCAGAGCCAGGAGTCAACATCAGGGGAAGGCTTTGGTCTCTGTGCCCTGTTGCTGGCTGTCGAGAGGAACTGGCTGGCCCCTGTGTGAGACCGGATTCTGGATTAGATGGACCATTGGTCTGATCCAGCAGGGCACTTGCTGTGTTCTTATATCAGGGATTTTGCTACTTCTGTGCATTGGATGGGACTGAATCGTTCTGTCCCCTCTCGATGCAAAGACACAGCAAAATCAGCCAGCATCAGAGGAGTGTGACCGTTGCAGCTGCGTATGAAGCCTGTTCTGGATTGTCCTCCTTCCAGTCAGGAGGCATGTTCAGAACAGGGACTCATGCAGAAACAAAGGAATTCTTCACAAGAATGGGGAATTCTTACACGGTCTAGAAACATGTGCCTCCAGTTGTAATTCAGCACAACTGGTGTGCATCGGAAATCTGGGAAACGCTGACCTAGTCTCAGCGAGTGACCAGTACGTCTGATTTCAGAAACGGATCGCTTAGGGAAAGGGACTCAGCACCAGTGTTCCCTCTAAGCTGAGGTCGTGTGAGCCAGCTCACAGTTTTTTAGCCTCCGGCTCACACATTTTTGTCTTAGCTCAGGAAGGATCGCTCCAAAACAGACTGATTTATCCATTAGCCAAATGGCTCGCTCACAACTTTAGTGCCAGTAGCTCACAAAGTAGAATTTTTGCTCACAAGACTCCGCAGCTCAGAGGGAGCATTGCTCAGCACCGGCTAATGTACCCGTTTCTCTTGCATTTGTTGCTTCACGCCTTCTGCTGGAAACCAACTTGTGGCTTCCTGACCTGGGTGGGCGAGGCTAGTCTGATCCTGGAAGCCAAGCCAGGGGTCGGCCCAGCTTAGTCCTTGGATGGAGGCCATCGAGAATGTATTTATTTTTATTTATCTATTTATTTATTATATTTCTATCCCGCCCTCCCCGCGAACGGGCTCAGGGCGGCTCACAAACAGGGGCAACATGTGCCGATATAAAACATTTAAAAACAGAATAAAACAACATCCTTAACAATAATAAAGTGTTCGGTGATGTTACCCAGTTAGTCGTATCAAGATGGTGACCTAGATAGATATTGCCCTATAGATGTTACACTTCAGTGGTACCGATCCGTCGCAGTGTTGTGGCTAGATCTTTATAATAGGCCATCCCGACTGTCCCATTATTACCGCAGGACAATTGGTGGTGGTGGCAGTGGCGGCTCCTAAGTGAACGCCTGGCGGAAGAGCTCCTTCTTGCAGGCCCTGCGGAACTGTGAGAGGTCCCGCAGGGCCCTGATCTCCTCCGGGAGCTCGTTCCACCAGGTAGGAGCCGCCACTGAAAAGGCCTTAGCCCTGGTTGCCACTAGCCTGGCCTCCCTGGGGCCTGGGATCACTAATCGATGTTGGGCCCCGGACCGTAGTGCTCTCTGGGGTATGTATGGGGAAAGGCAGTCCCTCAGGTATGTCAGACCCTGGTCATATATATACCGCTGTCACAATGCAGAGACAGGCAACGGCAGGCCACCTCTGAACGCCTCCTGCCTTGAAAACCCGAGGGGGTTGCCGTCAGTCAGCTGGGAGTGGATGGTACTTCCTGTCGCCAGCTTTTGGCCAGGGTTCCCCGGGCATCCCAAACACCTGGCGTGTGTTTGCGTGCCAGGATGGGAGCGGACATGACACCTCTCTCCAGGGCAGAGAATCAGACCTGCTCCCCGATTGGTGGCAGCTGGCCTGGAGCTCCGGTGCTTCTGCTGGAGAGACAGACTTGGCGCAGGATTCTTGTCGATTTCCCCCAAACAGTGTGTGTTTCTCTTCCAAGAGAAGTTAACTTTTCGAAAAAGATGTTTGGTATATATTTTGAATTTTTATTCTGGATTGATGGGATTGTAGCCGCTGGGATTGCGTCTTGGATTGTCTGCCATGCTTCCTCCAAGGCACATTGGAAGCGTTGGAAACAGTAGATCGATTCACTGGTCCGGCGCCAGTGAGAATAATCACCTAAAAACATAATTCAGCCGTTGGAATAATCACCTAAAAACATTTTGACCGTCTGAAAAGTTGCTGCCAGTTTAATTGGGCAGCAAGTTTTATTTTTCCCAAGCGGCTCGTTGTCTTTAGCGCACGTATTTATCGAGAACTGCAGACAATCACAGCGTTCCCTTTGATGAGAGATGCCTGCCTACTGCAACGGAGGCCGTGTTGGGGAGCTACACTTTCTCATTTACAGTGCCGTTTTTTTTACTTCCGTGCAGATCGGTCAATTAAAACTCATACTTAAATCTGATTTTAAATCTCCATTAATACATAGTCATGTGCACATTTGTCAGCCGTCACAGTGGGTCAGACGTGCTTGGGAAAATCTTGGTGCCTGATTTGTACTTTGGGGGCTTTTGTCAAATTGAACCCTAAACCTGAATTCCCATCCAGCATTTCTTGACCGCAGGTCCCCCTCCCCGAGAGCCATGACACCTTTATGTTTCGGCCACGCTTTCTCCCACAAAGGTAAAAAGGCATTGCTGGTCGGATGCACTAGCATTCCCAGAATGAAAGACCCAGGTGGGCTGTTGATCCCCTTGGCTGACGGTCTTAAGAAGGAATTTGAGCTTAATCCAGCCGTCCCGGAGGACGCCCCCTTCATTAAGCAGCCTTGCTTTACACGGACCTGTCTGTCTGTCTCCGGTTTTGCTCGTTTGCGTCTGTCCGGCTTCCTTGTTGCATCGCTCTCGGGTACCGTCGAACCGTCAGCCGCTTCCTCTGCGCCCAGCAGCGCCGCTTCCGTTCTGTTGTTTTGCTGGCGAGCCGAGTTCTGAATCGCTCTTTCCCTTAGGATTGTTAACGTCGGCTAAACTGCCGTGTGCTCAGAGTGTCGGCTTGGTTCTGTGTTGCAGTGGGGCTCAACCTGTTTGGAGGGTGGAACCCCGCCCCCAGTGCCCAGTGCTCCAGGGGAAGTCATCGGGTCCTGATTGTCAGAAACGCCAGTAGCATCCTTGACAAAGAAACACAGCCTTCAGCTCCTGCTCCGAGAAGAAGCTCTGCCACCGATGTAAACCATGCAAATCAAACTCTTCTTTCTCGTATTTTTGCATCACGTGTTCTGGAACTCCACCCCCCCCCCCCCCCCCCCCCACCGC
>NW_015173128.1:1210173-1234497 GCF_001447785.1 Gekko japonicus
AACCGCTCTGGACTGACTGTGATTTCAGTAAGTGCTTTCAGGCACGTATTTGTGGCCGCAAGGATCAGAAGCTTCGCTTTTTAAGCCAGGGTTAAAATCCTGGGGGAACGACAGTCCGGGGCCCGCGAATTGTTCCCGTGCTCCTGCCGATTGGCGGCATACAGCAGCCCCTTCCACATCACCAGCCCCAAAAGGACAGAGCTTGACAGTGGCGAGAGAAATGGGGCATTCCCGGCACCAGGTTTCCCCTCCTGTTTCTCATGAGCTCTGACCTGAATGGCCCAGACTGGCCCGATCTCATCAGATCTTGGAAGCTAAGCAGGGTCGGCCCTGGTTCGTACTTGGATGGGAGACCGCCGAGGAAGTCCAGGGTAGGGACGCAGAGGCGGGCAAACCATCTCTGAATGTCTCTTGCCTTGAAAACCCGGTGGGGTCACCATAGGTCGATGCCACTTGATGGTGGTCGATGCCACTTGAGGGCACGTGGCACATTTGCAAGGGGGGGGAGGCTTTAAACCCTTCCCCTGCCTCTGAGTCTCCCCCGCAAATCTCTCCCCCGCCCAGTTCAGCTTTAAAGGGTTCCCCCCCCTTACCTGGACTTCGAAACTGGAAGAGGGTCTGGCCGGATGGAAAAGGGAGGGCATTTTGCAGGGAAGGGTTCGTAGCCCCAAATGGGGTGAGGTGCCATTCTCTGTATCCTCCCCGTACACACCCTCTCCCCCCACCCATGTGTCTCTGGTGAGCACAAGACAGAGGCCTGTGCCCTCAGCCACAGAGAGTTCATGCCCACCCCGCGTCACTGGAAGGATCTGCCCGGTGCACACCGCGCATTACGTTAACGAAAGATGCAAAACGCCTACTCGTGCGTGGCAGCACCTGCTGCGTGTCCGAAGGAACGGGCCCTGCTCTCGCCCGTTCCCAAGAGCGTTCTCAGCGGTCCTTACGGCTCCTGCTCTGCGGGAAGCCCTGCGGCAGAACTGGCCGCGGAGAGGCGGGGCTCTTTGCCCTCTGCCGCAAGGCTCCTCCCTCCAGCTCATTCCAGGTTTGTCACTGGCCGTATCCATCCCCCGCCCCCCGCCTCCTCTTTGAGTTCCAGACCAGCCGGTGAACATGCAGGACCCGTGAGGTCTCCAGGGCGCATCTGAACTACAGGTAAGCGATTCCTTCCACCCCAGCGAGGGAGCGACCCTCCCACCTCCCACCCAGTCCTACTCACCTGCTCCCCCCCCCATGCCCTCCTAATCCTCCCCCAGGGCTGCGACGTGCTTTTTAATTTCCCTTTCTCTCTTCTAGAGGTCCCCTCGCGCCGTGTGTCTGTCTTAAGCGCTCCAGTCGGTCTGTGTCTGCTGGTGTGTGTGTCCCCCACCCCACCATGCCTGCCTGTTGCTCCTGTCCCGTCTGGCTGCAGGGAGGTGTTCTGGCTTCACGTCCGCTTCTGAGTCTGGAGGATCTGCTTGCCCTCCTCCCTACCCCCAATCTCTGGCCGCTCCTCTGGGCCTCTCGGGTAAGGAGATGGACGCTCACACGGGAACAGCCCATGAAGCTGAGCTGCAGGGACAGAGGGGGTGAGGCTGGCCAGTGGCATGGGCCAAAGGCGCCCCCCTGTGGTTGGCTGCCAGGCAGACGGGAGAAAGAAGGGCTCAGTGCCACGAGGCGTTGAGAGGGTTCAGTGTTGCATCCTAACCACCACCCTGCAAGGTAGGTCACACAGAGAGCTCTTTGCAGAACGGAGGCGATGATGCCCCCAGGTGCCGTTGGCCTCGGAGCGGCCTCGCAAGGAAGCCCGCCAAAGTTGTGAGCCAAGCAACAGGGGCAGCAGCCCTTCCAGAGACAGTTTGGCGTAGTGGTTAGGAGCGCAGACTCTAATCTGGGAGAACCGGGTTTGATTCCCCACTCCTCCACTTGCACCTGCTGGATGACCTTGGGCAAGGTGTAGCTCTGATAAGAGCTGTCCTTGAAAAAAGAGCAGTTTCTGTCAGAGCTCTCCCAGCCCCACCTCCCTCACAGGGTGTCTGTTGTGGGGAGGGGAAGGGAAAGAAGTTGTAAGGTGCTCTGAGACACCTTTGGGTAGTGAAGGGTGGGGTATAAATCCAATATCCTCTTCTTCCTGAACGCCCTTTCTTATTGATGGCAGGAAGGAAATGGAAGGGGGGCGGAGGGGAGGGAGACACTGAGCTAAATTTCATCCAGTCGACAACGGCTTCCCCGTCTGGAGGCCATCCGTGGCGGTGGGGCTGAACTGACATGGTCCAGTTTGGTGCAGTGGTTAAGTGCGCGGACTCTAATCTGGGAGAACCGGGTTTGATTCCCCACTCCTCCACTTGCAGCTGCTGGATGACCTTGGGCAAGCCATAGTTCTGACACAGCTGTTCTTGAAAAAGAGCGTTTCTGTCAGAGCTCTCTTAGCCCCACCTCCCTCACAGGGTGCCTGTTGTGGGGAGGGGAAGGGAAGGGAAAGGAGTTTGTGAGCCGCTCTGAGACTCCTTTGGGTAGTGAAGGGCCATGAGGTATAAATCCAGTCTCTTCTTCTTCTCCCTGGCCCAAGGCCGCTTTAACTGGCAACGGCTCTCCAGGGTCTTTCCTGAAAGCGGGGGCTGGGGGGGGGGCGTTGCCTGCCAAACATGCTCTGCCCCCCAGCCGGCCCGTGGCCCCTCGCAAGGCGACCTCCCGGGGCCAGGGATTCGTGCTGATTTACGCCTTTATTTACTTACATCCCGCTTTTCTCCCCAGCCGGGACTCAGCGTGGGTTTTAGAACATTGTTCTCCCCTCCTCCGTTCTCTCACAACAACCACCCTGTGAGGCAGGCCAGGCAGAGAGTTTGTGACGGCCCCAAGGTCACTCAGCGAGCTTCCGTGGCAGAAGAGGGTATTCAAACCCTGGTCGCCCCGGGTCCTAGGTCCACCTCTCTGTCCACTGCCACCACACTGGCTCCCAGTTTGAGCCCCAGCATCCAATGTCTTGGGGGTGGGGTGGGGAGGGGGCCAAAGTCCATTCCGGCCATCCTCAAGGATCATCGCTGGCACCCCCAGGCTTCGGAAGTCGGCCTTGTGTCGGCCCGCCCTAAAGCCCTCGTTGTGTCTCTCTCTGTTTCCGCAGGTCTCTGATCTCAGCCAACTGACATGGCCCCGGGAGCGGGGAATCGGGACCGTCTCCAGCAGCGCCTTCTGCAGCCTGGAACATGGAATTTCGCCTGGGGAAGGAAGGACGAGCAAGTCTCCCTCTCCTGCTTTTTTCTTCCCTCCCAGGACCGGACCGTCTGGGACCCAACGCGCAAAAGCCATTCCCATCGACTCTCCCGTCTCCAGTCTGTCGTTCTTGAATTTCATTCCTGCCGATGACCGTGCGGTAGAGCTGGATTTATCGAGGGGGCGAGGATCCCCGATGCTGAGCGTGGGCAAAGGGCGTTGTTCTTCACCCTTGAGGCTCTTTCCAGAGAACAGCCTATCTTTGCAGGCTGCAGCTGCGCCAGCACTGAGGCAGAGGATGCCACTGGCGGGGCCGGGCAGGGTCAGTGCCCCTCTGACTGGTGCCTGGATGTTTCAGAGGCCTTCGGGAGAGACCTGCCACTAGGTGGCGACAGGCGACTTGAAATACAGAAGCGTCTTCTCTGCTCTGCGGAGCCGAACGCCACTCGCTGTTTTCCCCGCTTGTGGGATCTTCAAGCAGGGAGGGGGGAAGGGGGGGCAAAGCGAAGGCCCTTAGGGCGAGCGAGGACCCCTCCCTTAGCTACTGGGGGTCCTTCCCAGCAACTGCCGCCGACTCTTCCACCTGCTCTTCCCTTCTCTTCCCCGTGCGAGGAACCGGGCAGACTGCAAGCAACTTGGATCCTCGCAACTCGCACGCACAAGCCGTGGGTCATTCGGTCTCAGGATTGCTTTTGAACGGCAAGAGCCGGAAACAACATACTCTGTAAAAAAAATAATAATCCTGTATGTAATGGAAACAGAAACCACGACCTCTAGATCCTAGCAAAACGCGTGTTTCGGTTTGCTGTCTGGACTCTTTGGCTCCTTGGACACGGAATTGTTTCTCTGTCCCATAAGCTCTGGGCAGCAGCTCGTCGGGGTGGCGTCAGATCCCATTCAGTTTTAACCAAGAAGCCCCCTAGTTTTTCCATCCGTGTTTGGATCTTTCTACTCAGGTGTAGTCTTTGGCATGGGCGGCGAGGCCTTGCATCTGCAGCCAGGCGTTCCTCCGTTCCACTCGCTCCTATGCGTGGCCCTGCGGAGAGCTGGGGGATGTCCCTCTTTGGAAGACAGGAAGGCGCAGGCGCTTCCATGGGGTGGCCCCTGAGCCAAGCCCATCTGCCTTCTAGGGAGTGGCGGGGGCCGAGTGCGAGGGCACGTGGCCTGCATTCCAGAAGCCCCAGGTTTAAACCCCAGCATCACTGCTTCAAGTGGGTCTGGGGGGGATCTTCCTGTCCCTGAGATGGTCAACACTAGACTGGACTGTGAGACAGAAGAAGGGTGGCTGGGGCATTTTGCAGGGAAGAAGACCCAATTGCCTCACCCACCGCTCACCACTCTCTTCCCCGGGGGACCCGCCAGACCAGGAAGGAATTGTCTGGTGAAATGGAGAATGCCAAGGGGAAACCCACCACCAAAACTTGCATGGGACCCTTTGGATTGTGTGGGGTGGGCCACCAGCGCAGCTCTGGGGCAGACCAAGCGTTGGAACCGAGGAACGAAACTCGGCCTCGTTTTTGTGGGGGCCGCCTGGGCCCCTGTTGTTGCAGGCCTGAAGTTCTGTCTCTGGCCGAGGCCCCTCTGGCCAGGGGCGGGCAGCGGGAATGCCGCGCACTCCGGCAGTGTGAAGGCGGCCTCTGGCATTGTGTCCGCCGACCTTTGTGTAAACCCGCTTGTAACAGTCTTGATGGCCATTTTTGACCTTGGGGGGGGAGGGGGGAGCTTTGAAGTTCGGCAACGGATTATCTGAAACCAGTTCAGTGTGCCAAATAAACATGACCTCTGCCGGGCTTTCTCTCCTGTGACCTCTGCTACGGCTAGGGATGCCAGCCTCCAGGTGGGACCTGGGGAGCCCCAAAAATTACAGCTCACCTCTAGACCAGAGAGATCAGCTCCGCTGGAGAAAATGGGATGCTTTGGAGGATGGATCTGTGGCCTTAGACCCCAGTGAGGTCCCTGTCCTCTCCAGGCTCTGCCCACAAATCTCCAGGAGTTTCCCAACCCGGATCTGGCAACCCTAACTCCCCTTCTCCTGCCAGCAGCCAGGGGAGACCCGGGAACCCTGCTGGCTTTAGACTCACGGCTCTGTACTGACAACACAAGCTTTCCACTTGGAGGGAGATTTCGATGGGGCGAGGCCATTCCTTCTGATGCAATACAGTCACAGAATGAGGCCAGCACTTGGATCCAGACCCCCAGTTTTGCCTCTCATGCTGTTATTGAGGATCTCTGTCCCCTAGGAGCAGACTTTTGGGGAAATCCGTGTGCTGCTGCGACGAGACGCAGGAACAATCTGTTCCATTTATTTATTTATTTTATTGTTGGCATTTTTACCCCGCCCTCCCCGCGAGCGAGCCGAAGCGCCTCACATGGGTGGGAATTTAGTCTGGATCCTACCCTGGGGAGGGATCGTTGGTCTTCATTTCCATCTGGTGTTGTGTGTCGCCATCGCACCTGTCTTTGGTTTGTTTCTTCCCTAGCGGTTTTGCGGTATAGGCCATTTATACATCGTATGCCATTTCCATGCTAGTTATGCAAAGAACATAGCATTGTTGTCAGACTTCCTTAGTGGGGTGGGGGGAGGACGCTGGTCTCATCCTGTGAGTGGAGAGGACCCCCGTCAGACCCAGGGATTTTTGAACGGACACAAAACAGCCGTGAAGTTCGCCAGCTTCCCTTTGAGCAGTGTTCCCCAGCCTGTAGGTCACGAAGCCTCTGAAAGTGGCTGGTGGGTCAGCCCTTCCCTAATGGCCGCCCCTGCCCTTTGCATCAGTCTTTCTCTCCTCCTCCTCTTCCTTTGTCAACATTTCACCTTCCAGTTCAGTGTGAGAGCCAGTCTGGTGTAGTGGTTAAATGCGCAGACTGTAATCTGGGAGAACCGGGTTTGATTCCCCACTCCTCCGCTTGCACCTGCTGGATGACCTTGGGCAAGCCCATAATTCTATCAGGGCTGTTATCAAGGACAGTTCTGGAAGGAGCTCTCTCAGCCCCACCTGCCTCACAGGGTGTCTGTTGTGGGGAGGGGAAGGGAAAGGAGTTTGTAAGCCGTTCTGAGACTCCGAGTGAAGGGCGGGGTATAGATCCAAACCCCTCCTCTTCCTTCTCCTCCTCCTCCTCCTCCTCCTCCTCCTCCTCTTCTTCTGTTTCGTGTAGCGGTTAAGTGCACGGACTCTAATCTGGGAGAACCGGATTTGATTCCCCACTCCTCCACTTGCAGCTGCCGGATGACCTTGGGCAAGCCATACTTCTGTCACAGCTGTTCTCTCAAGGGCAGTTCTCGGGAGAGCTCTCTCAGCCCCACCTGCCTCACAGGGTGTCTGTTGTGGGGAGGGGAAGGGAAAGGAGTTTGTAAGCCGCACTACCTTTGGGTAGTGAAGGGCGGGGTATAAATCCAATCTCCTCCTCCTCCTCTCCTTCCTCCTCCTCCTCCTCCTCTTCCTCTTTGTAACAACAATGGGGGTAAAAATCTGTTCAGCAACTAGTAACTTCAGGGCAGTAGGTGAATGGAGGGGGAAACTCAGGCCTGTTGCTCTGGTAGGGCTTTGGGGGGCTCTGCCCCCTTTCTTAAAGGCACAGCCCCACAAGAATTTCTCCTGCAAATGCTTTTTTCAATCATTTAAAAAACATTTTTAAAAGGGGTGCGCTCCTTTAAGCAGAGTGGGGTGCAGTAGTCGACTAATTCCTGCACTGAGCGGGGGGTGTCGGGGGGGGGGGGGGGGGGTTGGAGTCGGTGACCTCTAGGATCTCAAGAAAGTGGTCTCCTTTAAGAGAGCTTTTCTGCCCAAGGGTTAGCTTTCTTGACTATAGAAGTCATCACTCACCCACCCCACCTGCCGGCTTCTTATCAGAACTGTTGCTTAGGCTGGCAGAAGTGATTAAATTGCAGCAGCTGAGAACTGTCCTCTAAAGCGGCTGAGGGCGTCCAATTTAGAGCTCTATCCTGGTAAGAGCTTTCTATTGGCTAAATGTCTTTTCTTTCAGCACTGGGAACTTCAGCCTCACCAGAAAAAAAAACTTGCGCCACAAGCCACAACATCCCGGCTGCGGGCCTGGGAAAATGGGATGTCGCTTGCTTGGGGAGGGCTGCTCTCCCGGTGTGATGTTTGTGGAGTTCTCGACAACATCTGGTTAGCCACCGTAGAAAGTGGGTGACTAGACGGGTGACAAAGTCATCCTTTGCCTCGGGTGCTAAAAAAGCTTGAGCCAGCCTCGGGTCACCAGACTAAGTCAATTTGTACAAAAAGGTTGGGAACCACTGCCTTAGGTCGGGGGGTGCCGTTTGATGGAGAGCCTGTTTTCAGCTCTGTCTCCCTGGAGAGTAAAGCTGTGTCCAGTGCTTGTTAATAGCAGCTGGCATTCTGCCAAGCTCACCCTCCCTGCCCCCCACCCCACCCACTCCCCAGTACCTGGGAAAGACCTGCCTGGCAGCTTTGAAGCTCCAGCATCCTCCCTTCTAGGAGAACCACCCCGATTCCCACAGCTAACCCTGACCCATCTCGGCACGGGGCCCCTTCCCCTGCACTGCCCCCGGAAAGCGTTCTGCTGGCCCAGCAGAGGGTCACCCGACTGGCAGCCCAGTGCCAGCCGCCCCCTCCCTGCCCCCTCTCCGCCATGCTGCGTTAGGATCCGGAGGCGGGCCAGCCTTTGTAAGCGCTAGCAATGAAATGCAGCTGCTGTCCCCTGCAGGCGTCCCAAAATGCCGTGGCGCAGGAAGTTTGTGCAAGAGCAGTGCTGGGGGGGGGGTGTTTCATGCTTTTTGAAAAGCTGGAATGTGCCCCCGCCCCCACGGCCGCTGCCGAATCTTCTTTAAATTCCCTTCTTCCTTTTTGGACCAGCCAGAAAGGAGGGACGAAGAGTCCCTTTCCCAGGCCATCTGCCCCCGTTTGTCCGCCAGTCTCGTCTTCCTCCCCCACCCCCACCCCGGTCGCTTGGCACAAAAGCAGGGAAGTTGGCACAGAAGGGCAGAGCGTGCCTAGAGACAGCGTCTCCCCGGAGCCCAGAATGAGTCACTCGCTTGTTGTACCCCCCGAGCGCTCTTGGGATGCTCAGACGGACTGCGGTGCCAAGAGCAGAGCGAGCCCCCAAAGACTCCGGTTCCTATTAATAACCCAGCCGGAGTCATGCAGCTGTTTCGGGGCGGGAGGGGGAGGAGGGAGTTTGCTCAGAACGGGATCCGGTGCTCCTTTATCTTCCTCGTTTTTCGGCGCCCGCACAAATGGTGGGAAATGGTGTTTCTCGGCTCGCAGGTGGGAGAATTGTACGAGCGGCTTGATTTCAGAAGGTCAGGCGCTGGTAGGCCTGATTCGCACAAGCAGGGGAATGAGGTGTCAGGGAGCTGACGGTAGAATGGATTGGCCGCTTCTTCGGGCTGCCAGGGGAAGGGCCGTACTTTGGAACGCATCCCTCTGTTAAGAGCTCCCTGCAAGCAGAAAGCCAGCACAGCAAGCAGCGAGGGGAGGTGGAAGGCACTATCTCCAGCCAGTGCTTAGTCTTCTGCTTGCATGGAGGGTTTATATATATACACACACACAGAGGAAGGTGTTTAGGAGGGAGGGGGTGCCTTAACCTTTTGCCCGGTGCCCCTCCCCCCATGACAGAGGGTTGTAAATTATGCACGGTGTAATAAAACAGATGGAACTTTTTTTCCTCCGGATCCCACAATACTCGTACTCAGACGTACCCACTGATGGTCAGTAGATCCAGGATGGACACAAAAAAGTACTTCTTCATAATACTAATAATAATAATTCATGTGACGAATAATAAGTTTGTGGGACTCACTGCCACAAGATGTAGTGACGGCTGTGATGATAACCTGACGGAAGGTGGAGTGATGCCCCTCTAGCCCTTGTGATCGATGTTACCTGTCCCTGTTTCAAGAGATTCATTTGCATTAAAGTTGTGACCAGGGGAAAAACCAAACTGGGGTGCATTACGCACGCACAGCTTACTGCAGATTTTCCGAGCTGTAAGCCTTTAAGCCTGACTTCGGATTCTGTTCCCGCCTTACACGCCGTTCTTTTTTCTCCAGTGTATTCAGAGAGCCAGTTTGGTGTAGTGGCTATGTGTGCGGACTCTAATCTGGGAGAACCGGGTTTGATTCCCCACTCCTCCACCTGCTGGATGACCTTGGGCAAGCCGTAGTTCTGTCAGAGCTGTCCTTGAAAGGGCAGTTCTGGAAAGAGCTCTCTCAGCCCCGCCTACCTCACAGGGTGCCTGTTGTGGGGAGGGGGAGGGAAAGGAGATTGTAAACCTCTCTGAGTGAAGGGCGGGGTATAAATCCAATCTCCTCTTCTTCATTCTGCAGCTACCAAAAAAACCCAGCCAATGCAGTTATTTTAAATCGAGGTGGACTCTCACTTATGATGTCCAAAGGTGGTTTTTTTTTTTAAATGTACACAATCACTCTATCACAGCTGCACAGTAGCGTCCAGTGAGCACCTTCCATTTAAATAGGCCAGAAACTTTGGGTTTTTTCACCTTCGTTATGTTCCGTTTATCATTTTCCTACTAGGAGCCATACTGAATTAATAAGAATACAATCATCTTTTTTGCTGTTGTTTACCGCTTCCTCCGCGGCAAGATATATATTACACCAAGCTCCACGCAGAAGCAACCGCAGAAAGCATTGTCAAGAAAAGCAAACCAGAGCTACACACACACACACACACACACACACACACACACACACACAGAGAGCAAGCTCAGCTGGGCTGACCTCTCTTGCCGCCCGGTTTAAACCCGGCATCAGGAGAGGGCAGCTCATTTAATTTTTTTTTTTTACAAGCAGCATGAGACTAGCAATGGTCTCATATCACTACACTCACGCCATTTGGAAAGAAAATTTAAAATGTGGGCGGGGAGGTGGCCTACGAAGGGGTGGGGGCAGAGAATCCAAGGGAATCTGTATGCTTTTGACTTACCTTCAGTCTGGAAGTGAAGTAAGGGGGGGGAAACTGGCACAAAACCACTCTCGGAAATCCTGGGGAAACAGCGAACGGGAAGCAAACTGAGTGCCGAAGGGAGGTAAAAGAAAGCAGAGCAAAAAGGAAACCCGAAGGACCTGCGTGGTGAAAGCGAGGCAAAACAGCTGTGCATAATAGGCCTGGGTGATAATGAGCCGGGATATGATGCTTAGAGGGGATTCATGGCACTTCCCCCAGTACAGACTTTGGAATCCCAAGATTAGTTCCTCATTGCCTGCGTTCTCCTCCCTCATTGGCCAGTCTGAGGCCAAAACTGATGCATCACCCATCTGCTTCCCTCCTCCTGCAGGCCGATGGCTGAGCTGATTGACTCCCCGGAGGCAGATTCCACCAGCCGCTGGCCAGGGATCACCGTGAGCCGCAACTCGCCGACACCCCCAGAGTCACTGGCCACCGTGAAATCCTTGATCAAGTCATTCGACTTGGGATGCCCAGGTACCAGACAGAGCGCGGATTATGGGTGTCCTCTTTAAGCCCCCCCAGTTATATTTATTTATTTTATTTATTTCTTCAACTTTCTACCCCTCTCTAACCCCCGAAGAGGCCTCTGAGCGGCTACAGTTATCCATTATCCCTAACCTATGGCCACAATTCTGGTATAGTCAGGGCTATTTTAGTTCCGGCTGGCTCCCGAGTTGGCCACGCCCAGCAGGAACTCATTAGCATAATAGGCCACACCCAACAGCAGAAACTCATTAGGATTGGCTACATTAGGGGTGTGTGGCCTAACATGCAAAGGAGTCCCTGCTACAAAAAAAGGCCCTGGGTTTTGACAACAAACAAGGTAAACAGAATAAGAATCAAAAGGTGGGTGTGGCTGGATGAGCACACTTCTGGTAACACGGGGGTGTGGCCTCATATGCTAATGACCTGTGCTGTCAGGGGTGTGGCCTGATATGCTAATGAGTTTCTGCTGTTAGGTGTGGCCAGTTATGCTAATGAGTTCCTGCTGGGATTTTTCTACAAAAAGAGCCCTGCCGTATAGTACTCATAAGCTGCCTTCTCAGAGCAGTCTGGCCTGGGCAGGGGCAGCTCACTTCCTCTCGCCTTCAGAAGGCAGAGTTAGGGTTCTTCTGTCTTCTCGTTTTCCTCGCTTGTGTGTGGCAATTGCGTCAGGGTTTTTTTTCTTTCTGCTCATGTTTGCTTACTCTAGTGGTTGCTTCAGTATTACATTTCTGCAGGGCTTTTTTTCTGGGGGGACGCGCCGGAACAGAGTTCTGGAACCTCTTTGACAAAATCCTTTTTAAAATGCTTAAAAGTTCATGAGTTTTCAGTATACAGATTGAAAACTTAATTTCCCTCTTGGGAGTTCTGGCACCTCTTTTTTCCACCCCACCCCCCAAAAAAAGCCCTGCATCAATGGCACCTTTAAGACCAACAAAGTTTATTCTGGATTTAAGTTTTCATGTGCATGCACCCAGAATTAAACTTTGTTGATCTCAAAGGTGCCACTGGACTCAATCTTTGTTCTGTTGCTTCAGACCAACACAGCTACCCACCTGAATATATCTCTGTATAGTAAAGGTAAAGGTTCCCTTGCTCGAAAGTCAGTCGAGCCTGACTCTAGGGTTGCGGTGCTCATCTCCGTTTCAAAGCTGAAGAGCCAGCGCTGTCCGAAGACGTTTCCGTGGTCATGTGGCCGGCATGACTAAACACCAAGGCACACGGAACGCTGTTCCCTTCCCACTGAAGTGGTCCCTATTTATCTACTTGCAATTTCTCGCTTTCGAACTGCTAGGTTGGCAGGAGCTGGAACTAGAGACGGGAGCTCACTCCATCATGCGGCACACTTGGGTCTCGAACTGCTGAACTACTGACCTTCCACAGCCTGCAGTTCAGCATCTTAACCACTTGAGCCACCGCAGCTCCATATCTCTGCATGTCCAGCATAAAAACCTGCCATTTAAATCTGCTGGGAGATAGGCCGGACGTTCAGTGCTGTAATATCCAATCGACCACTAGAGGGAGGAAATCACATGTAGAGAAGAAAACCCCCTCACGTAATAGGGATACACAATGCAGAAGAGTGCAGTTAGATTGGTTCCTTCTTCTACAGATCTGCTTAATGCTCGGGTGCAAGGGCTGGTAGGAGGCCCCAGTGGCACTGAGCTGTCGCCTGGCGACATCCGTCAGCAATGGAGCTGGCAAGACCCAGAGATCCGTAGCAAGCCTGACGCCCTATGCTGCCATCTGCCAAGTTCACCTTGTCTCCTTTAACGGGCAGCGGCTCTCCAAGGGCTCTAGAAGGGGAAGGTCACTCCAAGCACCTGGACGTGTTGGGGATTGAAGCCGGGACCTTCTGCGTACAGAGCTGGTGACCGACCCACCGCTTGACTGTGCGGACTGAAACCAGTGTGTTTGCTCCTCTCCAGAAACTGGGTGGAGTGTTGCGCAGCCGGCTGAACGCTCCCTATCCCTTCTCTTTCCTGACAGGTGGCACCAGTCCAAGCATTCCAGTCCACAAGGTCTCCCGGAGCCCCCTGAGCGGAATCCCCACGAGGACGGCTCCAGCCGCTGCCGTCTCACCCATCCAGGTACACGTACGAGCCCTTCCCTTTCTGTGCAGAGACTGGGCCTTGCAGCAGGAAAAAGGTTTGGCACGTCCCCACAGCAGAGGGGAAGTGGCTCTGTTTGGGTTTTTATTTCAGCGAAACATCAAATACCGACGATCAAAGCAAGCCTCAGGCCCCCCCGCTGCCATTTCTTGGAGGGACAATGAAGCACCTTTGACCTTGCTGGAATCCAGCGGAGGAAGTTTTATCCGTCTGGGCTAGGAGGAGGGATCTGGGATTTGATCTCTCCCCCCCCAAAAAAAGGTTCTAGGTGAAGGTGAAGTGTTCCGTCAAGGTGCAACCCAACTCATGGCGACCTGATAAAATTTCACCTCGAGTGGTTTTTAAGGCAAGAGGCAAACCACCTCGCCTTTGTCTGCGTCAGTCTGCCATCCAAGTACTGACCCTGCTTGGCTTCCAAGCTCTGATGAGATCGGGCTTGTCTGGGCAATCGAGGCTGATACCCAAGGACCACAGAATCATAGAATTATAGAGGGACCTTCAGGGTTATCTAGTCCAGCCCCCTGCACAAGGCAGGAAATTCACAAATACCTCACCACACACACACACAGGGCCAGCCCGAGGTTGTCCTGCGCTCTAGGTGAGCGCCGGGCCACGCAGCGCTCCCCTTGGCCCCCTCCCCCCGCCCTTCTTGCCGGAGACGAGAGCAGCTGGCGAGGAGAGGCTGCCAGCGGCCGCCCCTGCCTCTCCTCCCGCGCCCCAACGGCCGGCTCGCGCTCTAGGCAAAGGCCTAGTTCACCTAGCGGGCGAGCCGGCCCTGCACACACACAGTGATCCCTGCTCCATGCCCAGAAGATAACAGAAAACCTCCAGGATCCCTGGCCAAACTGGCCTGTAGAAAAATTGCTTCCTGACCCCAAAGTGGTGATCAGCATTTCCCTGGGCGTGTAAGAAAGGGCCACGAGAACTAAGCACTGATGCAACCCTTCCTGCCCTCCCCCTCGTGATCTGCCTGAGTTTCCAAAATCAGCATTGCTGACAGATGGCCATCTAGCCTCTGCTTGAAAACCTCCAAAGAATGAGAGCCCACCACCTCCCGAGGAAGCCTGTTCTACTGAGGAACCGCTTTCACTGTCAGAAAGTTCTTCCTAACGTTTAGCTGAGAACCCTTCTGATTTAATTTCAACTCATTGGTTCTGGTCCGATCTTCTGGGGCAAAAGAAATCAACTCCGCACCATCCTCTACATGACAGCCCTTCAAGTACTTGAAGATAGTTATCGTATCACCCCTCAGTCATCGCCCCTCCAGGCTAAACACACCCAGCTCCTTCAGCCTTTCCTCATAGGACTTGCTCTCCAGACCCCTCACCAGGCCTGTAGCTAGGATTTTGTGGTTTGTGGGGCAATTTCTTTTCTGGTGGGGCAGAAAGAAAAGCCATCTGGCCAATAGAAAGTTGTTACCAAGATAGATCTTTAAATTGCAAGCTCTCAACAACTTTAGATGACAATTCTCAGCTGCTGCAAGTTAATCACTTCTGCCAGCCTAAGCAACAATTCTGATAATAAGCTGGCAGTTGGGGATGATGATAGTCAAGAAAGCTAACACTTCGGCAGAAAAACTCTCTTAAAGGAGACCACTTTCTTGAGACAGAGTCAGAAGGGATCCTAGAGGTCACCGACTCCAACCCCCCCTTGCTCAGTGCGGGAATTAGCCAACTACAGCACCCCACCCTGCTTAAAGGAGCACACACCTTTAAAATGTTTAAAACGATTGAAAAAGCATTTACAGGAGACATTCTTGTGGGGCGTTGCCTTTAAGAAAGGGGGCAAAGCCCCCCAAAGCCCCACTGTGGCTACGGGCCTGCCCCTCACTATCTTCGTTGCCCTCCTCTGGACACGTTCCGACTTGTCTATATCCTTCTTAAATTGTGGTGCCCAAATTGGAACACAATACTCTAGGTGAGGTCTAACCAGAGCAGAGTTCTGGTCAACATTTTCTATGTGCAATCAGGGAGGAGAGGCGGCCAGAGCAATTGGGTTCTGTACAGACGTGTTCCTCTTGCTTCGTAAAAAGTGCCAATCATGTCTAATGTTGGTTTCCACCAGCAGCCCCTCCCCCACACCTCCAGGAGGGGTGTGTGTCTGACTGCTAAGGTGTTTCCCCTGGTTAAAAGGGAATAGATGGAGTTTTTTCCCTCCATGGGCCCATCTGGCAGTAGCCAGCACCCCGCCTTCTCCCCTTGGTGGAATGGGCTCCCTGCGGAGGAGAGGGGAGCTGTTGTCCATTGTTAGAAATGTCCAGGAGGCATTTGTAAGGCCTTTTTACTTGCCGGAGCTTCGAATGGGGTGTAGACCGCAGGCGTCTTTTGGAAGGGTCGTTGGGAGGCGTTACAGTGTCCATTTGAAACTGTGACTTTTTGAACTGGTTTGTAAGCCGCTGCAAGCCCCGACGAAAGGCAGGGTGTGGGTGTGCAAAGTGCCGCCACGTCGCAGCTGACTTGTGGTCACCCCAGTAAGGGGCTTTCAGGGCAAGCAAGAAGCAGCGGTGGTTTGCCCAGGCCTTCCTCTGGCGGTCTCCCTTCCAAGTACCGACCCAGCTTCGCTTTCGAGATCCGGCAAGACTGGGCGATACCAGGCCGCCTTCCCTCCCAAAAGGCAGGGTGCGAATCTTTTAATGAAGGCATAAATTAGCCCCACCCAAAAATATGGTGGCCCTGCCTAGCAATGTTCCCTCTAAGCTGTGGAGTCTTGTGAGCAAAAATTCTACTTTGTGAGCTACTGGCTTTATAGTTGTGAGCAAGCGATTTGGCTACTGTATAAATTAGTTTGCTCTGGAGCCGTCCTTCCTGAGCTAAGACAAAAATCTGTGAGCCGGAGGCTAAAAAACTGTGAGCTGGCTCACACTAACTCAGCTTAGAGGGAACACTGCTGCCTAGCAAGATGTTTTGTTGTGCAAAGATGTTTTGTCACAGTGCTTTCCCTGGGCGGTGCCCTGTGGAAATGTGGTCGCCTTGGATGGCAGGGCATAGGAGCAACCGATGGGTGCGTCCATCCATCCCCACAATAGTCCTAGGGGTCACTTGCTTCCCTCTTGTGTTAAATGTACGGTGCTGACTTAGAGTTCCAGATTCAAGCACGTGATTGTGCCGCACATAAGGCTGCATATATTCTCTGCTCCCCCTCCCAACCACGCGCAAAAATGCGAGTTGAAATTCTGCGCTGAGGAGCTCCAGGTTCTGCAAACTTACATGAATTCTGCAACGTGTATTGATTCTTGCCATCTTGTTCGCTGGCGCTCTCCCTGACATCGCTAGTCACAGGGAGGACAAAGTCACGGAGCCCAACTCCAGCCAAAGCTGCGACTCGCTCAGAGTAAGCCTCTTGGTCTTGAAGGTGCTCTGTCCTGAGCTGACAACACGCGCTGCCTGCCCTGAAAGGAGGGCCAAACAAATTTGAGGCTTTTCTCTTTTGACAAACGAGCTCCAGGTTTTGACCTGGCTTCCTAAAGCCGCAGGGTGTGAGCAGCGGGAAGTTGAAGCTGTGGGGGCGTTGGAGCTTCCGTGAATAGCCTCAGGCAGGGTTCTCCAACTGTTTTGAGCCTGAAGACACCTTTGGAGTTCCAACACAGCGTGGAGAGTGCAGCCACAAAATGGCTGCTACAAAATGGCTGCCATAGGAAGTGGAGCCAGCCGCAAAATGGCTGCTGGAGCTTACCTTCGGTCACACAGTGAAGATCCTTGGGCTGTGGCGGCAGCACAAAGCCGCGTTTTTGAAAATCTGCATACCCAATCAAAACTCCAGTAGCCAATCAGAAAGTCTTGCTGGGCAAAGACCCCCTACCTGCTTTCTAAAGACATTTGGCAGGTGGCAAGAAAAGTGTCAGCAAGGACCAGGGAGCCCACGGGCAGTTTCGTGTAGTGGTTAAGTGCGCGGACTCTAATCTGGGAGAACCAGGTTTGATTCCCCACTCCTCCACTCCCAGCTGCTGGATGACCTTGGGCAAGCCGTAGTTCTGATAAGAGCTGTTCTTGAAAAAAGAGCAGTTTCTGTCAGAGCTCTCTCAGCCCCACCCACCTCACAGGGTGTCTGTTGTGGGGAGGGGAAGGGAAAGGAGTTTGTAAGGCGCTCTGAGACTCCAACTGAAGGGTGGGGTATAAATCCATTCTTTTTCTGTTTCCTCCTCTTCTGCTTCCTCCACCTGGCTGGATGACCTTGGGCAAGCCGTAGTTCTGATAAGAGCTGTTCTTGAAAAAAGAGCAGTTTCTGTCAGAGCTCTCTCAGCCCCACCCACCTCACAGGGTGTCTGTTGTGGGGAGGGGAAGGGGAAGGAGATGGTAAGCCGCTCTGAGACACCTTTGGGTCGTGAAGAGTGGGATATATATCCAATCTCCTCCTCCTCCTCTTCTTCTTCTCCTCCTCCTCCTCCTCCTTCTTCCCTGGGCCTAGAGCTCCGAGTGCGTGCAGGTCTGCCTCTCCCAGTGCCAGGCTGCGAGTAAGATCCAGTCTGAGACTTGGCTGGCCTCCTGCAAATGCATCCACAGAGAAAGAAAATAGCAGGGGGAAAGCCATGGCTCCCAAACTGGAGGCGGGGAGGGGGGGGTGTTTGTTTCTTGTCTTGGACTAATTGAAAACCAGGAAGGGTTTCTACTCAGGAAACAGACCCTCCTTGTGGTTCAAGAGACTGAGGATTCTTTTCTGTCATGTTCCCGCCCCCCACAGGTGTTATGTAACAAATACAGAAGGGTTTCCAGGACTGATTGGCAATCACGGTTGATCAACCAGAACAACAAGGGAGCAGAATTAGGAACAGGGGACAGCAAGACTCCCTCTTAATGCAGCAGCCAAATGGCCAAGCCCTCCGGCCAAGCAGCTTTCAGGCTGCCTTCATACCTTCAAACATTACAGTGCCGTTTGCAATAAAAAATTCAAAGCACTTTCCCATATATTGTCTGCATTGTGTCCAGTTCTTGTCGCTGCACCTCTAAATAGAAAGCATTCAGCTGGAAAAGGTGCTGAGAAGAACGTAAGAGAGGCTGTGTAGGGTCAGGCCAATGGCCCACCCAGTCCAACACTCTGTGTCACACAGTGGCCAAAACCCAGGTGCCATCAGGAGGTCCGCCAGCAGGGCCAGAACTCCAGAAACCCTCCCACTGTTGCTCCCCAAGCACCCAGAATACAGAGCATCACTGCCCCAGACATAAGGACATAAGAGAAGCCGTTTAGGATCAGGCCAATGGCCCATCCAGACCAACACTAGGTGTCACACAGTGGCCAAAACCCAGGTGCCATCAGGAGGTCCACCAGCAGGGCCAGAACTCCAGAAACCCTCCCACTGTTGCTCCCCAAGCACCCAGAATAGAGCGCATCACTGCCCCAGACATAAGGACATAAGAGAAGCCGTGTAGGGTCAGGCCAACGGCCCATCCAGACCAACACTCGGTGTCACACAGTGGCCAAAACCTAGGTGCCATCAGGAGGTCCAACCAGCAGGGCCAGAATTCCAGAAGCCCTCCCACTGTTGCCCCCCTAAGCACCCAGAATACAGAGCATCACTGCCCCAGACATAAGAACATAGGAGAAGCCATGTTGGATCAGGCCAATGGCTCATCCAGACCAACACTCTCTGTCACACAGTGGTCAAAACCCAGGTGCCATCAGGAGGTCCACCAGCAGGGCCAGAACTCCAGAAGCCCTCCCACTGTTGCCCCCAAGCATCCAGAATAGAGCGCATCACAGCCCCAGACATAAGGACATAAGAGAAGCCATGTAGGATCAGGCCAATGGCCCATCCAGACCAACACTCGGTGTCACACAGTGGCCAAAACCCAGGTGCCATCAGGAGGTCCACCAGCAGGGCCAGAACTCCAGAAGCCCTCCCACTTTTGCCCCTCCAACAACCCAGAATATAGAGCATCACTGCCCCAGACATAAGAACATAAGAGAAGCCGTGTACGGTCAGGCCAATGGCCCACCCAGTCCAACACTCTGTATCACACAGTGGCCAAAACTCAGGTGCCATCAGGAGGTCCACCAGCAAGGCCAGAACTCCAGACGTCCTCCCACTGTTGCTCCCCAAGCACCCAGAATAGAGTGTGTCACTGCCCCAGACATAAGAACTTAAGAGAAGCCATGTTGGATCAGGCCAATGGCGCATCCAGTCCAACACTGTGTCATACAGTGGCCATAACCCAGGTGCCATCGGGTGGTCCACCAGCAGCGCCAGAACTCCAGAAGCCCTCCCACAGTTGCCCCCCAAGCACCCAGAGTAGAGCACATCACTGCCCCAGACATAAGAACTTAAGAGAAGCCATGTTGGATCATGTCAGTGGCCCATCCAGTCCAACACAGTGGCCAAAACCCAGGTGCTGTCAGGAGGTCCACCAGTGGGGCCAGAACTCAAGAAGCCCTCCTGCTGTTGCCCCCCAAGCACCAAGAATAAAGCGTGTTGCTGCCCCAGACATAGTGTTTCATCTATATGTTGTGGCTGAAGGCCTTTATCTGGGAGTCGGTGCATCTTCCCATACTGGAGAAAAATTCAAGTCCAGTAACCCCTTAAAGACCAACAAGATTTCCAGGAGATAAGCTTTCAGGCGCCAAAGCTCCCTGTTGGTCTTCCTGACATGGCTGCCCACCTGAAGCTCTCTCCTGCTGCCAGAACAGGCTAAATAGTTCAAAAAATACGATGACCCAGAAGTGGGGCAATGTCCAAATTCTGCACCAAGAAAAGTGGGATTCTGTGACCTGTACAAATTATTCAAACTGAACAGGCTTGCACGAGTTATTCCAGCTTTAATATGTTGTCGAAGGGTTTCACGGCCGGAGTTCATTAGTTGCTGTAGATTTCCCGGGATGTGTGGCCGTGGTCTTGGCCTTGTAGGACCCGACGTCTCGCCAGGAGCTGTGACTGGCATCCTCAGAGGTATAAACACAGAAAGATGGAGTACTCTCTGGGCCAAGGCGAGAAGAAAAAAAATGGGCAAAAAATGGTCTTCTCACCTTGACGCAGAGAGTACTCCATCTTTCTGTGTTTATACCTCTGAGGATGCCAGTCACAGCTACTGGCGAAACGTCAGGTCCTACAAGGCCAAGACCACGGCTACACAACCTGGGAAATCTACAGCAACTAATATTCCAGCTTTGCCATTCGTTGGAGGGGCAAAGAGGTTGAAGCCTCCATGTGCCTGTATACGTCCCCTGTGTGTAGTTATAAGGACCAGAAATGTTTTTAAAAAACCCAACCCCAAAACACAGTGTTATCTGAGATTCTCAGGAGCAGTATTCTGCAGCAAATAGAGCGTTCTGTGCTTCTCACCCTTCTCTTAGAATACAGGCCAGAAGATTATCGCAGTAGAATCTATGTAGACTCCTGACTTCTGCTTCTTTTTTCTTTTGGGGGGGTTTCAGAGACATTCCACCTTCAACAGCCCGAAGCCAGCCGGGAAGGCGTTCTCCAAACACGCGGACATGCCGGACCTTCCCTTGGCAGGTAAAGTGCAGTCTAACCCTCAAAAAGTAATCCTCCTTTAGTCTGTATTTTTTACTGAAGCTTTATAGTCTGCCCTTGGGCAGGGAACTCAGTGTGACCCTTGAGGGTGACCCTTCAGAGCAGGAGGCAGTGGTCAGTTGGCATCCCTCACCTGGAGCCTTTGAATGCCCCAAGTGCCTTTCTCCCATCTGCCCCAATGAGCGGCGTCCAGGACAGAGACACTGGTGGGAGGAACCTCCGCCCATCCGTGGCATTGCTGTTCAGTCTAGCAACCCTGTGGCCCACCCTGGGCGGCGGCAGCAGTGTGTCCCTGAGCAATAACAAGTCGTGAGCCACAGCGGTTGCCACCTTCTGCCAGTTGGACAGTCCAGGAGGCCGTTTAGGTTGCTTGGGTGCAATGCTCCCTCTAAGCTGTGGAGTCTTGTGAGCAAAAATCCTACTTTGTGAGCTGCTGGCATGAAAGTTGTGAGCGAGCGATTTGGCAACTGCATCAATTAGTTTGTTCTGCAGCCTTCCTTCCTGAGCTAAGACAAAAACGTGTGAGCTGGAGGCTAAAAAACGGTGAGCGAGCTCACACTAACTCAGCTTAGAGGGAACACTGCTTGGGTGGCAACCAATGCTCCCTCTAAGCTGTGGAGCCCTGTGAGCAAAAATCCTACTTTGTGAGCTGCCGGCATGAAAGTTGTGAGCAAGCGATTTGGCAACTGCATCAATTAGTTTGCCCTGGAGCCATCCTCTCTGAGCTAAGACAAAAATGTGTGAGCTGGAGGCTAAAAAACGGTGAGCTAGCTCACACTAACTCAGTTTAGAAGGAACACTGCTTGGGTGGCAACCTGGCCCTGCCCTCCCTCGCTGGTCAAGGCCCTGAGCCCCTCCTCAGCAGGCTGCTGTGCTTCCTCTTCTCATCCAGCATCTATTGGGTGTAGTAAATAAGAAGCTGGAGACCGACTGGTGATGAAGGTGCATAGAAAGTTTATATAGATATAATGGTGAATATATACACAGAGATATACAGGCTATCATACAGCATACCGTGCCTTAGCTTGAGAGACTAAGTCCCCATGATAGCTTATATACTAAACCCAGCCAATCACTAACAAGGTGAATTAATTACCGACTCTAACAATGCCTGATAAAAAACACCTGCTAGTATAACACCCGGCTGTAATCACTTAATCACTAGCATGATAGCTAGGACTGTCAAACAGATCAAACTGATCTAGTAACTGCTTGCTACCTTAATCACCTAGACATATATCTCAATAGCATCTGGGTCTGGCGATCGCAGTCTTTGGAGGTTCAGACTTAAGGAGGGGGTCAGGGCAGAAAGACCCCAGTGGGCCCCCTCAACACAAGCCTGCTGTGCCCTGGCTGATACGTCCCCTGGCACCTCTGTTGAAACCTAAGCCCAGGTTGTCTTTGAGAAGGAATCCCTCTCTCTCGGCGGGCTGGCTCGCTTGCCAGCTGACTCAGATCTGGGTCTGAATGTTTCGTGACTCTTTTCGGCGGCTTGGTATGGGGGGGCTGTTGTTTCCCGGTGTTGCTCTGGTCTCACATTCCTTTTCATGTTCCCTCGGGGAAGAAGCACAAAGACTCGTTCTTAGGTCTGCTCAGTGCCACTGGGTTTGTGATCGGCGGCTGGATCCCGAGGATCTCCAGATCAGATCCTGAGACTCAGCCTCTGCAAGGGTCGAGCAGGAAGAGTCTGCCTGGAAGCTAAAAGCGTCTATAGAAAGGGGGTGGGGTGGGGGTTGCTAGGCTTAGGAGGCCTTACCAGCCCTGCTCCCAGAAATTTTGGGTCGGTGGGGCACGGGGAAGTGTTGTGGGGCAGCAGGGGAGGGGGAGGGGTGGCCGCACGTCGCCGCTCGGAGTTCAGGTGTGGGCAGCCCCCGCTTGAAAAACACCATTTAAAGGGAACCCTTTAAAGGGAGGCTGAACACTTTAAATGCTGTTTTTCAAGCGGAGGCTGCTCCACGCCTGAACTCCAAGCGGCGAAATGACCGCTTGGAGTCCAGGGAAGGCACGTGGCCGCCCCTCTCTGTTGCAGGAGGGTGAGGGAGAGGAGCGACTGCAAGACTTAAAGGGCCCTCCAGCTGACTGGTGGGCCCCGTGCTTCGCCGATCCGCTGGAGGGCCCTTTTAATGTCGTGGGAGGGGAGGGAGGAGGGGAAGAGGGGCAGCAGTTGTCGTGGCTGTGCCTCACATTTGAGGGGGCGGAGCCCCGAAATGCCCCACCGTAGCTATAGGTTTTTCTCTGCCCCTCTTCATTCCTTTTTGTTTTCCTATCTGGTCATTGGGGGCCCTTTTTTTGTCTTGTCCATTTTCATTGCTGGGACTTCGGGGTCATTTGCTTCTTTTTTAATCCCATTTTTGTACCAGTGACACATTATCTGTCGATCACCTGCAGCTGATGCTAAAATTGTATTTAAAAACATGTTGATTTAATGGGGGGGAGGAAATGCAGGCGGAGGAATCAGTAGTGGTGTGAAAAATAAAAGCTTTTCGATTTGGGGAGGAGGGGCTGTGTCTCAGTGGCAGAGCATCTGCTTGGCATGCAGAAGGTCCCAGATTCGAGCCACGGCATCTCCAGTTGAAAGGATCAGGCAATAGGTGATGTGAAAGACCCTCTGCCTGAGACCTGGGAGAGCAGCTGCCAGTTTGAGTAGACAGTATTGACCTTGATGGGCCGATGGTCTGGTTCAGTATACAGCAGCTTCCTGTGTATGTGTTTTGGGAGGAGGGGCCATGGCTCAGAGTACCTGCTTGGCATGCAGAAGGTCCCAGGTTCAAGCCAGTTAAAAGGATCAGGCAATAGGTGCTGTGAAAGACCCTCTGCCTGAGACCTGGGAGAGCAGCTGCCAGTCTGAGTAGGCAATTCTGACCTTGATGGAGGCTCCAGGGCTCTGATTCAATATAAGGCAGCTTTGTGTGATTCAGTTCATACAAAGGAGAAGGGGGTCAGAAGCTCCAGTCTGCCAAGTAGGTTTGATCTCCCTCTTTGCTCTGAGCTGTTCAGGGCACTTTGCTCGCCCCCTGAACATAAGAACCTAAGAAGAGCCCTGCTGGATCAGACCAGCGGTCCGTCTCATCCAGCATACTGTCCCACACAGTGGCCAACCAGTTCCTCTGGAGGACCAACAACAGGACATAGAGGCTGAGGCCTTCATAAGAACTTAGAAAGAGTCCTGCTGGATCAGACCAGTGGTCCATCTGGTCCAGCATCCTGTCCCACACAGTGGCCAACCAGTTCCTCTGGAACACCAACAAGAGGGCAGAGAGGCCGAGGCCTTCCCCTAATGTTGCCTCCTGGCTCTGGGATTCAGAGGTTCAGTGCCTCTGAATGTGGAGGTTCCCCTCAGCCACGGTGGCTACTAGCCATTGATAGACTTATTCTCCATGTGATAGATAGATTTATCCTCCACTGCTGCCTGCTCGCTCCGTTCATGGCCTCTGTCTTTAGCAGCCCAAACTTTATCGCTGCTTTTCCCCCTCCAGTTCTTACTCCTTTTCCTCCACAAAACCCCACGTAAGAGCTGCTGCGGTGTTTTCCCCACCCCAGGCAAAGGGGCTGTAATTGCTGGCTCCTTTCTCCTCCTTAGGCCGGGTTCACACATAAAGGCAGCAGTGCTCCCTCTAAGCCGTGGAGTCTTGTGAACAAAAATTCTACCTTCTGTATTGTTGCGATAAGTCATTGCGATCTAGCGGCGACCAGGTTTTTTGGGGGTTTTTACAAGTTCTCCAGTGCCCCTCTGTCTGTGTTTCTGTTTTAGCAAATCCAACGAGCCTTTTGGCTTTTCTGCCCTTTGTCCTCCCGATTAGTCACCTTCGGCTGTCAAGATGCCAGGCTCTTTTATCCTGATGGTTGCCGGTGAGCCTCCTGCCTCTGGCTCAGTTCCTTCCTCCTCACTCTGTCGCATCCCTTGGTGTCTCTGGATGCTCGTCAAATGGCGCCGGCTTGCCACAGTTAGTCCCCCAACCTCCGGTGCCATTGGGGGGGTTAGCTTCCATTCCATACCCCCTCCCTGGAACCTCCTGGCTTCTTGCAAAGGAACAGCAGTGGCCTTGGGAATTCGACAGCTAGCAACTGACCTTGTCTGAAGGCCGCTGAATTCCTCATGTCACAAGAGGAGGAGGAGGAGGAGGAGGAGGAGGAG
>NW_015173128.1:1234547-1242316 GCF_001447785.1 Gekko japonicus
TTGGATTTATACCCCGCCCTTCACTACCCAAAGGAGTCTCAGAGCGGCTTACAAACTCCTTTCCCTTCCCCTCCCCACAACAGACACCCTGTGAGGGAGGTGGGGCTGAGAGAGAAGAAGAGGTTGGATTTATACCCCGCCCTTCACTACCCAAAGGAGTCTCAGAGCGGCTTACAAACTCCTTTCCCTTCCCCTCCCCACAACAGACACCCTGTGAGGGAGGTGGGGCTGAGAGAGAAGAAGAGATTGGATTTATACCCCGCCCTTCACTACCCAAAGGAGTCTCAGAGCGGCTTACAAACTCCTTTCCCTTCCCCTCCCCACAACAGACACCCTGTGAGATAGGTGGGGTTGAGAGAGCTCTGACAGAGACTGCTCTTTTTCAAGGACAGCTCTTATCAGAACTACGGCTTGCCCAAGGTCATCCAGCCAGGTGCAAGTGGAGGAGTGGGGAATCAAACCCGGTTCTCCCAGATTAGAGTCCGCGCACTTAACCACTACACCAAACTGGCTCAAGGAGCTGTAGCTCAGTAGTAAAGCACCTGCTTTGCATGCAGAAGGTCCCGGATTCCAATGAGGGCAACTCCAGTTAAAAGGCTCTCCGATAGACTATTTCTGCTCATGTCTGACATTTCAAAGAATGACTACAAACCAGAGGAGACAGCCTTGGACTAGGTGTAAGGCAGCTTCCAAATGCCTTATCCAAAGAATCACCACCCCTGGTCCAGATGGAGGTGGGTGTCCTGTGATTACAGCAGTTTGGTGTAGTGGTTAAGTGTGCGGACTCTAATCTGGGAGAACTGAGTTTGATTCCTCACTCCTCCACATGCAGCTGCTGGCATGACCTTGGGTGAGTCACAAGTTCTCTCAGAGCTGTTCTCTCAGGGGCGGTCTTGAAAGAGCTCTCTCAGCTCCACCTACCTCACAGGGTGCCTGTTGTGGGGAGGGGAAGGGAAAGGGATTATAAGCCGCTCTGAGACTCCGAGTGAAGGGCAGGGCGGGGGGTATAAACCCAATCTCCTCCTTCTCCTCTTCTTCTTCCAGGTGCGATTCTCCTCTTTCTCCCCCACACAGACTAACCCTGCAGGGTAGTGTGTATGTGTAGACACACACACACAGACACATAGTTCCAGAGAATGTCACCATTTATTTATGTCCCACCTTTCTCCCCAATGGGGACCCGAAGCCACTTGTATAGCTCTTCTCTCCTCCATTTGATCTTCAGAACAACCACCCTGTGAGGTAGGTTAGGCTGAATGTGTGTGACTGGCCCAGGGTCACCCAGTCAGCTGCTATAGCAGAGTGGGGATTTGGATTCGGAGTATCTCCGATCCTAGTCCAGGAGTCCTCAACCTTTTTTTAATCCTGTGGTCATCACCTTTAAAATTCTGATACGGCATGGTGGGCAAGTCACAAAATGACTGCCGCAGAACAGCTGCTGCAGGGAGGGTAGCCAGCCACAAAATGGCTGCTGCTGCTTACCTCCCCGCACACAGGGAAGATCCTTGCGCTGTAGTGGCAGCTGCCGCCAAAGCAGTGTTTTTAACTATTTGCACAGCCAGTCAGAAACCTTACTGGGCAGAAGTCCCCTCCTAACCCCACTCACTTGCTTTCTTTTTCTTCAAGACATTTTTTAATTGAAATTTTGTAAATGATACATAGTATATCAGTAAGAAAATATTCAACATATACTATTGATTTTATAATCTAGAAGGTAGTACAGAGAGAAGTAAGAGATTGGGAAAAATTATAACAATATACGGACATTAAATTGCAGGATATAAAGACTCGAATATAAATTTCACCACAAACAAAGTTCATCAGTCAGTTTGGGAATTTCCTGTTGAGAAACAAGATAGAGGTGATAGAGGTGAAGTTAGAGGACAAGGGATGTTTGTCAGAATGCGTAAGATTATCTGTAAATTTAGCCATGACTTTTTATGCCAATGTGAGAGAGTGGGTATCACTCTCTTTTCCCAATTCATGGCAGTGACAGTTTTAGCAGCAAAAAGCAGAAGAGAGACCCGTTCCAATCTGGAGAAAGAACAATTCCTCATAGCCCATCTATTAAAAAATAGATTTTCGGGTGTAATGGGAATATCCAAGTTTGTAATGCCACGCTTGCGGGTGTCAGGAAAGGTGTTGGCGAGTGCCACGCGCCCATGGGCACCAGCTAGGGGAACCCTACCCTATTCTAACTAACACTAATCATCGCACCACCCTGGAGAAATGCCATACTTGACGGAAGCTCCTGGCATCTGGTCTGTTACGGCATCTCTTGGGTCCAACTAGGGAAGATGTGGAGGTGGCCCCAAGAGCGTGGCCACCCTGACCACTTCCTGGATCTCCTGCCATTCCTCAGTCCTCTAGGCTTTCCCATGGACTTCTGGCTACTGAACCTGGTGCTGGGCATCGTTCCTCCTGGGTGGCCGAAAGCCGGGTCTGGCCAGGGAGGTGTCTTCTGCCATCTGTAATGTATTCAAAGCTGCCTTGAATGCAATGTGTGAAATATCTAATTGAAATGTAATGTTGAGCTTCGTCCTGGGCTAGGATCCAAACACATCCAATAGAATCACTAGCCCAGGAAGCAAACAGCCAATCACTTCAAGCAAGCTCCCTGAGCGGGAACTAATGTGATTGGATCTTATCTCGGCAACCTCATAGGTTGATATGTGTACAGTGGGCGTGGCTATATTAGCCGGGAATGTTTAAAAGCAGGACAGCTGCAATGTAAAGGCTGTTCTGGCTATCAGATGTTGATCCGTGTTGGAGTTGTGTTCGAGTTGAAGAATAAAGTTGTGTTCTTGCTGAATCACTCTCCAACTGCTTTGTCAAGCGAGCGACTTAACACCATCCATGCAAAAAAGGGTAGCTGCTGAGACCAATGATATGTTCCCCTTGTCCATTCGTGCTTCCCCCCTCCCCCAAGCACTTCCCAACTACGTCTGAACCAGACTGTAGTCGCCTCCTGAAAGCTGCAGTCTGGAATGGGAGACCGCGGAGACGCAGTTGCTTCCGAAGGCTGTGTGACAAGGAACCTGTGATTTCCTAGTGGTTAAACCCCTCTGCCTTCTCCTCTTCCCTCCCTCTGACTTCTCCTAACTGTGTCAAACCGTCAACTACCAGCTCCTGAGGATGGGAAGGCGTTCTTTCTTGCTGTTACAACTGCCTGTCCCTTCAGCACTCCGTGTTCTTAGTCTGGTGTCTTAGTCTGGTGAGCAGCAAGACAGAACCCGGGATGGGGTTTTGTAGATCAAGGCCGGCTCGACTCTCAGTGGCTGGTGTCATCAAAGGAGAGGCAGTGGATTAGCCCCCACCTCAGTCTGTGAATGCACACCTTGGCTGTTTCCCTTGGGCCCTCTGAGGGGAAAGGTGGGATATATAATAGTACAAGAAGCGGGGGCCCGAGATACTCACAGTGGGGGGGAGGTCCACGTGGAGAAGGAAGCAGCCATAAGTGAGCCTTCTCCCCTTCTCCCCCGCCCTGACGGCAAGGCTCAGGCCCGCCATTTCTCCCCCCAACCTTCCCTGGCACCGAAAGCGAGGGCCGCGCAGCTCTCAGCCGCCGGGCCTGCCAATCCTTCTCCCCCCTCGCACCGGCAGCAAGGCCCGAGCGGCTCCCAGCCACCAGGCCCACTGAGCCCCCCCCCAATGGCCAGAGCGTTCCCTGCGCAACGCTTTTCCTTTGGGGGGGGATTTAAGTATCCCCCGTATATTTTTTTCAACTTTTCAGATTTTTCTGCACACCTGGGGACTGCCCCAAGTGTGCAGGAATATCTCTTCCCCTTCCCCCCAAGTGCCCCCGATGTGCGGATATAGATATTCACACAGAGGGGACGTCTTGGCTATTAGATATATAGATAATAGAATGAATAATTGTGGGGGAAAGGTAGGCACACTGTTCCAAGGAAGGGCATAGGAACACCAGAAGAGCCCTGTTGGGTCAGGCCAGGGAGGCATTCCGTCCAGCATCTGGGTACCTCCAGAATGCTCACAAGTGGAGGGACACAATGGGAAGAAGCTGCCTGTGCTGTGTCCCCCAGCAGCCTGCATTTATCCATCATGCCTCCCCAGCTATTGAGGGTCTTGGCCCTTAAAGCCGCAGGCGTCCATCAGGCTGACTGGGGAATCTCTTGCCAGCCTTTGTATGGCGACGGCCATTCCCCCCACCCTCCAGTCATTTGGTAACAGTCCAGCATGGCCAAGGAAGGGGGTCTGTGCCTGGGCTATGCAAACAGGGGCTAGCTGGGCTCCTGGTGTCTCCCACTAAATCCTGCGGGACAACATATTTCCTCCCCCCCCCCCCCGGCCCTGGCTTCCAGGATGGGGAGAGTGAGTGGGGGGGGGGAGACAGGAATTCTCCACCCCTCCCCTGCCCATCCAGCTCCAAAAGAGTCAGCTCCACTCCGCGTACTCAGACTCGCTCTGGATTGCGTCCCATACCTTTGAGCGAGCCAGTTCTTTTGATTAAAATAGCAAAAAAACTGAACCAAAAATAAATCGATTGTGTTTTCAGATCAGAACCCCTGGGAAAAAAGGGGTTCGAGCGGGATATAAAGTTGAAAGTTAAATTTAAAAATCTGCGTTAATCCTGCAGGGGGTACTGAGATGAGTTTTCAGAGTCGCAATTAAAAAAAGATAAAAACGAGGAGGCGGGCGTTCACTGGAGCAGTCGCCCTGTGAAGACCTGGAGCACGAGAGCCATTATCTTAATTGGGCAAAGTGTGGGAGACTGCAGCCAGAGTCGAGAGGCCTGAAGTGATGCGCACGGCCCAGGGCAGCCGTCTCTCCGAGGCCTCCTGCTAGCTGTCTGTCATAGTCAGGGTGTGTGCGCCAGCCAGTCCCTGAAGGGGGGGGGGGGGGGGGGGGGGCTGGTACCTGATCCGCTCCAGCCCATCTTCCCCGGTGCTCAGGGAGGGGCTTTGCTGGGTCCCACCAGAGCCACAGGTCCAATTTGCTGGAACATTTGGTTTTCGGTTGAGCTGACTGCTTGGTGTAAAATGAATATGGGGAAATGAGGTTCCGTCTGGGGGCCCCCCCACCAACATCTAATATTGCCGTATCAGATAACGAACGAGCTATGATGATCATTAGGTAGTATTTCCAGCTTGGCCTTTCACAGCTAACCCACGTAACCAGAACACTGAGGCTCAGCTGTCCCCAATCCCAGAACATGCGCAGTCAGCCCTTTGACACCTGACTCGGTTTTTCCTTTGGATGTGGTGGATTTCTGGCACTGCCCAAAATCTGCCAGGCTTAAAGGGCAGGAGGACATAATGTGGAACCTGAGAGCGTGGGGGGTCCGTTTCCGAAGAATCCCCAAGGGAGGGACTTGAAGCACCACCCTGTCGCCAGGCCGGCTCCACAGGATGGTCGGGGGAGCTGTGTGGGGCCCCAAGTCTGGCAATGGCCTGCTCTGTACGGAGCACCTGAGAAGGCCGGAGGCAGCATAAGCGGGGCCTTCACTTAGACCCTTCCTTGCAGGCTGAGGGGACCCATTTGGGATGCTCACTCACTTTGCACACATTTGTATCTTGTGGCACGACGTTTGGTGATTCAAGGCTTCACGGTTCTTTCTTCCTTCCTCCCTCGCAGACCTGCTGAAAGGGAGGAGCGAGGACCTGAAACCGGACCATTTCCTCCGCAAGAGCCCTTCTCTGGAATCCCTGAGCAAACCCCCCTCCATGACCTTTGCTGGGAGGATGCTCAACTCCACACCCAGCAGCCTGAAACCTCCAAGCCGACTCAGGTAGTGAAAATAGATCCAGTTCATTATATTGTATGCTGATTTGCTGTTCAGCCTCAGCCTTATATGCATGTACTGGTAAGTTCCATTTCGCTGTGTGTGAGAAAGTGTTGCGTGCACACGAAAGCTCACACCTTGAATAAAACTTGGTTGGCCTTAAAGGTGCCCTGCTGGACTCAGACTTTGTTCAGGTAGTGACACGTTGCTGTTTCAGCCATGGCATTTCCTGGGCCCCTCTTGGTGCCCTTGGCCTGTGCCTGTGCAAGCTGCCTCAGCCTGGAGTGACTTTGATCCTTGCTCTGTGGTTGCAAATTCAAGCGCCCTCATCCCAGACCCGCTAGAGAATGCAATTAAGAACCAAAATGTTGAAGCAATAGGAATTAAAGGGCCAAATAACTGGATGTCTCTACAAAAAAACATATATGCAATCAGATATACAGAAAATATATGTCTTTATTACAGGTTAAAAACAGTTATAGGCCCAAATGATAGCCTCAAATCAGAATAAAATCATATATTAAAATTTATTTTTTTATTTATTAGTATTTTTACCCTGCCCTCCCCGCGAGCAGGCTCAGGGCATAAAACATAGAC
The DNA here is from genome assembly GCF_001447785.1 of Gekko japonicus. Taxonomy (NCBI): domain Eukaryota; kingdom Metazoa; phylum Chordata; class Lepidosauria; order Squamata; family Gekkonidae; genus Gekko; species Gekko japonicus. The sequence continues at coordinate 1,240,888 of NW_015173128.1, forward strand.
CTTATGTAACCCTGACCATATGCGTTTCAGGCAAATGGCCTTCTTCAGAAGAAGAGTTGGTTTTTATACCCCGCTCTTCACTATCCAAAGGAGTCTCAGAGAGACTTACAATCACCTTCCCTTCCTCTCCCAACAACAGACACTCTGTGAGGTAGGTGAGGCTGAAAGAGTTCTGAGGGAACTGCTCTTGAGAGAACGGCTCTGAGAAAACTGTGACTGACCCAAGGTCACCCAGCTGGCTGCGTGTGGAGGAGTGGGGAATCAAACCTGTTTCTCCAGATTAGAGTCTGCCACTCTTAACCACTACACCAAACTGGCTCTCTGGTCAAGCATAATTTATTGCAGATTCAGTGGTCAAGCATAATTTATTGCACACGCCCGCCAGACATTGCAGTCATAATATATTAGTTTCTGAAAATTGGACCAAATGATAAATATCTGTAACTTGGGGCAGAGATATAATTCAGAGGCCTCTGTTTACGATAACCTTCTGCCCTGATTAGGTCCACGTGTCCTAAATGGTAATCCAAGTGTGTGCCTTCCTTTCCTGATCTTTCACATGCAGTATGGAGCCAATAGAATGTAGCAGCGTATGGTTCAAATAATTGTATCTCTTATATGCCAAGCAAAAGGATGCTCGTTGCTGGTGGACCCTCATCTGCCTACCCATGTGCATTGCAAAAACAGCTGTGATGAGCATGTGGCTGCAGCAAATGAGGAGAACGGTGTGTAGTCCGAGGGAAGCCCCATGCATACCCCTACGCAGATCTCTGCTAGCAGATCCAGAGAACTGGTCACAGTTTTGACAAGCGAAGGATTCAGAGTCATCCTTGGGAAGGTCATCTTGATCTTCAAGGCACACCGGGGTGGGTCCCATCAAAAAGGTTCCAGGTAGCAAGCGCTGGGCAAGTGTCATCTCATAGAAAAAGAGGTGCAGGAGCTCATTAGCCTAACTCATTAGCATAACTCGTTTGCATATGCCCCACCCCCTGACATCACCGGAAGTGTGTCAGAGGACAACACCCACCGCTCAGGCTCCACTGGACTGTTTTGGATTGCTAGCTATGGAGGGGGGGTGCGCAGATCTGCCCTCACAGAGGAGGGAGAGCTCTGCAACTTACCTGGCTGCTTCTTGCTCCTCGTGACCCGACTGAGGGCTGCTGGGAGCAGGGGGCGGGGCTTGTTGCATGTGCCCACCCCCTGGGATCCTTACTGCCGGAGCTCTGCTCCTGTGCGCTCCCGCAGGAAATGACCCCCAAGACCCTGAGCAGCCGCTGCCAGTCAGAGCAGGCAATACGGGGCGAGATGAACCAAGATGGTCTGAGTTATTACAAGCAGAGGTCATTTCAGGGGGATCGCGGGGGATCGCAGTTCCCCCGGGTGAGGTACAGGGGGTGGGGCACATGACAAAACCCCGCCCCCCGATCCG
>NW_015173128.1:1242453-1250301 GCF_001447785.1 Gekko japonicus
TGGCCTTATGACACACTTCCGGTGATGTCAGGGGGTGTGGCATATGCTAATGAGTTATGCTAATGAGTTCCCCTAGCTCTTTTTCTACGAAACGACCCCTGATTACAAGGCAGCTTCACTGTCCAGCCTTCATGTCCTTAATCCACCGCAGTCCAGTTCGGCATCCCTGAAACCAAAGACAAGCCGCTGCCTGACACAGCTTACGTTTGACAGTGGGAAGGGAACCTAGGGAGGGTGGAGGACAGCAAGGACTCTGCGTGAGTGAATTTTGGATCAAGGAGCAGTTGATGCTGTCGCTAAGCAGGAAGTTGCGCACCCGTCCACATACGCGCAGCAGAGTCATGTTGTTCAGAGCTCAGCATGCCAAACTAGAGAAGAGACATGTATGTTTTATTTTATTCACTTATACCGCACCATTATCCCCCAGTGGGGATCCAAAGCAGCTTACATTGTTCTCTTCTTCTGCACTGTCTCCTCACTGCAACCCTGCGAGGTAGGCTAGGCCACCAGTCCCCCTGCAGGTTTTCACACCTGGATCTCCCAGGTCCCGGTCCAGCATTCCACCGCTACACCACACTGGGTTACTGTAACAGCAGTGCAATGAACACGGCCTGTTCTCTTCTTCTTCCGGCTTCAGTGTGGAGAGAAAGGACCCTCTGGCGGCTCTGGCGAGGGAATACGGGGGCTCCAAGAGGAACGCTTTGTTGAAGTGGTGTCAGAAGAAAACTGAGGGATACCCGGTACGTAAACAGATGCTGCTCTCCTTTCTGGCTGGCTTGCTGCAAAGACCCCTTTTTGCCAAGTCTTGTCCTACCCGACATCACTAGCTCCTGCCTTCCCACTTTCCCCTTTCTTTCACCCCCTCTGCATGCCAGTTGAGTGTATCCAGATGTGCTCAAGTACAGGAGCCAGAATGATTTTTAAAATTTGCCGTTATGAGATATCCCCACAGCAATGCTCCCTCTAAGCTGTAGAGTCTTGTGAGCAAAAATTCTACTTTGTGAGCTACCGGCATTAAAATTGTGTGATTGAGTGATTTGGCTACTGCATAAATTAGTTTGCTCTGGTACCATCCTTCCTGAGCTAAGACAAAAATCTATGAGCCGGAGGCTAAAAAACTGTGAGCTAGGTCACACTAATTCAACTTACAGGGAACACCGCCCCACAGTATATATTGAGCTGAATCCTGAAAATCCATTTAACTAATGGCGCCTGCCACAAAGCACCTTCCTCTGACATAAGACATTCGAGAGCCAGTTTGGTGTAGTGGTTAAGTGCGTGGACTCTAATCTGGGAGAACCGGGTTTGATTCCCCACTCTTCCACTTGCACCTGGCTGGATGACCTTGGGCAAGCCGTAGCTCTGATAAGAGCTGTTCTCTCAAGGGCAGTTCTCTCAGAGCTCTCTCAGCCCCGCCTACCTCACAGGGTGTCTGTTGTGGGGAGGGGAAGGGAAAGGAGTTTGTGAGCCACTCTGAGACTCCCTTGGGTAGTGAAGGGCCATGGGGTATAAATCCAATCTCTTCTTCTCTCTCAGCCCCACCTACCTCACAGGGAGGGGAAGGGAAAGGGGTTTGTAAGCCACTCTGAGACTCACTTGGGTAGTGAAGGGCAGGGTATAAATCCAATCTCTTCTTCTCTCTCAGCCTCACCGACCTCACAGGGTGTCTGTTGTGGGGAGGGGAGAGGAAAGGAGTTTGTTAGCCGCTCTGAGACTCCCTTGGGTAGTGAAGGGCGGGGTATAAATCCAATCTCTTCTCTCTCAGCCCCATCTCCTTCACAGGGTGGCTGTTGTGGGGAGGGGAAGGGAATGGGGTTTGTAAGCCGCTCTGAGACTCCCTTGGGTAGTGAAGGGCCATGGGGTATAAATCCAATCTCTTCTTCTTCTTCTCGTATCAAGGATGGCTCCTTGTGCCCTGACCTGGATAGCCCAGGCAAGCCCGATCTCGGAAGTGAAGCAGGGCCGACTCTGGCAAGTACTTGGATGGGAGACCTCCTTGGAACACCAAAACCAGAAGGCAGGGGCAGGTCTTCATTCAGCCACCTCTCTGAGTATCCTCCAGGCCCCCAGGTGGGGTCAGTCACCAGAGGTTGCCATGTCTTCCAGGTGCACACATGAAAAATACAATTAAAAAAAAAAAAAGATGGCTCCTTACTTTGAGGGTGGGACACTGTTTCAGACTGCGGGGAGAGGGGGGGTGAGCACATCATGTTAGAACGTTTCATTTAAACCTCCCTGAAAGTAGGTTCCTCAGCCCTTGCTTTGCTTGCTCGGCTACTTTTCTGTCTGCTAGAGCAGGGAGGTTTTTTTCACGCAAAGGAGGTTCCTTGCAGCCTCTGAAGTGGTGCTCCCCATTCTGCCCCCTCCTCCCCTTGGGAGCACCCCAGGCTGCCACTCCGCAGGGCGAGCGGCACGAAGCATGCCTGGGGCGAATGAACTGCATGTCCCCAGGAGACCTTTGCCGTGGGCCTCCCCAGCCTCCTGTTCAGCCGCTCCCGCCAGAGGCACTCCGCCACCCTGACCCCACAATGGCAACGAAATTCATTCCAGCGCTTCGAATTGCAGCCCCCCCCTTGTTGCGCTTGCTTGGAATTAAATGGTCCGTTTGCCAAAAAAACAAAAAGGCTCCTTGGTTCAAAGGACAATGACATTCATTGAGTTTATTTTTATTCGGGGCTGTTGGAATGGTCCGGCCGCTGCCCTGGAGTCGACAAAAAAGGCAGCTGTAATTTTTGGCCCGGGGCTCAGGGCTCCTGTTCCTTGGGTGCCTCTTTTCCTGAGGCGATTAGCTGCAGATCAAAGAGCCAGGACAGCCCGCAGAGACCCCTGGGAAGTGCTCCGAGGGACTCAATGGGGAGAGGATGGAACCACAGGATGTGGGGTTCGTGCAGCCGTGCCCCTCCGAAACAGGCGAAGCAAGCTGTTTCCTTTTTCCCTCGCCCACATGGAAGAGAGGAGCCACCTCTTGGTTGTAGCTCAGTGGCCGAGCGCGTGCTCGGCATGCGGAAAAGTTTCTGGCTTGAGTCCCCACCAGTATCTTGGGAAGCATGGCTGGGAGGCCCCTGAGAGCGCCTGTGAGGGACATGGTGGCAGTTTATACAATTATGCCCAGTGTGGGGAGAGAGGGAGAGAAAACAAACTTTTTTTATTCTCTGAAAATACTGGAAATTGAAGGGGGGGGGGGCACTGATAGATATTGACGGGCAGTCATTTCAGGACAGGCAAAAGAACGGCCTCCTTCGCACAGTGTTTGGAACTCCCTGCCCCTTTGTCGGATGGCTTCCAAAGGAGGATTAGACAAATTTGTGGAGGAGGGGGAATCTGTCCATAAGTATTAGATGATGGAAACTGAGCCTCCCATGTCCAGAGGCAGTTTGCCCCTGAATGCTGGTTGCTAGGAGACGGTGGCAAACTGAAAGGCTGTGGCCTAGATGGAGGCGTCTGGTTGACCCTTGTGGGGAATGGGATGCCGGCGTAGATGGGCCTGCCTTGGGGAGATCCAGCAGGGCTTCTCTTCGCTTCAGGGGACATAGTCCTGACCCAGGCAAACCAGTGGTTTGACTTGGCACTAGGTCAGCTTTTTAAGCAAGGCTAGCCCTGTGCCTCAGAGGAAGGAGCACCACGTTCTTAATGGCCGCCTGAGGCAGCCACTTGATCTTGCTTCACAGCACCAGTGGAAGAAAGTGAGGCAGAAGCCTTTCATAATAGCGTTTTAAGTGCCCTGAGGTATTTGTATATGTGATTTTAATAATCCTTATCATGCTCTTGTAAGGTAGGCCAGGTTTATATGGAGGCAGTGTGGCTGTAGTGTCTGGACTAGGGTCTGAGAAGCCCAGATTCAAATCTTCCACAGAAGCTCGCTGGGTGACCTTGGGCCAGTCACACCCTCAGCCGAACCTACCTCACAGGGTGGTTGTAAAGATAAAATAGAGGAGGATGGAACCACGCACACCGCCCTGATCTCCTTAGAGGAAGGGTGAGATAAATATGTCCAAGGTGGAAAGAGTTGTCTCCACAGAGGGAGGTATAAAGCTTGCAGGAAGTCACCCTGTGACACTTGAACCCAGGTCTCTGGGCTCCTGGAGAGTCCTGCCTGCCATGGCTCTGTCTTTCCCGGGCCAAATTTGGAAGAGCAAGAGCATTAAAGTTTGCTTCTCTTCTGAGCTGACTCCAAAGCTGGTGGATAGGTCAGAAATAGCAAATTATTTTACACCTAGGAGAAACCAGCCTTGTCTTTCAGGACCCAAGAAAAGCGTCCCAAGGGATGCTAGTGCTTCTGCTGGTCGCCCTGTGGATTGTGTGTCTTCAGAGATCTATATAGGAAGAAAAACTCACTGTGCATGAAAATAGAGGTCTAGTGCATCCCTGCCACATAGCAAACATACAGCTGCGGGTCTGCAGCCCGCCACACCCACCGGAGGTGTTAATCCGTCCTGCATTTTGCATATAGTATCATAGAGTTGGAAGGGACCTCCAGGGTCACAATGCAGGAGATTCACAAGTACCCCACCCCCAGTGACCCCTGTTCCATGCCCAGATGATGACAAAAAACCCTCCAGGATCTCCAGCCAAACCGGCCTGGAGAAAAATTGCTTCAGGACCCCAAAGTGGCGATCAGCATTTCCCTGGGCATATGTTGGGACCATTCAGCTTCCGTTCAGCCAGTACTAGGTTTTGACCTGCAACTGGCCCAGCTGCTCTGTCCCGTGGATGCAAATGTGAAAAAAAAAACCAAATCCTTCTTTTTTGGCTGTTAAGATTCTCTATTCTCTTTGGTTGCCTTTTAACTGTTTGCATCTCTGTACCAAGGAGCTAAGGAGCTGCGGTGGCTCAAGTGGTTAAGACGCTGAACTGCAGGCTGTGGAAGGTCGGTAGTTCAGCAGTTCGAGACCCAAGTGTGCCGCATGACAGAGTGAGCTCCCGTCTCTAGTTCCAGCTCCTGCCAACCTAGCAGTTGGAAAGCAAGAAATTGCAAGTAGATAAATAGGTACCACTTCAGTGGGAAGGTAACAGCGTTCCGTGCACCTTGGTGTTTAGTCATGCCGGCCACATGACCACGGAAAACTTCTTCGGACAGTGCTGGCTCTTCGGCTTGGGAACGGAGATGAGCACCGCAACCCTAGAGTCGGACTCGACTGGCTTTCGAGCAAGGGAACCTTTACCTTTATCTCTGTACCACTCTTTCACGCATTTTTAAATATTTATAGCCATCCTGTCCATATATCACGTTTTTCTCCACAGGGATATTTACTGAAATGTGACAGATTGATTCATTCAGAAAGTGGCAGTTCATGGACTAGCAAAGCTTTAATCAGTCAACTCTAAAAGTCTAGGTTGTTGTGTTGTTGTTTTTTAAGAACAATACATGAATCATGGGAAGAAATGAGAAGGACTTTTTGGGGGGGTCTTTAGTAACAAAGTGCTCTTCCCTAAAGTACCAGTCCGATGTGAGCCCTGGCACCTGTTCCACACGTCTGAGGCCTTGTGGGTATGGATGCAGACTGAACCTCCTTCCCGCCCCGCGCTTGCTAAGATGATGATGTGATTCCTCCTTGCGTCAAGAATTGGGTCCCTGTGGCTCCTAGAGGCCCCGAGCAACTTCTTGGCAAAAGTCATTTTGAATCCTAACAGAGCTGGGCTTTCCCCTGACAGACATCTGGGCTCTTGTTACCTCCCCCCCACCCCACCCCCACTGCAGCATCGTCTTCTCACGTCTTCTGGGCGCTTCGTGGGATAACTAAGGTCCCTTGGGTCTTTGCTCTGAGACTTTTTTGCCTCATTAGTGTCGTCTTGCTTAATCGTATCATTAGCAGCCAGGGCCAGATTAAAGTGCTCCGGTTCTGTTTGTTCTGCGGAGGGTGATCGGTTTTGTCAAAGGGCCAAAGCTCCCCAGATTAAACCTTTTAGCACCGCAGCCTCAGACTGCCAGAAAGCACGAAGACAGGGTGAGGCACTTAAATCTTTGTCAAGCCTGCCTGCTGGGAAGAGTGGGTGGCCTTGGCAGCTGAGAAGAAGAGAAAGGGACGGGACCGCTTGGCCCTTTTTCTGTTTCACTTTGGTTTCAGCTTTTGCCCATTTAGATTGCTGGGATTCCCGAATCGCCTGTTTACTTGACTGCATTTTATGTCGCATTTATATTTATATGCCATTTGGCACGAGGAAACAGAAAATGGCACGAAAATACCGAAAGCAGCACGAAAATAAGGAGTCGGAGGCTTGGTTTGCGCAAGTGGAATGCGAAAACAAAGTGTGGGCTCCTGAGGTGAAGCAGCAGGGCTGCAGAATTCCAGTTGCATCCTAAATTGAACGATGGCAACAGCGTCCACTCAGTGTTCCCCTCACACAGTAGAAGGGAAGAAGAAGAGAAGAGATTGGAATTATACCCTGCCCTTCACTCAGAGTCTCAGAGCAGTTTTATAAGCTCCTTTTACAAGTTTATAAGTTTGGTGTAGTGGTTAAGTGCGTGGACTCTAATCTGGGGGAACTGGGTTTGGTTCCCCACTCCTCCACTTGCACCTGGCTGGATGACCTTGGGCAAGCCGTAGTTCTGATAAGAGCTGTCCTTGAAAGGGCAGTTCTGGAAAGAGCTCTCTCAGCCCCGCCTACCTCACAGGGTGTCTGTTGTGGGGAGGGGAAGGGAAAGGAGTTTGTAAGCCGCTTTGAGACTCCGAGTGAAGGGGTGGGGTATAAAGCCAATCTCTTCTCTTCTTCTTTCTCTTCCCCTCCCCACAACAGACACCCTGTGAGGTAGGTGGGGCTGAGCAAGTTCTTTCGGGGACTGCTCTTGAAATAACAGGTGTGAGAGAACTGCTCTGACAGGACTATGGCTTGCCCAGTTGCAAGTGGAGGAGTGGGGAAATCAAAACCGGTTCTCCCAGATTAGAGTCCGCGCACTTAACCACTACACCAAACTAGCTTCTAAACATTGGCATATTATGAGCAGCTGTCTCTTGATTTCTTCTTTTTAGGCCTCATGGGTTTTCTTTTGCCAGCAAAGGAATTTTAACTCTGTTCCTTCTGCACTCTGGTGCAGCTGTGCTGAGCGTATGGGTAGAACAGCAAATTTGAGTTGAGCGTACAGCCTGGTCATCAAAGAATGAAGCTGGTTGGTTCAGATCAACCTGTGGGCTAAATCCCCTCATGACTGCTCATTTTGTACTTGAAGGCTGGGAGGTGACAAGGTGACAGAACTCTTGCCTCTCCCCCCTCTCGGCAGGTGTTGTGGCGTCTCTTCAGGGTCCCCTCTCTGATTAGCCCTTTTTTATTTATTTATGTAGCCCATTTATACGCGCCATCCCCAGCGATCAACTCCACGTGGATCCCAAAGTAAAAACAAACAAAATCATAAAAACAGCATGAGGATGACTAATATTAAAACAAGACATTAAAAACAGCATCAAGCAGCCTGACTAGAAGCAGACTATAAAAATAGCTGAAAGTGATGGAACCCTTCAGGCACATAATGCAGTATAACCTCACTGGGGACAGCTGGTGTAGCGTCAGATTTTCTGCCTCGCTTTCTTCCAGCCTCCTTTTGTTGGGTTCCTTTTTCCTCTGCATTTTTCCTTCAGCATGCTTGCCCCTGGTCTCCCTGTCCCCCAGAAGTTTGTACCATACTGGTCTTCAGCCTGGCACTGTGAATTTTAACTCCCAGCCAAACCTGACAAGCCTCCCTTCCCTCCCTGAAGCTGGACTGTCAACTGTCCGGTAAGCAAAGCGGCTGAATTATACGCCAGTTTGGTGTAGCGGTTAAGAGTGCGGACTCTAGTCTGGGAGAACCGGGTTCTGCTGGAGTGACCTTGGGTCAGTCACAAGTTCCCCCGGAGCTGTTTTCTCAAGAGCGGCTCT
>NW_015173128.1:1250354-1265788 GCF_001447785.1 Gekko japonicus
TAAAAAGCCTGCTAGGCATTAAAGAAAAAAACCAAGACCAACCAAAAGAGAACCCCAGTGAGGTGTAATCTCTCTCTCTCTCTCCCCCCCCCCCAACTCAGCCAATCATTCACTCATGCTTACATAAATACATTATAGATGCCTCCAGTACTCTGATGTTGCTGTAAGGAAGGTGAGGGGAAGCATTAGCATTCAGGGCAGGCTTGGAACTGAGAGAATGCAGAGCCCTCCCTACCACTTGGCAGCCCTTCTTTTCGTGCATTCATGCAGTTGGTGGCGAGACTAAACGTGTTCATCGGGAAAGGCCTTCAGTGTTTCCTTAGACCTCCTTGGTGGTTTCCCATCCAAGTACTAGCCAGGGCCGACCCAGCTTTATTTCTGAGATCCAATAAGATCAGTCTAGCCTGGGCCACCAAGGTCAGGTTGGATACCACTAAGTTCTAGTGTTTTGGGAATAGGAGAGAGAAGTTTTCTCTGTGTGTGTTCCATGCACTGCTTTGTAAACCACCTGTGGGATGCTCCCATAGCCACCTTTTTATACCTAAACAGAAAAGCCTGAGACGTCTTTGCTGTTTCTCTTAGGGAAGCTGCTGCAACTCCTGGGTTGCCCAGTCCAAGTACCCGCGATGCAGACAGAACTCCAGACAAAGCGGCCTTTGTGAGGGAGATACCCATACAGATCGAAAGCACCCGTGCAAGCTTTGGGGAAACAGCAGAGGGGTGGGGTGGAGTGGTGGAGGGCAGCTTGGCTTGTTGTGTTGAAGAACCTGAATCAGACTTGATCAGAGCTTTGGTGTCAGTAATGGGGATAAGACTTTGACCTCTCGAATGTCTGGAAGGGTTAGCTGATCCCTGGGTGAATCATTTGTCCTCACCTTTTACCGAAAGCCGATGAGGAGAGATCAAGTGAGATGGGCGTATTTACAACCTCTGCAAAGTTGTTGGGGCTTTGCAAGTACCCAAGAGGCGGGGCAGCTGCCCTTTGCTCTCACCCTGTGTCCTGACGGCCAGCCGTCTCCAATGTCTCCAGTGTTGGAAATATGTGTGTTGCAAGGTCTAAAATTCAGTCATTATAGGGTTAATGTGTGCTTACCTTGTGTGCTATAGACTGACCTGGAAGGAAACCTGGCACAGAGCCAGTGGAAACAAAGCCTGCAAAACTGAAGTCTGTTTACTCGCAATCATTGGTTAATGTATCCAGGTGATTTCCTTCAAGGGGTCAAGAAGAAGAAGAATCTTCATTGTTGTAGACCATGTAGTCAAAGTGTAAAGATGTAGCCTTAGGTGTCTTTGTTGTTTTATAGATTTCCTGTGTCCCCTTCCCTTAGAAATAGAGATTTTTACTTAGAAGAAAAGGCCTCCTCTTCATTGAAGCAAAGATCCATTGCAATCTCTGAATATTTAACTATTTTGCCAGTTTTTCCTGGGTTAGCTGATCCCTCGAGTAAAGCTATGTGAATCATTTGTTCTCACCTTTTACCGAAAGCCGATGGGGAGGGATCAAGTGGGATGGGCGTATTTACAACCTCTGCAAAGTTGTTGGGGCTTTGCAGTTACCTAAGAGGCGGGGCGGCTGCCCTTTACTCTCACCCTGTGTCCTGACGGCCAGCCGCAGCTGTATGTTTCCAGTTGTGTTCCTTGGGGGACCTCTGAGGTCCCTCCAGACCTTACCAGGATTTAGTCAAGGGTAGGATCCACGCCCCAGAATGCATCCCAGGAAGACTTTTTACCCAACATGACTGATACTTCCATGCAGCTTAGAGAGAGACAGAGATTGGATGTGTTGTGTGGGGTATGCATGGAGGCAACGCTGGCCAGATCCTTGCCTGGGGCAGTGACTACACACTCCCAGTGGCTAGCGGCCTCTGCAACACACAGGAGTTCCACTGCAGATGAGTCGATGGGAAAAGGGTCTCTTGAGGTAGGGAGGCTGGTAGTGGAAAGTGCCGTCAAGTCACAGCCAATTCATGGTGAACCTGGAGGGTTTTCAAGGCAAGAGATGTTTCAGAGGTGGTTTGCCAGTGCCTTTTTCTGCGTAGCGACCCTGGACTCCCTTAGGTGGTCTCCCATCCAAGTACCAACCAGGGCTGACCTTGCTTAGCTTCCGAGATCTGACGAGATGGGGCGTAGGAGCCACCACATCACAGCTCGAAGAGCCAGCTGGTGAGTTGCAGTCCCTGCCCCAGGCGAGGGCTTAATTTCCCCATGGTGGGAAATGTTCTTTGCCTTACTAATCCAAGGGGCTTAAGTAGATCAAATATTCATGGGGAGGCAACTGAACAATAGGTAGCAAACCTGATACGCGAAGCAAGCGCGGCCAATGGAATACCCCAAGTTCGGTGGAAATCCTTGCACAAGTGGATTTCTGGGTCCGTCATGTGATCTTCCCCACTATCCCTTGCTGCTCTTATCCAATTGCTTTGGGGGGACTTTTACCCAAACAGATCACTGGAAGGGGTGATGTGACCCCTGCAGAAGACAACATTTTGTGTCTTTTCTGAGGAACGATTTAGAAGCCTCTCTGGGCAAAGGTTGCCTGGTTGCGTATTTCATGCCGGAGACTTCCCGGCTGCCCACTTGAGATTTACGGCATCTTGGGGCCAAAGCCAGTCGGATGCAGAGTGAGATAATTGCCCAAGGCTTGCCTCATCTCTCAGAAGTTTCCTCCCCAAGCGCTGCCTTCTTTCTGCAGAAATGCATGTTGGCACAACAGAGGTTTCTTCCTGCTGGCGGCTGCATCCGGAAACAGCCAGCCCAAATCTGGCAGCTTTGCCAAGATGCATGGGGTATGCAGGTGCCAGAAGTAGAGACAGAAAGGGGGCAAAGAAAGCAGGAGGCAAAATAAGGCAGGGAGAGAGGCTCCTTCGTCCCGACCCTGTTGCAAACCTGCCATCATTTTTCTTTGCACATTTTTGGAAATCTCTCAGGGAGCCCACCCCCTCCCCCCAATGCTTGGATCATGTAACCAGGTGAAAACCAGGTTGTTCAGTCCCTTTTGGGCGTTCCAAAGTGTCTGTAAACACATTTGGCTCAGATAAATCACACGGTGGGTAATTCAAGTACTTGGCTGCCAAGGGAAGTAGCGAAATAGTAAAAAGCCCGGTAGCACCTTTAAGACTTAACAAACTTTATTGTAGCATAAGCTTTCGAGAAACACAGCTCTCTTCGTCAGATGCCTCTGGCGAGAGAGCTATGTTTCTCAGAAGCTTATGCTACGATAAAGTTTTAAGTCTTGAATGTGCTACTGGGGTTTTTACTATTTTGCAGCAACAGACTAATGGCTAACTCCTCCGGATCTATGACCAAGAGGGTTGGTGGTGACCACTGAGTCTGGCCAGCTGTAAAATGAGATTAAACCAACTGACCAACTTTATGGCAGATAGTCCATCAGTGTGGTTAGCTGCAATGGACAATTGGAATGTCCGTGTTAAGAGGCAGAGTATCTTTGAATTGCATTTTCTGGGGAGGCAATGGCAGGGGTTGGTTTTGGCTACTCTGCCCTGCTTTTATACCCTCTGGGGCCTCTGTCAGACACAGGATCTGGACTGGATGGACCCTTCTGATGTTCTTATGTGGAAATGCAATAGCAATTTGCCGCCTTTTCTTAGTTGCCGACTTATTTAAATTATCAGCCTGCTGCCTGGGCCTTTTTTGAACACCTGCACAGCACCTAGTGCTTGGGAGAGAATACACTTCGTTATGCATTTGGCCCTGATCACCGTGTAACTCAGGGAGCATCCTAAACAAAAGAATATTAATTTTCATTGGTGGCTGTAAATCTTTCTCTTCAGCCTTTGGAATCCAATCCAGTCCCCGTCAGCCAGTGGGAGGGGGCGAGGAATTGTCTCTGTTGCAGGGTTTGCCACCGGAGTGATCTTGTCTGGACACAGCTTGGGAACAAGGGCCCGGGGGAGGGATCCAGGGTGCTGTTTTAGGGGGATTTGGTGGAGCAAAAACAATTCTGCCACCTGTTTTTACAAATCTGCTTCCTCTCCGCTCTTTCTGTATTTGTATGTAGATTACAGAGGCCCCAGATGTCTCGAGCTATCTGTTTATTTTTCTAAAATCATCCCACCCCATCTACCTAAGTATATAATTGATTTCTGTATTCAGGGGGGTTCTACTGCCCTTCTGTTCCCATTTTACAGATGATGGAAGCAGAGTCCGAGACTCGTGGCCGCTCGGTGAATCCAGAGTTGAGCTAGGCCTTCAGTCCCCAGCACACCAAACCAAAACTTGGAACTCTGTCCGCTCAGACATCCTGTCTCAGATGCACAGGGCACAGAGGTCCTTCTGCTCCCTCCCCTTCTCTTCTCTTCCCGAATTCCCTGGTGTCCCGTAAGTTCCCTGAACCTCCTTCTGGTCTTCATCAGCCAAGGTCGATGTTGACGTGTGCAGGATCCATCTTCACTCCCTGTTGCCTGTCTGCTTCACCTTCCCCACGGTTGCAGGCCTGTTGGAAGAGGGCAGGGCAGGATGTGGGGCCAGGGTCTCAAATCCTCCCCCCCCCCCACATTGTGCAGGAGCGGAGGAGGCGATGCTCCCTCCCTGGCAGTGCCGGCATGACTGTTCCCCGCTGGCTTCCTGTTGCCTCCTACTCCTCTTGCGATTCCTTTTAATGTTGGGAACATCACAGCAGCCCAACAGGATACACCTCAACACGCCTGGCTTCTAGGGATCACATTCCGGAAGCACAGGGTCAGATTCTATTTATTTGTTTCACCTTTGTACCGCTCTCCTCCGAGAAGCTGGAGACCTTCTTCTGGGGCCATCAGATTTCTCTTCCCAAGAGCCCTCTGGGTTGTTGAGGCAGGGGAAGAGAGCAGCCGTCCATTGGGTTCCGTAGCTGAGCAGGGATTTGAACCCAGTTCTCTCATGAAGGTGTACAAGAGTGCCCTTTTCTGTTTCTTTTTGTTTTTGTGAGTCCCGAGCCTTTTCGTTTGCCACCGGCCCCCGTTTTTCCTCCTTTCAAGCCCCTTTCCCCTCCCTTCCAATTTCCTTCCAATGAATGGTGTCAAAATGTGTGTTCAGTAGACCGGAGCAGAGGAGAGGGATTGTAAGCTGTGGAAGAAGGGTCACGTCCAACTGAACATGACCCATTATATCACGCCTATTATCAGCATTCCCAACCAGTGTTCCCTCTAAGCTGAGTTAGCGTGAGCTAGCTCACAGGTTTTTAGCCTCTGGCTCACACATTCTCGGAGCTGCGGTGGCTCAAGTGGTTAAGACACTGAACTGCAGGCTGTGGAAGGTCAGTAGTTCAGCAGTTCGAGACCCAGGTGCCGCATGATGGAGTGAGCTCCCATCTCTAGTTCAAGCTCCTGCCAACCTAGCAGTTCGAAAGCAAGAAATTGCAAGTAGATAAATAGGTACCACTTCGGTGGGAAGGTAACAGTGTTCCGTGCGCCTTGGTGTTTAGTCATGCCGGCCACATGACCACGGAAACGTCTTCGGACAGCGCTGGCTCTTCGGCTTTGAAATGGGGATGAGCACCGCAACCCTAGAGTCGGATTTGGCTGGCTTTCGGGCAAGGGAACCTTACCTTTACACACATTCTTGTCTTAGCTCAGGAAGGGACAGCTCCAGAGCAAACTAATTTATGCAACAGCCAAATCACTCACTCACAACCTTAATGCCAGTAGCTCACAAAGTAGGATTCTTGCTCACAAAACACCACAGCTTAGAGGGAACATTGTTCCCAACCTGACGGGGTCCCTTCCAACTCCATGATTCTGTGGCTTTTTTTTTACATGACTTCACCGTAACAGTGTTGAGAGTGCAGAAATTTGATGGGGGAAATTGATGGGAGGAATTAGAAGGTTGTGCCTGCTTGGTTCGTGCGAGAAAGAAACAAAAACTGAAATGAGTCGGCGGAGATGCTAAATGCACTTTCCTCCTCCATCACCACAGGCACGGCTTTTTTGCTCCACTCACTGGTTGTACAACACATAAAATAAGCTGAAATTGGGTAGTTGCCCATGGAAGACAAAAGGAAATACTGCTTTACACAGAGAGTGATTCAGATGCAGAATTCGCTGCCAGAGGATGTAGTGATGGCCTCAGGAATAAACAGCTTTAAATGTATAGGGGGTAAAATTTAGATTCGTAGAGGGTAAAGGTTTGTCAGTGGCTACTAGCCCTGGTGACTGAGGGGAACCTCCATATTCAGAGGCATTAAGCCTCTGAATCCCAGAGCCAGGAAGACAACATCAGGAGAAGGTCTCAGCCTCTGTGCCCTGTTGTTGGCCATCCAGAGGAACTGGTTGGACACTGAGGCAGGATGCTGGACTAGATGGACCACTGGTCTGATCCAGCAGGGCTCTTCTTATGAAGGCCTTGGCTTCTATGCCCTGTTGTTGACCGTCCAGAGGAACTGGTTGGCCACTGTGTGAGACAGGATGCTGGACTAGATGGACCACTGGTCTGATCCAGCAGGGCTCTAAGTTCTTATGAAGGCCTTGGCCTCTATGCCCTGTTGTTGGGCCTCCAGAGGAACTGGCTGGCCACTGTGTGGGACAGGATGCTGGAGTAGGTGGACCACTGTTCTGATCCAGTAGGGCTCTTCTTAATGTTCTTAGTAAGGCCTCAGCCTCTGTTGCCCTCTTGTTGGGCCTCCAGAGGAACTGGTTGGCCACTGTGTGAGACAGGATGCTGGGCGAGATGGACCACTGGTCTGATCCAGCAGGGCTCTTCTTAGGTTCTTAAGAGCCACAGTGCCTCCCCCCATCCAGTAGAGGTGCAAAATGAATGCCCCCCCCAGGAGAGCAGAATTACTGGGGGTGCCCCACTGCTGTCTCGGCCAGCCTCCACCTCCTGCAGCACAAAGCACCATGCGTCTTTTAAAGTGTGACATGGAGGGGGGGGGTTGTCCCTGAGTGGCAGATCTCTCCCTTCTGAAAGCTGCAAATTGAGAAATGACCATATGTAAGGTGCCTTTTGTCAGAGCGAGATAATCCAATCTCGGCCTAGCTCTTTAATGCAATTAAACCGGCTGGTAATTAAGATTTGGGAATGAAACAGTTTCCATCAAGATAATTTGTTCCTTGCTGTTGCACGAACGGTTGGGATCGAAGCAGCGCACCGGGCTCCCGCGGCGACTTGTGTCCAAGAGGCCTCGTAGAGCCTGTCAGCGCCACTGATTGGGATTGATGGCTCCTTTTACCTTCTGGGGGCGTCTGCGGCACAGGGGACACCCAACCCTCGTCTGGCCGGAGCAGAAAGACATAGGAGCAGACCCAGCTTTGTCTAGTAGAGAAGAGCAAGAATCCAGAAGCACCTTAAAAGACTGACAAAATTTGTGACAAGGAAGCAGCTTTCGTGAGTCTTCCGATTGGAAGCAGATCACGAAAGCGCCTACCCTGCAACAGATTTCGTTAGTCTTTAAGGTGCAGCTACTGGACTCTTACTCTTTTCTACTGAAAAGGGAAGGTGTGTGTATTTCCCTTGGGAGTGTGTGTGTGTGTTAAGTGCTGTCAGGTCGCTTCTGACCTACGGTGCCCTACGAATTAATGACCCTCAAAATGTCCTGTCCTTAACAGCCTCGCTCAGGTCCTGCAAACTGAAGGCTGCGGCTTCCTTGATTGTTGATTGAGTTGATCCGTCTCATGTTGCAGTAGAAAAGAGCCAGAGTCCAGTTAGCACCTTAAAGAATAACAAAATTTGTGGCGGGGTATCTGGAGAAGTGAGCAGCGACTCACGAAAGCTCCTCTCCTGCCACAGATTTTGTTAGTCTTTCGGGTGCTCCTGGACTCTGGCTCTTTTCTACTGCTGTAGACAAACTCGGTTACTCATCTTGATCTGTCTCCATAGAAGGCACCACATTTAGCTATACAGGATGGAAATCCATCAGCCTCGTGAAGAGGTATCTGAAGAAGTGAGCAGCGACTCACAAGAGCTCCTCCCCTGCCACGGATTTTGTTAGTCTTTCAGGTGCTCCTGGACTCTGGCTCTTTTCTACTGCTGTAGACAAACTCAGTTACCCATCTTGATCTGCCTCCGTAGAAGGCACCACATTTAGCCATACAGAATGGAAAGCCTCATAAAGAGGTATCTGAAGAAGTGAGCAGCGACTCACAAAAGCTCATCCCCTGCCACGGATTTTGTTAGTCTTTCATGTGCCCCTGGACTCTTGCTCTTTTCTACTGCTTCAGACAGACAATCGCGGCTGCCCATCTTGATCCAGCTCCGTCTAGTTCAGTCTCTTGTCTCTGGGTGCCTCTATTTTTTATTTATTTTATTTTTAGAAGCCCATAGGCAGGACGATGAAGGTCCTCTTTGGCTCTCAGCACCACGTCTTACTCCAAGGTGGGGAAGGGCCGTGGCTCAGTGGGAGAGCATCTCCGTGTCAAAGGATCAGGTAGTAGGTGATGTGAAAAACCTCTACCTGGGACCTTGGAGAACCCCTGCCAGTTTGAGTAGACAAGACTGACTTTGAAGGACCAGCGATCTGATACAGTATAAGACAGCTTTTCATGTGCTCAAGGTAGACTGTCCATGAGCATAGGGGTTTCAGGTGGCTGTTGTGGCCCATGTCTCTGGATAGAGTTATGAATTTTCAGTATCCACTGAGGTAGCTGTATTAGTCTTTTGCAGAAAAAAAATATGAGTCTAGTGCTCCTTAAAGTCCAGCCAATGTGTTTTGCCATAAGCTTCAGGAACATAAGATGAGCCAGCCATCCAGCACCCTCTTTCACTGCCAGCTATTTACTCTGGAGGGCCAAACAAAAAGGGCACAGAGGCTAAGTCCCTACCCTGCTCCTGCTGCCTCCCAGCTCTGGTATTTAGAAGTTTGCTGCCGCTGTAGATGAAGGTTCTCTTAATTCACCCTGAGCAGTAGCCATTGATGGACCTCTCCGACATGAGGGCTTCTGGAGTTCTGGCCCTGCTGGTGGACCTCCTGATGGGACCTGTGTTTTGGCCACTGTGTGACACAGAGTGTTGGACTGGATGGGCCATTGGCCTGATCCAACATGGCTTCTCTAATACTCTTATGTCCGGGGCAGCGATGCTCTATATTCTTGGTGCTTGGGAGGGCAACAGTGGGAGGGCTTCTGGAGTTCTGGCCCCACTAGTGGACCTCCTAGTGGCACCTGTGTTTTGGCCACTGTATGACATAGAGTGTTGGACTGGATGGGCCATTGGCCTGATCCAACATGGCTTCTCTTACATTCTTATGTCTGGGGCAGTGATGCTCTGTATTCTGGATGCTTGGGGGGGCAACACTGGGAGGGCTTCTGGAATTCCGGCCCCACTGGTGGACTTCCTGACGGCATCTGAGTTTTGGTCACTGAGGGACACAGAGTGTTGGTCTGGATGGGCCATTGGCCTGATCCAACATGACTTCTCTTATGTTCTTATGAACCTGTCTAGCCCCTTTTATGTTTGTGGCCATCAGTACTTCCCGTGGCAATGAATCCCACAGTTTTGTCTGTCCTGAATCTATTTCCTAACAACTACATTCGGTGCACCGAGATCTAGTAATACAGGAGAAGGAGAAAGAGTTCATGGTGAAACCTCAAGATGCAGATATTGGGGGGGGGGAGTGGCTTAAAAAGACAATTTAAGAACATGGCCAAGAGGTATGATCTGTGATATTTCTATGCGAAACTCAAAAGTACGTAAGATAAGCTACTGAACCCCCTCCCCAAAAAAATGTTTAGGAAGCCATCAAATGACAGAGCCTATAGCAAGTGGAATCTTCCTCTTTCAAAGTGTGACGGTGTACCCATGAGAACTAGGAACCTGCCCAGTTGAAAGGCAAAGGCTTCATGGGATGCCACTCGCTGTGCAGCCGCAGCCATATGGGGGAACTTCTCCAGCTGGCCGGGCTGACGCTGTCCCTCGGTCCTCGCCCAAGACTCCACGAGGAGCCGAGGGCTGAGAGCGCAGACTGCAAGGTCACCTTTGCCAGCAGAACTGACTTGATACTGTTTGTCTCCTCCCTTCCCCCCCTCCCTCCCCAGAATATTGACATCACCAACTTCAGCAGCAGCTGGAGCGACGGCCTGGCCTTCTGCGCTCTCCTCCACACCTACTTGCCCGCGCACATTCCCTTCCAGGAGCTGAGCAGCCAGGACAAGGTGAGTGGGCATCCAGCGAGTGGGATGGATTCGTCACCAGCATAAGAAGACACCTTATGCCAAGTCGGACTGTTGGTCCACCCGGTATTGCCTGCTCTGACTGGCAGCTGCTCTCCAGGACCCCAGGCAGCCCATAACTCGAGATGGAGCCTGGAACCTTTTGCACAGGCAGACCCTGTGCTCTTTGGCACCTCTGACTGAAAGCAGAAGAGCAGGTTGTCAGCTATGCTGCCATGGGGGTTGGGATGCAGTCTGTGTCTGTATAACTGCTTTCATTCTGTATCTGTATAATTGCTTGTGCATTCCTTTCTGTGCTCTAGAGAAACGCTTATCTATAACGATACGCAGGTGGGAGGATAGTGCCTTGTTTTCCAAGAAAGCTAGTTCCCAGCTTCAGCGTACAAACGGCCATCTAGTCATATCCCGCGCGCAGGAGGGTTACTAATTGGCCACTGTAGTGGGGGGTGCATATGAATACCCTATATCTTATAAGGTTCAATGGGCAACCACCATTCTTAAAAGTGCTGATGTTCATGCATCTATGGCTCTTCAATAAAGTATCCATTTTCTTGGAAAGTGTGTACTACATTGTTGGCTGTGGGTTCTGACACAGGTCTGGGAAATTGTTGCTCGTGGATATACGAAGTTCAGTCTTGTCTGCTCCCACTGGCAGTCCGGGGACGCTGGCGAAGGAGAGTCTTTCCCAACACCTGCCGTCTCAGATCCCTTAACAAGCTGGAGACGGCAGGGATTGAACCTGGCACCTTCTGCGTGCAAAGGAGGTGCTCTACTGCTGAGCTCCGGCCCCTCCCTTGAACATTTTGATTGGATAAAAAGAAATCCTGGATTGACTGAGCAGCAGGGGGCGTTTCTTCTTCTTTTTTTAAAGTTTATGTTTAAAATTAGGTCTTATAAAACATGCAAGCCCAACTTAGAAGAAACATTTCCTTTCGTGCGGGAGTGCCTCTTCAAAGATACAGCCTGCCGCAGCATACCCTTGCATCACCTAAAAAACCCAGAAAGAATTTCTTTTTCCTCATTTAATTGATTGACAAACTCATAGGACTGATTGGTTGAGGTTTCAGTTTGCTGTAGTGGTGAGGCAGTTTGGTGTAGTGGTTAAGTGTGCAGACTATAATCTTGGAGAACCAGGTTTGATTCCCCACTCCTCCACTTGCACCTGCTGGATGACCTTGGGCAAGCCATAGTTCTTGTCAGAGCTGTCCTTGAAAAAGAGCAGTTTCTGTCTGAGCTCTCTCAGCCCCGCCTACCTCACAGGGTGTCTGTCGTGGGGAGGGGAAGGGAAAGGGTTTGTAAGCCGCTCTGAGCCTCCTTTGGGTAGTGAAGGGCGGGATAGAAAGCCAATCTCTTCTTCTTCTTCTTCAAGAGCAGTTCTCTCAGAGCTCTCTCTGCCCCACCTAACCTCACAGGGTGTCTGTTGTGGGGAGGGGAGAGGAAAGGAAAGGAGTTTGTAAACTGCTCTGAGACTCCTTCAGGTAGTGAAGGGCGGGGTAGAAATCCAATCTCCTCTTCTTCTCTTCTTCTTTGATCAGGTGGCAATCCCAATAATGACGATATTGCCTTTAGTTTCTGTGGCGTGTTTGGCCCAGGTGCCTGTTGCCACCCCCCAGGTGGGGCCTGAGTAACTGACAGAGTTACCACTGACCTCCAGGTGACGTAGATTAGTTCCCTTGGAGAAAATGGCCGCTTCGGAGGGTGGGCTCTATGGCATTATGCCCTGCTGGGCTCCCTCTCTTCCCTCCAAAGGCTCCACCCCCAAATCTCTAGGAATTTCCCTACTCCAGGTAGATATATGCGTATGTAGGCAAGCTAATGGTTCACGTTTGTGGGCCTTTCTAGAAAGGCCGGGCTTTCCCCTGTGCCCCATAGGGCTATCTTTCTCTCAGCTGGCAAGCTTGCCCTCTGTGGCATCTACAAGGAGTAGAAGCTTGCTAAATTTGAGAAAGAACGAGATAAATTTTAAGACACCTTTTAAGAAATTATCCCTCTAAATTTTCCCCCCAATTAGGCAGTAAATACTCAGCTTGTCTTACGGACTGCTCTCGCTCATTTTGCGGTTCTCCCCCCTCCCCCAAAGAAACCCCATCCGGAAATCGGCCTGTTTCTTGCACGCTTTTCTCCTCCAGCCCCACCCGTGCCCCACCCGTGCTTGCGCACAATCTCTTATTTCCTTTGCCCGCTTGAATGATTTGCTTCCCTTAATGTTTTGAACAGGGAAGCAGGTGTCATTTTTAAATTGTGGTCTGGATTTCCTGCTCTGGAGGTGTGGGATGGTGGTTTCAGGCTTGAACCGGTCACATTTCTCTCTTTAGAAATGGAACTGGGGAAGTTCAGGGGACCGTAACTGTCAGGGTGGGCTGCTGTCTTCTTGGCCCTCACAGCCATCTGGGGCCCTCACAGCCTTCCTCTCGTGTAAGACTCAGGAGAACCGATTTATGTTCCTGGGGGCCATTGGGCTCCAGCCCAGAGGTCATTTCGGGGAGGGGTCGCGGGGGATCGCCGTTCCCCTGGGTGAGGTGTGGGGAGGCGGGGCACACGACGAAGCCCCGCCCCCTGCTTCCGGCCACCCCGCTTCCGGCCCTCATTCAGCCAGGAGGAGGCAGGAGAAGAGGGAGAGTAAGTTGTTTCCTCCCTGCCTCTCCCCACCCCTGCCTGCCTGGGGCCAGGGAGGGCCTTTGCGGGGCTTCCTTGCACTCCTGCCGGCCTTGCAGGTCCACCGCCGGGCCCCTCATGGGGCTCGGCAGTGGAGCTGCAAGGCCGGCGGCAGCGGCCGGGATTTTCTACGAAACGACCCCTGCTCCAGCCCAAGAGGGAGGGGAACTCTCACCTTCCCCATCCCGACGAATGTTAATGTTAAGGCCTGACAGACCGTAAACTATGCGGCAAATGGATCACGAACATAGAAAACAAGACTGCAAACAGCAAGATAATAAATACAATAAATAACATTGTATTCCACATTTCCGGCTTCCCTTTATAAAACCTCCCTCCTGAACCATTCTGTTACATCACAACCTTGTTTCCTTTATAAAAATAAGTGGTTTTAATTATTTTAATATGGAACATCAAGACTCGAGTGTCCATATTTCCCTATAACCGATTAAGCCATGGTAGTCTTTTCCAACACCATAAACTTCATAGAATAAGAAAGGTATTTTTTCCGCCTCAGTAAAGTGATCCAGAGCTGCTCTTGCTGGACTTGATTATCTCCTAAGGGCGGAGTGACCCGGCATTTGCCCTAGCCAGATGTTCTACCCTTCCATCTGCAGTTATTCAAGGCAGGTATAATAAAAACCTCTACCCTGAAAGGCTATGTTCATGCACTTCATGCAAGGTTGAATCAGTAGAGCATATGTTTTTCAGTTGCCCATTCTACAGAGAGGCTCGTCTTAAAATCATTACCCCATTAGTTGATAGGATATCTGGTCACATCAATACGAACAAAGCAAGACTTCACTGGCTTCTATCAGATAAGAATGCAGAGATTACATGTTCAGTCGCTGAGCTGTGCATTGAGTCTTAGATTGCGGGAGTCACATTTTAAAAGTTTTTAAATTTAGATTTTATTCTGTATGTTATCTTGTTCTTTCCTTCCTTTTCATACTATGTTTGTATTGTATGCTGGTCTTAAGACCATAATAATAAAACTAACTAACTAACGTCCTGACCTAGATCAAATAGTCTTCTCCAAAACGTAATATCAATAATGGCTAATATAAATCATTATTCAAACAATAGTTGTATTTATTACCTATAGCAGCGAGTCTTTGCAGCAGACATTTGTCTTCCCGAGTATGCTGGGTCTGGAAGAGTGGGCTGTGGGTTTTTCAAAGTAATATAGGATTTGGGGACTTAACTCAAACTAGATTCGAGTCCCGTAGCACCTTAGAGACCAACAAGACTTTTGGGGTATGAGCTCTTGAGAGTCAAAGGTACCTTCATCAGATACCAGATCTTGGACTCTCAAAAGCTGATTCCCCCCCAAAAAACCTTGTTGGACTTGAATCTAGCTCTTCCGCGGACTAATACAGCGATCCTCTGAAACTACCTTAAATTGAGAGTTTCACAGCAGGAACTCATCAGCATAATAGGCCATACCCAACAGCAGAAACTCATTAGCATATTAGGCCACACCCCATGTTGCCAGACGTGTGGTCATCCAGCCACACCCACCTTTTGCTTGTTATTCTGTTTACCTTGTTTGTGGTCAAAACCCAGGGCTTTTTTGTAGCAGGAACTCCTTTGCATGTTAGGCCACACACCCCTTATGTAGCCAATCCTAATGAGTTTCTGCTGTTGGGTGTGGCCTGTTATGCTAATGAGCTCTTGCTGGGCGTGGCCAACTTGGGAGGCAGCCGGAACTCCGTTCCTGTGCGTTCCTGCCCAAAAATAGCCCTGCTTTTACCCACAGAGGCTTCTTTATTTTCCACTCTTTGCATCCCAACTGCTGGACTCGGTATGGGGGGCTTCACCCCCCTCCCCACACTCAAGTGCCCTTCGGTCCTGACATTCCAACCCCCCCCCCCCCCAATCTTATTTTCACAGAAAAGAAATCTCCTTTTGGCATTCCAAGCAGCCGAAAGCGTAGGCATCAAACCCAGCTTGGTAAGTTCCTTTTGTTCCAAAGGGGAGGGAGGGGAGGGAGGGCTGAAGAGGCCAGGACCTGCAAGGAAGAGACCAGCCAGCTCGGAGCTCGGGGAGGCGGGCAACTTCCCAGCTTTTTTTTGCAGAAGGGCCCTATACTCTTTGGTTCAGGTTTGCTTTTAACCTGACTCCCAACGAAGGCTGTTACAGAATCCAGTCCGTTGCTGAGTTCAGCTTTCACTAAGTCCTGTGGCTGCCTGGAAAGCAGTGAGCCACTTTGGTGTAGTGGTTAGGAGCACGAACTCTAATCTGGGAGAACTGGGTTTGATTCCCCACTCTTCCTCATGCAGCTGCTGTGTGACCTTGGGCAAGCCACAGTTCTTTCAGAGCTGTTCTCTCAGGAATAGTTCTTGAAAGAGCTCTCTCAGCCCCCACCTACCTCACAAGGGTGACTGTTGTGGGGTAGAAGGGAAAGGAGTTTGTAAGCCGCTCTGAGACTCTTTCGGGTAGTAAAGGGTGGGGTATAAATCCAACCTCCTCCTCCTCCTCCTCCCTCCCTCCCCCACATTCTGCACCCTGGCATGCACCACTGCAGATGCGCAAGTCCTCCAGAGGCTCCCCATCTGCACCTGATCCGGCAGCGACTTCTGCACGCAGGACTTTTGACCAAAGCCGTTCTTTCTGGCCCGAGCTCAGGAGTACAAATCTGCCCCCCCCCCCCCGCTTTTTTTGTTTTGTTTTTTTTTTTGT
>NW_015173128.1:1265826-1268004 GCF_001447785.1 Gekko japonicus
CATTCCTGATTAATTTGTTTTACTTACTTATACCAAGAACAAGGTGATATATTTGTAATGATAGTGATTCCATTGAATTTAATTAGTAAGGTCAGTTTGGGGGGGACTGGCTGCAATTTTGTCCCAAAATATTGGGAGAGCCTCTGGCAGAAACTGGAATTTCCCGATCGAAACAGTCTGGCGGTAACATTTGGGCACATCCCTGGTTCAGGCCGTTTCCCAGCCTCTGAAGAGGAAGTGGAAGTCAAAATTGGAATCTCTGGATCACACAAGGTAGATCACATGTGGCCGTGTGACTGAAGGTTCTCGGGCATCTGTGTTCTGCCAGGTTTCCAGAGGGATTCCTCTACCCAGTCGGCCCCTAGGTTTCTTCAGACTTGATTTGGTCTCAAGGCTTGTGGGCCAAACTGGGCGCCTGCCTCTTCCTTGAAGAAGTCCCCACCTGCCTGCTACATTCCACGCAGGCCCCATTCCCAAGGGTTTCCTGCATCTTGTTTACCACCTTGCCGGCGGTGCAAGTTCCGTGTCCTCCCAGCCTACAGCCTTCTTGCATCCTTTCTAGCATCCACCTGTCACCTGGCAACAGAGCCGTCAGCTAGCTGCTTGGAAGCACGGATAGCCCACTGAACACTGCATGCGTGCAGGGGCCAGTTTCTTGGGTGTGCGAATTAGCCCGCGATCACGTCAGCTGGAACATCTCGTCGTCCTTCCAGGACGTACGAAACTACGAGAACAAACGAGTTTCCACCGAGCTTCCCTTCAACTCGTTTAGCCTACTCCATCCCACCCCCACCCCATTTAGAAATAAAATCTCATTTCTTGAAAAGGTTCCGAGCTGAGATTTAATGAGCTTTGGCTGCTGCCTGCTCCCTGGAAGCCCTGCCAGCACGTAAACAGCCCTTCCGGCAGAGCGCCTGTTGTTCCTGGCAGCGGTTCCCGGTCGCTGCAGCAGGAAAGGCAAGAGCCCTCACGTTCCCCGAAGCTCGAACGTGAAGGGTCTGGCGTGGACTCCCAGCAAGCGCCGGACATCAGAGAGAAAGCTTTGCTTCGCCAGGATGTCCTGGGAATGCCAGAAAGCTCCCCAAAGGAGGAGGCAACGGCAGCCAGGGGCAAGGAGGCCCTCGCTGGACAGCACCCCGCCCGAGCTGGCTGCTCTCCAGAGCCCAGCGGGAGATCGATGAAGCCCCCCGGATCCCTCCAAGCCAGCTTTTCTCCCCCACACGGCTGCCTTCTTTCCCTCCTGTTCAAAGACGCTGGCTGTCTTTGAGAGGTGGTGGAAGTAGAGGGGCTGCGCAATGGCAGCTGGAAAGGCCCCAGTTCAAGCGTCGGGTCAGCCGTAAACTCACTGGGCTGTGTCTGTCCTTTCAGCTTTGGCCCCTCCATCAGCAACACAGGAGTAGTAGCAGCCTTCCCTTCCCACACCTTCTCCCAAAGCTGTTCTGCTCCCAGGGAGCCAGTTCGGTGTAGTGGTTAAAGAGTGCAGATTCTAATCTGGGAGAACCGGGTTTGAGTCCCCACTCCTCCACTTGCAGCCGGCTGGGTGACCTTGGGTCAGTCACAGTTCTCTCAGAGCTGTTCTCTCAAAAGCAGTGCTCTCAGAGCTCTCTCAGCCCCACCTACCTCACAGGGTGTCTGTTGTGGGGAAAGGAAGGGAAGGAGATTGTCAGCTGCTCTGAGACTCCTTTGGACAATGAAGAGCTGGGTATAAAATCCGCCGCCGCCGCCGTTTCTTCCTTGCACCGCCCCAGCCCCCTTCATGCCATTCCCACGTGCTCTTCCCTCAGTGCATTTCTCACACCTTTCCTTGCCCTCAGGGACTGCAGCCACCCTCTAGGTCGTTTCAGATCATCCCAAAGAGAAACCGGGGAAAACCCTTTAGCCTCAGTGAGGTGAGGCAGTTCTCTCTGTCAAGGCCAGGGGGGGAAAGGCTAATATTGTACGGTGACGATTGTGTCTGCCTCGGTCCTTCCCACCCGCCACTCTTTGAGGAGGTTGCCAGCTGTTCTGCCTGGCTGGGTCTCCTGTGCCTAGATCAGCCACCAACAGGAAGAAGTCCATCAGGTCTAGCTGGAGAAAATGTCGCTTGTTGAATTTCCTTCTGTTACAGGGATGGAATCCCAGCCGGAAAATTGGGGGGGGGGGTCTGCTTATGTCATCACTGAGTGCCCAGATGGGAAG
>NW_015173128.1:1268028-1288877 GCF_001447785.1 Gekko japonicus
CGGAAGAGCCCTGCTGAAACCCTAGATAACGCCAAACACAGAAGAATTTTTACACTTTTGCCCTCTGCCATTTTAGAAGCCAGATATAACAAAACCACGAGAAGGGAATGTGTTTGTGAAATGGGTGAAGAAACGCTGGAACATGTCTTCTTTGACTGTAGATTATATCAACACAACAGAGGGATGTTTATAAATCCCATCATAAATTCACACCCAGGGCGTAGCAGGGGGACTTTCCTTTCAATTATGTTGGCAGATAAAAATCTGAATATTACTCGTATGGTGGCTAAATTTGGCTGGTTAGCCTGTTGTATCAGGAGAGAGTGGAGAGACTATAATTAACCGGTTAAATTTAATTTTTACTTGATCTGTATTGGAATTCGTAAACATTTTAATGTTTTAATGTTCTTAATTTATATTGTCATACAAGACATATTATTTTAGCATCACTTTGATAGCTGTTATATTAATTGCTTTGGTTGTATTATGGTCTTTGACCGCAGTAAACATGATACTTTAGCCTTCCCCTGAGGTTGCCTCCTGGCCCTGGTATTTAGATGTTTATTGCCTCTGAACAAGGAGGTTCCCTTTATTCACGATGGCTAGTAGGCACTGACAGTAGGGCTGCCAAGTCCCCCCGGGGGGCGGAAAAAAACCCGCCCCAGAGGCCTGTTCCCCGACGCCAGGGAATCGGGCCCCGGGGAGAACCCCGGCCCAGCGTGCGCGTCACAGGGAAGTGACGTTATGACGCCGGGCACGCTGGGGGCCGGGCCACGGCCATACAAGGGAAAACTCTATGGTCCACCCAGGAGTCCCCTGCCAGCAAGGTAAGTCACACTTGGCAACCCTAACTGACAGATCTCTCCTCTGTGAATCTGTCTGATCCCCTTTAAAAGCCGCCTGTGCCTGTGGCCCACTACTGCATCCTCTGGCAGCGAATCCCTTGCTGTTCCTGCAGACTTGCCGGAAGGGCTGTGTTGCCCACTGTTTGTAACGGAATGCTGGGCCAGAGGGACTTCCATCTGCTCTGTCAGGGCCCGGCCTGTGTTTTAATCCCTGTTCCAGTTCCTTGCTGCAGCAGAAATGCATGCTCTGCTTCTGCCTCCCCTGTCCCGAGTTCTAAACCTGTCCTCCTCCCCTGCCGCAGGAACTCAGCGAGATAATGTACACGGACCGCCCCGACTGGCAGAGCGTCATGCAGTACGTGGCCCAGATCTACAAGTACTTCGAGACCTGAGGCCCCGGAGCCAGCTAGAGAGGAGAGAGCCGAGCTGCAGCAGGAGGAGGAAGAGGCGCCTGAAGAATGCCACGGACAAGCACTCGGTCACTTTAAAAGACTCCCACTGCCCCACCCGACCCAGGCGCCCGTTCCTGTTCCACGGAGCCCAGCAGACTTTTCCCGTGGTTCGGTAAAAGCCCAGCCCTGTTTTCTGCTTCCGCTGCACTCGAAAGATGCGGCGGGAGGGTTCTGCTGGGCTTCGGGCATCTGTTGTGCCAGCAGCCCCCTCTTCGCCCAACGGTGCCAAACAGACGCGGCCCAGAAGGCCGGGAGGACTCCCAGACTTCACCAGTAGCCCCCCTGTGGCTCCCTTGGCTGCTTTCCAAGAGCCTGACTCACATTCACCGCCCTCCACAGGAAGGCCGGCAGTAGCCCGAGGGAAGGATGGCTCATGAACTGGTTCCTCGGGGACCCACCTGTGGCGAGCTCCAAACACCTAGTGCGGGTTGGGGGCTAATTCTAGGTTGGTCCCTTGCCAACCTGGAGGGCCATCCATGCAGACCTTGGCTTCACGAGTGTCCCCTGGTGGGGTGGGGTGGCAGCTTGCTGTCTCTGGGGGGCTTTGTGAGGCTGAGAGCTGTGTGTATTTCCATCACATCCCCTGCTTGTGCGCGCGAGATGTGGGGAAGGGGAGGTCACCATTCCGGTGGGTCCCCCACCAGCCCCAGTGGGACGGGAGTATTGTGGTCAGCTCTTCCTTGCTAGGATCTGCAGGGAGCCAGTTTGGTGTAGCAGTTAGGAGTGCACAGACTCTGGGAGAACCGGGTTTGATCCCCCACGCCTCCACATGCAGCTGCTGTTGTGACCTTGGGTCAGTCACAATTACTTTCAGAGCTGTTCTCTCCAGAGCAGTTCTCTCAGAGCTCTCTCAGCCCCACCGACCTGTTGTGTTGAGGGCAATGTTACCAGTGTGGTGGCTTCAGCAGCCTTTCGGGGTGAGTCGCAGCCTTGGTGGCTGGGGAGCCCCTGGGTGGGAGCCAAGGTCTCTGTTGCTGAACACTCCAGTTTTCCAACTTGGGTCACTTTGAAACCCTTCTGGGCTGCAGAAGGCCACTGCATCCTCCTGGGGTGGTAGCTCACACTGCCGGTTCACAGAAATGTGGTAGTTTCTTCGCCTAGCTCAGAGGTGTCAAAAGCGTTTGTTATGAGGGCCAGATCCAGGGGGGCATTTAAATTTCCCAGGGGGCACTGGCTAATCAGTACCCAGCTCCTTCCCCGCACCTGCCACCGCTGGGCTGGATGGGAAGTTGGGGGGGGGGCTTGCCCCGAGATGCCCCACTGTAGCTACGGGCCTGGCCAGATCTGACATAAATGTCATTTTGTCAGGCCGGGCCATGTGTGCCATAGAACATAATGCCAGGTACTGGAGATAGAAACTGCAAAAAAGTGACAGTAGCTAGTAAACTCCGAGTTGGTGTATCCTCGCTGCAAGGCCCCCTGGGCTGGGAGGGGGGTGCAGGGGGAAACCCACATGGGCGGATAGGAGAGGCAGCAGCGCAGCCCTGGGCAGATGCTCCCATGACTCCTGACTGCTGCAGACGAGACTGCCGCGCTGAAGCCACAATTGAGTGGCTCTGCCCACTCCCCCCCCCCCAGCACTCCCTCCCCTGTTGCTTGCAGGCTGCATAAGACACCCCTGAATTTTAACCGGAACCCGCTGTATGCAGCTCTTGCGTCGCCTCCAAATGAAACCCCTGGTGGTCTCCGAAACATGAGAGGGAGAACAGGATAGGGGTCCGCCGAGAAATAGCCCTTTACTGTCCCGTTGTCCCACCCCCAGAGATGGGAATTCATCCTTGCTGCATTCTTAGACCCAAAACCTTGTCAGTTGTTTGAGCCCCCAGGATGCCAGGCAGTGCCCTCTGCAGAAGGGAGCACGTGCCAGGGAGGGCGTTGGACGTCTCACCCGAAGGTCTTGTCCGTGGGACCCCACACACACACACTCCACCCCCACCCCAGATACCACCGCCAGGATTGTTTTGAAATTGGCTTCATCTTCCTTTCCTTCCTGAGCTCTTTGGCCCCTGTCAGCAGGAGGGATTTGGTGGTGGGGAGAGGTTCTCACAGTAGCTGCTGTATGGCTGTCAGTCTGTGGAGCATTGCGGGCGGGAGGGATCAGATGGCAAGTTCAGACAGGAATCAGTCATCTGCCTAAGAAGGGTCCGTGTCAGGTTCGAGTTTTGTGGAATGGTGGGTTCTGGGAAAACTTGCAAGCAGAGCAGAGAAACTTTCAGGTGTGTGTTACATTCTTATAGGGCAGGTCCACTTTGGAGAGGGTCAGGGATCTCCCTTCTGGGACCCCAGACTCCAGGAAAGGAGAATCCCTTTGACTGCTTGGCCGTGATGGTGGTGATATGCGCAGCGGCAAGAATTGTGGATCAGGAAGCAGCCGCGGTTCTCGTGGCAAACTGCACCGGAGTGCCTGCCCTTCAGGCAGTGGGAGACCTGTGGCCTGACCAGCCTTTCTGAGTGGGCCACCCTTCTCAGGGCTCTGAGCGTGTGGGGGGAGGGGGTTTGTCGGCAAGGTCAGCTTTCCTTGGCTGTTCGGTGCTGACGGTGTCAGCCTGGCAGCCTCACAGCTACAGTTCAGCCGCATCCTTTAAGCTCTGTGTGAAGACAAGTAGAGAAGATGAGGGAGAGTCTGAAGTCGAGAGGGTCCGAGTGGGTGGTCTGTTGTCGGAAAGGCCAGTTTGTGTTGTTTCGGGAAGCGGTGGGGGGGGAGGGAAGACCAGGCGGAGGGAAGAGACTTTGGAGGGAAGAAGCAGGAGGGGTGGCAGGAAGTGAACGTGAGGGTGGCCACAGAGTGAGGGGAGACGCAGTTCCTCTGTCGCTTCTGGGGAGCGACCCAGAAACATTCCTGGAATTGCCACCTAGGGTCCAGGGGAAGCTGGGGGGCATTCTCGGAAAAGGCCCCCCCCCCAGCTTCTTACGGATGTCGGGTGAGGGCAGATTCACAATCAACTCTTCCCTTTCCTGGGGGCTGCCTCCATCTCGGTGGCGCCTCCTGCTCAGCTTTACCTTCCTGGGGACCCCCCCACTTTTAGACTCTGCCTCCTCTTTCTTCCAAGCGTCCGTTCTGTTGGCGTTCGTTTGTTGTCCCCCACCCCCAGCTCTGAAGAAAGTGGGAATCAGAACAGTTCCCCTCCTCTTGATGGGTGAATTTCCTCCTCATTTTCTGCAGACTGAAATGCCACCAGGTTTAAATGCCGCGCGTTGGTTGAGGTGGTGGGAGGCCTTTCCCCCTCTCTCCTGCGGACCAGAGTTTACACTCCAATTCTGCCCTTACTCCTCTGCCTTCTCCCCCCGACCAAACTATGGGCTCAACTCACACAAGTGTTTCTAGCACATCCTGATCCTCTCCCCCCCCCCACCAACACCAGCTGTTTCTGCCAGGTCAAGGAAGGACTGCCATGGACTTCTTCGTGGGAACAAAGCCAGGTATGACGATGGCCAGGGATCACCTTGCGCTGTCTCTCGCCCCCCCAGGAGACCTCTCCCCAACTCCCACCAGGTTGCCAAAGGGAGAAGTCTGGAAGGAGAAGCCCTGGGAGGCGTCACGCCCTGGCGAGGCACCTTTTGGTTGACTGCACAAGACTGTCTTTTGAACAGAACAGCTCTGCCGGGGGATGAGGAAGGCAAATATCATCCCCAAGATGCTTGTTTAGCTGTTTGAACGACCCACACATGGCCACAGGGAGTCCCAGGTCTCTCCAGTGACGTGCGCTCAGAAATGCGCCCATAGAGGAGGAGATCTGGTCCTGACCACTGGAACATGTCCCGTCCTGGACCGGTAGGGGTCACCAGGTGCTAAAGACCTTTCCAAGACGCCTCCTATTGCCGCCGCCCGAATTTCTCTTCAGACTTCCTTCATCACGGCAGCAAGCAAAGGCCGAGTCCTCCTCCTCCTCACTGACCTTGGGTGGGCTGGACTAACATTTTCGTAATTTTTCTCCTTTTTTAAAAAAGAAAACTTGCACATGTGCCAACATCTGCCAGGCATGATGATTCATGTTTCAGATTGCTTTTTAACCGGGCATCTCGACGCTGGCCGGAGGTTTGCCTCAAGCGCAAACTGTCAAGAACCCGCCACCTCCGGTCAGAGTGAATCCCATCCCGTATTTATACCAAGAGCACATTAGAATGCACACGCGCTGCTCGGGCGTTTGTAGGGTCTGGACATATCATGACGGCAAATGTTTTATTTAAGAAAAAGATTAACATTATTGAAGCATTCAATGCAGGGTCTGCATAATATTTCTAATTAAATGCTTTTTATTTCTGAAGCTGCCTGGTTGAGGTCTTTTTTGGCATAAGAGACTGGGGTTTTTGGTTCAGGACCCATTGCTAATTCGAACTTCCAGCATGGGATCACTGCTTCGTATTTTACTGCTGTCTCTCCATTTTTCTCCATCCTCTCTCCTCTTAGCCTCTCCTGCTTGTTGTTCTCCCCCTTCTTTCTCTCTCTGATCTGCTTCACTCTGGCTGGTGACTGAGACCTTTTCCACACGCTTAAGTTAGTCCTGATTTTCTCAGCAGTCAATCCACAAGCACCGGAATTGGTTTCAGCACAGTTTCTTGCACCTGTCTGCCTCCCTCTGTATTTTGACAGTCGTGGAGTCTTGTTTATTTTCTTCAGCACTTGCCTTAAATAATCAGGATTTTCAAGGGAGGGAGCCACAGCACCCTCCTTTTTAAAAAATTGCATCAAAACGTCTATATATCGCTAGAGCATTGTACCAACAGGCTTAGCAGTTTCTCTGAATTAGAGCTGCCAAGTGGGGGTGGGGGGCGGGGAAAACCCTGCTTTGGAGGCCCGATTTCCGCCGTGGCGGAATCGGGCCCCGGGGGGTCTGCCCCCCCAAAGCTGCGTCACCATATGGTCCCCCCCCCGACGATCTGGGCCACGCCCCCAACGTGAGCGACGTCGCATGTCACTTCCGTTGATGTGCTGGCGGCGCACGCGCATCCGGAGCCAGCTCCCAGACGCATCGGAGCCTCCCCCGCCGGTGAGTTTGTGGGACTTGGCAACCCTTTCTTTTTTAAAAAAAAGAAGAAGAAGAAGAATAAGTAAGTCTCTATTCCTTTCCCTCATGGAGGTAGGCCTTTATATCTCCATGAGGGAGAGGTCCAGAAACTTTAAAAAAAGAAATTAACACTGGGGATTGAGAGAGCCTGCTAAGCCTGTCGTTATAACTCTCTAGCAATGTATCAATATTTTAGTGCCGTTAAAAACTGAAAATGAAATCACTTGAGCTTTGTGAGGGAGGAAGTGGTTTGACCACCACAGTCCAACATGGAGAAGTGGGCGGGACATAGAAAACCAACAGAAACCTTACTCATGGGGGGGGGGACTTAAAATCGGCTTCCAGAAAAACATTGAGATCAAATTGGTCTTAAAAAAACGGGGGGGGACGAGTGTGTTAAACTAAAGGCACAAAAATGTGTGTGGAAAGCACTATGGGACCAGAAGCTGATGAAAAAAACTCAGTGTGGAAAAGGTCTGAGAAGGAGAGGGGCTTGTCTCAGCATCTGCTTGGCCTACAGAAGGTCCCAGGTTCAACCCCCAGCATCTCCAGTCAAAAGTACCAGGCAGTTGGTGATGTGAAAGACCCTCTGCCTGAGAGAGCGGCCGCCAAGTCTAAGTAGACAATACAGGCCGTGATGGACCAAGGGTCTGATTCAATGCAAGGCAGCTTCTGGTGTGTTTGTGAGAGAATGGGCTTTCCCCACTTGAGACTGCAGGTGGGAGAACTTCTGCTTGGAAATGGTCCTTTGCGCTAAAAAAAACCCCAAAACCTGCAAAGAGAAATCTACCGCCCTGTTTTCTGTCCTGGTTCTCTTATCTGCAGAGAGATTTTAGCTGCCCTGCCACACGGCAGGGAAAAAAACGGGCAAAGTGCGGCTTTTAAAAACTGCACCAAAATAGAGACGCCGCGGCCGGATCCCACGGATCCCCTGAGCCGCGGCGCCGTTGCTCCCCGGCAGATCAGATGCCGGGGAGGAAGCGACAGTCGGGAGGGGGGCTGCCGAACTGCGCGTGTCTGAGCATGCGCAGTTCGGCCAGGAGCCGGGGATGCGCCGGTGGAAGGACGCACCGGCGATCCCACAGCCAGCCTTGATGCGCCCTTTCCCGAAGAACCACCTAGGTAGGTGGTTTATTTTTGATGCGGGGTTTTGGGTGGAAGGGCCGGATCGGGAACTGGCGCGCCACTCTTCCCAGATGTTGCTGTGGGATCGCGCCCGTTTGCTGCGCCCCCGATCCATCCCTCTCCCGGCCCAAAACCTCTCGTGTGACCGGGGCCTAGCACGGGGTATGGATTCCAAAATGTGAACATCCATGATCCTCCACCTCCAGTCTGAGTTGGTGCTGTCCGTTCCACCCCTTTTCAGAGTTCCACGCCCCTCATTTTCCTGCAAGTCTTGGCCCTCTTGTGCAAGCTTTCGGGCAGCAGGGAGCTTTGAAAGTGGTATTTTAAAAACCCTGGGACTGTACAGTATAGCCCAGTCTCAGAAGCTAGGCTGGTACTTGGATGGGAGACCACCAAGGAAGACTCTGCAGAGGCAGGCAATGGCAAACCTCCTCTGCTGAATCACTTGCCTTGGAAAACCCATGAGGGGGTCACATAAACTGGCTGTTACACACACATACACAATTTTATAATATTGGGATGTTTGGTTAATATAGCAGGATTTCACCCAGTTGTAGAAGTGTGATATTGAGGACATCAAAAATTTTTCCCAAGAAGTAGAATCATAGAGTTGAAAGAGACTTCCAGGGTCATCTAGTCCAACACTCTGCACAGTTCAGGAAATAACTACCTCCCCCCTCCCACACCCCTCAGTGACCCCTATTTCATGCCCAGAAGATGACAAAAAAAACTTCTAGGCTCTCCGGCCAAACTGGCCTGGAGAAAAATTGCTTCCTGACCCCAGAGTGGTGACTGGCATTTCCCTGGGCATGTAAGAAAGGGCCACGAGAACTAAGCCCTGGTGCAACCCTTCCTGCCCTCCCTCTCATGATCTGCCCAAGTTCACAGAATCAGGATCGCTTTCAGATGGTCATCTAGCTTCTGTCTAAAACCTCCAAAGAAGGAGAGCCCAAGGAAGCCTGTTCCACTGAGGAACTACTCTTTAACTGTCCGAAAGTTCTTCCTAATGTTAGCTGAAAACTCTTTTGATTTAATTTCAACCCATTGGTTGCGGTCCAACCTTCTGGGGCAACAGAAAACAACTCCGCACCATCCTCTGTATGACAGCCCTTCAAGGACTTTTCTAATCCCCTCTCAGTCATCTCCTCTCCTGGCTAAACATACCCAGGTCCTTCAGCCTTTCCTCATAGGACTTGGTTTAGTTCACATTCAGGTTGCAGTCAAAAGAAGAGAAAGAAGCCTTATCTAAAGAGCACTTTCCCTGTCACCAGTGGCCAGCCTGTCCAGCATCATGTGTGTGGGAGCATCAAGGCCTTGTCTCTACAGGAGAGACCTGGAGAGATGTGTCTCCATGGAAGGCCATGTGCAGAGAGGGAGAGGACAAAGGGAGAGAGAGGAGAAGGGGTCAGAGGGCAGCTCCCAGGTTAAGACAAAGAGAGGCATCCTATGCAGGGAGAGAACACCTATATATCCTGAGAGTGATGTAGCGCCCTCCAAAGTCCAGGTATGCTGAGTTGCTCTCTCCAACAAAACATTACTGCAATATAATTTAAAGCAGTGAGAGGTGCCTGGTGGGGCTTCCCTGGTGATACTCCCTGGATGCTGTGGGGCCAGCTGGGATGCAGAGGAGAGAGGGTCAGACATGCGGAGGCAGTTGGAACAAAGAGTCCATTTAGCTCTCCTCCCCAGCCCTCTCCTCGTGGTGTAAATGCCTTTGAATGCTTCCCCCGTCCACAAACAGCCACCGCAGCCCTCCTCAAGATTCCCGAGTGCTCCTGCTGGGTAGGCTTCTTATGGACCCTCCATTGCTCCCGTGTCCGTCTCGACATTTGCAAGCCTTTTAGCCAGCCCAGCGCACTCTGGCACATAACCCAGCAAGGGAGCTCAGTGCAGAGAGAAGCGAGCGAGAGTCTCAATGGCTGGGAACACCCAGAGGAAGAAACAGGCTTGGCCAGTTGGGTGTCGTGGCTGGTGGCAAAGTTGAGCTGGGGAGGCTCAGGGTGGAATGCCTCTCTGCCGTGACACCTTGGGCCAGCCACTTTCTCTGGTCCTCAACCACCTCACAGGGTCGTTGTGAGGGCGAGATGCAGGAGAGCCACATAGGACAACAGAGTCCCACAGGAAAAGCTGTTCGTTGTTTCCCCCCCAAAATGATTTCTTTTTTCTGTGACAGACCAACTAGACTTGGCGGGAGGAGCTCGGTGGCAGCATTTCCTCTGCATCGTGTTTTAATGTGGTGGTTCAGCCCTGGAATATGCAGTAATCGCCACAGTGAATCTTGGCATATGCAGAGTGCTTCTTTATGTGTGTCGACTACAACCCAGCCCTTCATGTCTGAAATTAGGTGGGCAGCCTTGTCGTTCAGAAGGCATAGTTTACAGGGGCAGTTCTCTTCCCCCTCCGATCTCTGCAAATTAGCCACTTCCTACACAGCGTCGTTGTTTAGTGGTTACGGGGGCCGGTCTAGCACCGTTGTTGAGTGGCAGCCGACTCATTGGTGACCCCCATCCACAGGGTGTTCCTGGCAAGAGTGGTTTGCCCTTCCCTTCCTCTGCATAGCAACCCAATTCTTCCTTGATGGTCTCTCATCCAAGTATTAACCAGGGCTGACCCTGGTAGTTTCCAAGTTCCAACAAGCCCAGGCTAACCTGGGCTATTCAGGCTGCTAGCACTGGAGAGACCGAGGTTCATTTGCTGTTCAGCCATGAAACAGCAGATGCCAAGAAAATACCAGATGGATTCCGAGTAGGAGACGCAGAGCATGGGCTCCAAGTATAAAGCGACCCAGGGGTCGTTTCGTAGAAAAAGAGCTAGGGGAACTCATTAGCACAACTCATTAGCATATGCCACACCCCCTGGCATCAGGGGCCTGGCGGTGGACCTGCAAGGCCGGCGGGAGTGCGAAGAAACCCCGCAAAGGCCCTCCCTGGCCCCAGGCAGTCAGGGGTGGGGAGAGGTGGGGAGGAAGCAACTTAC
The DNA here is from genome assembly GCF_001447785.1 of Gekko japonicus. Lineage (NCBI taxonomy): Eukaryota > Metazoa > Chordata > Lepidosauria > Squamata > Gekkonidae > Gekko > Gekko japonicus. The sequence goes on from NW_015173128.1 coordinate 1,278,433, forward strand.
CCTCCCTCTTCTCCTGCCTCCTCCTGGCTGAATGAGGGCCGGAAGCGGGGCGGCCGGAAGCGGGGGGCGGGGCTTTGTTGTGTGCCCCGCCCCCCGCACCTCACCCGGGGGAGCTGCGATCCCCCGCGATCCCCCCCGAATCGACCCGACGAAGCATTGAGGGAAACAGATTGTTTACCCGGGAAATCTGTAGCCACATGGCAATTGTTGGAAGCAGCAGCAGCACTGCATGACGTAAAATAAAGAAACAAAAGAAGCAGCAGCAAATTCGTGGAGTGCAATTGGACTAGAATCATTTTTGCACAGTGGTGGAATGAAATTGATCTTGGGCTGGTGTGTCTACCCCCAGCCTAAACTACCTCAAAGGTGTGATTATGAAACCTCTGCATTTCTTGGAAGAAGGGCGGATTAAAATGTGTGTTTGTGTCTTCGAGTTTCACCTTGTTCTGTAGTTTCATCTCGAAAGGAATGTCTTGCCCATCAAGTGCCTGAGGGAAGTTTATCAAGTGGGTAAAATCTGGCCTCTGATGCCCAGCTTTTCCCGGCATCGACTGTGTGGGTGAATGCACCATATCTCCTTGTAAGGTAAAGGTCAAGGTTCCCCTTATTCAAAAACCAGTTGAGTCCGACTCTAGGGACACGGTGTTCATCTCCGTTTCCAAGCCAAGCCTGAAGATGTTTCCATGGTCCATGCCAGCATGACTAAATGCCGAGGCACACAGAACACTGTTACCTTCCCACCAAAGTGGTACCTATTTATCTACTTGCAATTTCTTGCTTTCAAACTGCTGGGTTCTTGTACCTTGTACCTCCCCCCAATCAGAGAGAGCCCCTCTCATGTTGCACCATCACATCCTCATTCCTACATCCACTTAAAAAAGGGTGGTGGTGGTTCATATATTCTTTCCCCCTTGTGGTCCCAGGTTTCCTAGGAGTTGACTTGTTGCTGTGGGGGGGTGAGTGTGTGGGGGATGGAACCTCTGGGTTGTGTGGACAGTTTTTGTGCGACTATTTTTCCATCTCCATCAGATGGCGGGTGGTTGCATAGCCTTCAAACTGCTCTTTGTAAAATAGTTTTGAAATTGATGCTGCAGTGGTACCAATAATATTGGCAACGTTTCTATTTGTAGCCTTAGGTGGTTTTTTCCCCCTGTGTGGTGTCATGCAAAGGAGTCCTTGGGCAAAGTGCGCTCAGGCAGCAGAAGTAGTGGGGTTTTTTTTGGGGGGGGGTTGTCTCGACGTTTGGGAAGAGGAGAAAATCCAGCAACAACCTTCAGACAGACTCCTTTCGGTGTATCTTTGAGGGCCGGGCCTGTAGCCAGGAATTTGTGGCTTATGGGGCAAAAATTCTTCTGGTGGGGCGGCCATTATTTGCCATAATGAAGGGGGGGGTGCCTGCCCCTCTCCTTCCCCTCCCCTCCTGCAAGATTTAAAGGGCCCTTCAGCTGATCGGTGGGCCATGCCCTCCCCACCAATCAGCTGGAGGGTCCTTTCAATCTTGCAGGTGGGGAGGGAGAGGGGTGCGCGCCACCCCCCACTTCTTCTCAAAAGCATTTAAAGCAGGGGTCATTTCCTGCAGGAGCGCATAGGAGCGGAGCTCCGGCAGTAAAGAGCCCAGGGGGTGGGCACATGCAACAAGCCCCGCCCCCTGCTCCCAGCCCCGGGCCACAAGGAGCAAGAAGCAGCCAGGTAAGTTGCAGAGCCCCCCCCCATCTTCAGGTACAAGCTCTCCCTCCTGTGTGAGGGCAGATCTGCGTGTCCCCCCCCCCAATAGCTAGCAACCCAAAACAGTCCAGTGGAGCCTGAGCGGTGGGCGTTGCCTTCTGACACACTCCCGGGGATGTCAGGGGGTGTGGCATATAAGTTATGCTACTGAGTTATGCTAATGAGCTCCTGTACCTCTTTTTCTACAAAATGACCCCTGATTTAAAGGATCCCTTTAGATGCTTTTGGGAAGAAGCAGGGGGGCCTTTAAGGAAGGGGGCAGAGCCCCCCAAAAGCCCACTGTAGTTACAGGGCGTATGTGCCAGTGGGTCGTACGAAGAGTGGTGCAAAGCCCGAGTGCTGCGTTTGGAATCCAACCTCTGCAACTTTTAGAAGCGCTGCGGAATCCCTGAGCAGAAAAAATACGCATGAATTGGGCAGTGGTGGTGGGGTGTGAGGGGTATGGAATCATAGAGACCTTCCTCTGGCGGGGGTCTGTGAACGGAGATGGGAAGTGGATTTATAATCATCAGGTAAACCCCTAGGAGAGAAGTCACTTCACTGGCTCAACAGCAACCAATGCGGGATCCTCTCTCCCATTTTTGCTTGCGGCTGATGCTGGAACAGCAAGAGCCTTTTTGAAGCAGAATAAAATGGGAGACTGGTGACATCTTCAAGGCTAGCCACATTTCCTCCGGCAGAAGCCTTTGGTGAGTCGGGACTCACTTCATCGCATGCACTGAAGCATCCAGCCATGAGGCAACTGCATTTCTTCTGCATGCTCAGCGCATCGGGCGAGGCAATCGCTGCAGCCTGGTGCGGCTAGTCCTCCGGAATCACCAACGCCAGTGTGGAATGGCCCTGTGTACTGCAGCCGCTCCGGCAGCACTCCTTTGGTCGCCCTTCTGTGTGACTCTTCTCTGTAGAAACGCTTCTCCCTTAATTCGACTTTCATTTCATTTTCCTGAAGGGCGGCGGGGGGGGGGGAGAGGTGTGGGAGACGGGAGGCTGAAAGATGAAGGGAATGTTTCAGGTGGTGCCGACTGACAGTGTGCTCTGTGGTGCCTCTCAAACCCGCTTGAAAGAGGAAACAGCCAGAAAGAGGGAAACGCTGCTCCGGCCCCTTGTGTCATCCATGGAGCTGCCAGAACAGCGGACCTCACCCAAACGTTCCCCAGCCGCCGCCCCGCCTCTTGATCCTGCAGGCCTTGAAATCTACTCAGGGCCTCTTTATGCACCAGACCTGCAGGCATTGCATTGATGCTCAGTATTTATGGTCCCCCACAGATTATGACATGAATGGGGCCAAGCTTGGTTGTTCTTTACACTTAGGGCTGTCAGGTCCCTCCTGGCTACTGGCAGGAGATGGGGGGTAGGGTGGCCAGATCCAGGTGGGGAAACTCCTGGAGATTTGGGGGTGGAGCCTGGGGAGGACAGGGACCTCAGTGGGGTACAGTGGCACAGAGTCCACCCTCCAAAGCATCTATTTCCTCCATGAAAAGCTGATTTATTTTGTTGGGAGATGAGCCGTAATTTCAGGGGATCCCCAGGTCCCACCTGGAGTCTGGTATCCCTACTTACACAGAGTCCAGTGGCACCTTCAAGACCAACACAGTTTAATTGTGGGCATAAGCTTTCGTGTGCATGCACACTCCTTCAGATAGATTCAGGTGGGTAGCAGTGTTCCCTCTTAGCTGAGTTAGTGTGAGCTAGCTCATGGTTTTTTAGCCTCCGGCTCACACATTCTTGTCTTCGCTCAGGAAGGATGGCTCATAAGAACAAAAGAGACGCCAATGTTGGATCAGGCCAATGGCCCACCCAGTCCAACACTCTGTGTCACACAGTGGCCAGAAATACCAGGTGCCATCAGGAGGTCCACCAGTAGGGCCAGGACATTAGAAGCCCTCCCACTGTTGACCCCCCCCCCCAAGCACCAAGAAGACAGAGCAAACTAATTTACGCGGTAGCCAAATCACTGGCTCACAACTTTAATGCCAGCAGCTCACAAAGTAGAATTTTTGCTCACAAGACTCCACAGCTTAGAGGGAGCATTGGTGAGTCGCCGTGTTAGTCTGAAGCAGCAGAACAAAGTCTGGAGTCCCGTGGCGCCTTTAAGACCAACACAGTTTAATTCTGGGTATAAGCCTTCCTGTGTGTACGCACACAAAAGCTTATACCCAGAATAAAACTTTGTTCTTCAGACTACCGGGATCAGTCCCCCTGGAGAAAGTGGCTGCTTTGGAGGGTGGTGAACCCCACTGGGGTCCCTGTGGCCTCCCCAGGTTCCACCCCCAAATCCCCAGGGGTTTCCCAGCCTGGATCTGGCAACCCTGCTTTAGGGCCAGCTACTTTCTCAGTCTAACCCCCCCTCCAGCACTGCTACAAAATTTCACACCCTCGCGGCCTCAATTTGAAGACCTCTCTTCGGCTGTTGCGTTTCCTCTGTCCTCAGCAAAACCTGTTTGTGTTTTTGGCACCCATTTTCTCGTTTCCTCTGTGTCCAGTTCCCCCCCCCAAAAAAACTTACAGACATTTAATTTGTGGATCAGTTGCATTAAAAATGCTGCAAAAACTGGGGTTTGAATGCAGTGCGGGGGGGGGGGGGGTGGAAACACCAGCAGTGGGAAATGGGTGTGATTAGATCGGGTTAATACCGACAACATATGAAAACAAAAAGGCATGCAAGTTTGCACCTTCCAACTGAACTGTAGGGTGGGGTGGGTGGAGTGGGTTTGGCGGGGAGAGAAATGGAATCAAAATCAGCCTCTGAACTTCTTTGGAGGAAGGGTAGAGTGGTAGAATCATCCACTTTAAGGAGACAGTGATGCCTTCCAGGCAAACATTATCAATCTAGGGTGCTTGGGAGTGCTGAAAGGCCCTGGGGGAGGAGGGGGGAGGAGAAGAAATTCAAGGAATGATTAAGTGACTCAGCCTTTTTCAGCCGCTTGGACAGGTTTGAGTTCCAATCCCCGAGGGCCCGGAAGCCAGAAGGTCTTGGCAGGAGTGGCTGCTTATATAAACTGCTGGTTTGCCTGTTCCAGACAGACCTGTATTGGGGGGGGGGAGTGGTCACATTTCAATGGCATTCTTCTGGGTGCTAAAAAGAAATGCATAGCCCTTCATGGGTGCGGTCCAGGAAGGTATTTCTTTGCCTTCTGGGGAACAACTCTCAGATCTCCACGCCTGATGATGACCCTGTTGCTAGTTTGACTTCCGATGTGACCTCTGCCCTTCAACAGGTAAAGCTGGCACGCATCCTTCCAAGCCCAAAGCACACCCAGAATAGTGATTTGGAGACAGAGGGGGGGGGGGGGGGGGGTCTTCCCAAAATTCCAGCAGCATCATACGTTTTGAGACGAGCAAGATGTTAGCGTGTCCGTTTAGTATTTGGCAGGGAATCTGTTAATAAATCACTTTAGTTTAATGGGGCATCACCAGGGGTCATTTCCTGCAGGAGCCGCACAGGAGCCAAGCTCCGGCAGTATAGAGCCCAGGGGGCGGGCACATGCAAAAAACCCCGCCCCCTGCTCCCAGCAGCCCTCAGTCAGAGCAAGAAGCAGCCAGGTAAGTTGCAGAGCCCCCCCCCCGGCCCAAAACAGTCCAGTGGCACCTTTAAGACCAAGTTTTATTCAGGTACAAGCTCTCCCTCCCCTGCAAGGACAGATCTGCACGTTCCCCCCCCCCCAAAATAGATAGAATTCCAAAACAGTCCAGTGGAGCCTGAGCGGTGGGTGTGGCCTCCTGACACACTTCCAGTGATGACAGGAGGTGTGGCGTATGCAAATAAGTTATGCTAATGAGTTGTGCTAATGAGCTCCTGCACCTCTTTTTCTACGAAATGACTCCTGTGCATGACCTTTCCTGTCTTCACTTTGTGCTCGAGCTAGGTGGGGCCAGCTGCCCTTGTGGGGACTATTTTTTAAAACGAGAATGATGAGAAGCAAAGGAAGGCGTTCAGAAGAACCTGCAGGCCCTGTTTGGGTGGTGGGATTTTTTAAAAAGTCCTAAAAATAGATGCTAGCGCCCAGAGCCTGCCTGGCCCAGAGGGCACTGGCTCTTGCCCTCCAAGGCCAGGGCTGGAGGAGATGTTCTGCCCCCCCCCCATACCTTTCCTGCCAGACTGCAACGTCCCTGACTTTGAAGACCGCAGCTTCCGCCCTGCCTGCAAACGGTTGGTCTGCCCGAGTGACAGAACAAGGGCCTGTCCAAAGAGAGCGGGTGTCCTGCAGCTGAGAGCACTGGGGGGGGATTATTCTCAGGAGGGGAGAGGAACCCGAAGAGAGCTCAGATGGATTTGTCCACTCCAGCCTTCTGATAAGAACATCAGAAGAGCCCTGCTGGGTCCAACCAGTAGTCCATCTAGTCCAGCATCCTGTCTCACATGGTGGCCAACCACTACCTCTGGAAGGCCAACAACAGGGCAGAGAGGCTGAGACTTTCCCCTGATGTTGCCTCCAGGCTCTGGGATTGAGAGGTTTAGTGCCTCTGAATGTGGAGGTTTCCCTCAATCACCAGGGTTAGTAGGCATTGACAGACTTATCCTCCAATAATCTAACTAATCCCCTTTTAAAGCTGTTTATTCCTGTGGCCATCGCTGGCAGCAAATTCTACATTTTGATCACTCTCTGTGTAAAGTAGTATTTCCTTTTGTCCGTCATGAACCTACTGCCCATCAGCTTCCTTAGATGCCCTCAAGCTCTAGCATTTTGGGAGATGGAGAGAAATTTCCCTTTGTCAACTCTTTCCACCCCATGCGTAACTTTATAAACTTCTATCATGTCCCCCCTTGGTCATCTCTTTTCTACAGTGAAAAGTCCCAGACTCTTCAGCCTTTCCTTATAGGGAAGGTGCTCCAACCCCCTCGTCCTCTTGGTTGCCCTCCCCTGTACTTTTTCCAGCTCTGCAATGTCCTTTTTGAGATAAGGTGACCAGAACTGATCCCGGCAGTGATTAGGCCAATGCCTCCAGGAAGCCCACAAGCAGATTGCTATGGGTTACAATCAGCCACCCTGAGCCTCCGGGGAGGGCGGGATAAAAATGTGAATAATAAATAAATAAATAAATAAATAAATTCTCTGGCATCTGCCTCCGCATCAGAGGTAGACTGCCTCTGGAAACAGAAGCTCCATTCACAGCCATCATGAGCAGCAAAACAGACACAAGGACAGCCTTGCAGGATCAAACCAGGTTCTCTCTAATCCAGCATCCTGTTTCTGACAAAAAGCCAGCCCATGTCAGCCCTCTGACCTGCCAAGGTCATGGTTCCCTACTCTACCTGGTAGCAGCTCTCCAGGATCACAGTGCATTTATTTATCTATATCCCGCCCCCGTCCCCAGCTGGGAGTCAAAGTGGCTTGGAACATGGTCTTCCCCTCCTCCGTTATCTCACAACAAGTAGGGCAGGTGGAGCATTTCGGACGGGCCCAGGATCACCCAGCAAGCTTCTGTGGTGGGATTCAAACCCCATGTCATGAGTCAGCCAAGGCTGAGCATTATCAAGAACTCCTCAGTAGAAGAGTAGTGTAGCCAGCCTTGAGTTAACAGAAGCTGAGCTGCAGGCTAGTTGGGATTCACAGCCAACAGCTGGTGCAGAGCCACAACACCCTCCAGCCCTGATTCAACAGGTGAACCTCAGCTGGCTTTTCCCAACCCACCAGTATCACCCACACCCTTAGAGCACTTCAGACAGAGGCTGAGAACAGAGCTACAGACAAGGCGGCAAAGTGCATGCCTCCTGGCCCAACGCCAGCTGCTTGCTGATGACGAAGATGAGTAGTTGCAGGATTGCAGGATTGCTTCTGAGCACCTGGCTGCAAGCATGACCCTTAGGCAAGGGGCTATAAAACCAGCCAAGAGAGGCTGTTAGGCATGGACGGAACGTGTACAATAGATGCTCAACCACCGACTCTGCTTTGCCTGACTTCTGGACTCCAGACCTTGGACTGAATGACTCTGCTTTGCCTGACTTCTGGCATCTGATACTTGGAGCCTGCGAGCCAGTACACCCCTCTACCACACTGGCTCTTTCATGTCCTCTGTTATCAGAACCTTTTAACTGGAGGTGCTGCTGGGGAATTGAACCTGGGACCCTTGGCATGCAAACAGATACACTCGCTCTGGTGCCCACAGCTCCTCCCCCCAAAACACACAAGTCTGTTATTTGCTTCCATTGTTGCCATACTCTCAGATAGACTATGCTTGCATGGGAAGGCTCAATTTCTCTCTCTCTTGGCCACCCTCACCAGATCTATCCTCTTTTGAACATGCCCAATTCCCCACCAGTTGGGACTCTCAGGGTTGGATGCTAACACACGTCTCTTTTCCGGTGCAAAATTCAAAGGTCTACTTCCCCACCCTTGGCTTGGTGTGTCAATCTGCAAATGAGCAAGTTGTACCATCAGGATCAAAACACATCCACCAAGTGCCTCTGTTCTTGTTCTGAAGAACCTGTGAGCGGAAGCCTTGTTTTAGTGGCCGTGCAAGGAGGCAACGGTGTTTCTTGGTGAGTCATGGTGATGACTGTTTACAGGGCTGTATTTCCCCCCCTTCGGCTTGTGGTCCTATAGAAGAAAACCACGCCGGTGAGAAAAGTCGGCCTCAAGACAGCCCAGGATATTGTAGAAGCAGCCGCCGTGCACCAGAAGCACCACCGGGGGAAATGAGAAAACCCTCTCCTTATATGCTCAGCGGAACAGAATTCAGCCTGCTCCCCCCATGGCCTTGTGGAGCAACGGCCTTACATTGAACTCATGCAGAGGTGCACTGGACAGTGGGTAGACTCCCCAAAGCTCCTGCTGGGCAGACACAGCAAGCCAGCTGGGCTTAGAATGCCTAAATTTGCAGCCCGATACAAATAGCAAGGTGGCTTCCAGGTTGGGACTGAGTAGGCAAATGCCCTTTCATATGGCAACCGGTGTTCCCTCTAAGCTGAGTGAAGGTGAGCTAGCTCACAGTTTTTTAGCCTCCGGCTCACACGTTTTTGGCTTAGCTCTGGAAGGATGGCTCCAGAGCAAAATGATTTATGCAGTAGCCAGGGGTCTTGTTGTAGAAAAAGAGCTGCCGGAGCTCATTAGCATAACTCATTAGCATAACTTATTTGCATATGCCACGCCCCCTGACATCACCGGAAGTGACAGAAGGCCACACCCCCTGACATCACCAGAAGTGTGTCAGAAGGCCCGGCTACTTACCCTCCTGCTTCATCCTCATTCCCAAACGGAATGAGGATCGAAGCAGAGGGCGGGGTAAAGAAGGGGGCGGGGCTTCACCACGTGACCGCCCCGCCCCCTAGAGGTTCTCTTCCGGAGCTCCGTACCTGAGAGCTCCCCTCCGACTAGAGCCCTGGCAGTAGCCAAATCGCTTGCTCACAACTTTCATGCCAGTCGCGCACAAAGTAGAATTTCTGCTCACCGGACTCCACAGTTTAGAGGGAACATTGAAACGTGTATTACCTCAGCAGGGGCACACTGGGTCCTGGAAACGGCCCCAGAGTAAATCCAGACCAGACCAGTCTGGCAGCAGCGACAGGTATAAACTCACCACACAGGGTTGTTGTGAATGAACTGCAGGCCAGAAGTTCGATAGTTCGGCAGTTCGGGACCCGAGTGCGCCACATGACGGAGTGAGCTCCCGTCCCTGCTTCCAGCTCCTGCCAACCTAGCAGTTCGAAAGCAAGAAATTGCAAGTAGATAAATAGGTGCCACTTCAGTGGGAAGGTAACAGCGTTCCGTGCGCGTTGGTGTTTTAGTCATGCCCGCCACATGACCACGGAAACGTCTTCGGACAGCGCTGGCTCTTCGGCTTTGAAACGGAGATGAGCACCGAATCCCTAGAGTCGGCTTTGACTGGCTTTCAAGCAAGGAAAACCTTTACCTATAGAAGAAGAAGAGATTGGATTTATACCCCACTTTTCACTACCTGAAGGAGTCTCAGAGCGGCATACAATCTCCTTTCCTTCCTCTTCCCACAACAGACACCCTGTGAGCAGTGTTCCCTCTAAGCTGAATTAGTGTGAGCTAGCTCACAGTTTTTTAGCCTCTGACTCGCACATTTTTGTCCTAGCTCAGAAAGGATGGCGTCAGAGCAAAATAATTTATTCAGTAGCCAAATCACTGGCTCTCAACTGTATTGCCAGTAGCTCCCAAAGTAGAATTTTTGCTCACAAGACTCCACAGCTTAGAGGGAACATTGCCTGTGAGGTAGGTGGGGCCGAGAGAGCTCTGAGAGAAATGCTCATGAGAGAACTTGTAGAACTGCCCCAAGGTCACCCAGCTGGCTGCATACAGAGGAGTGGGGAATCAAAGCCGGTTCTCCCAGATTAGAGTCTGGGCTCCTAAGTACTACACCAAACTGGCTCTCAAACAAGCAGGCTCAAGGCAGGTAACAACAGTAACAATAACAATTAAAAAACATTCAAAACAATAAATATGAATTAACATTAAGAACGGTGTCTAATTTCAATATCCAATGGTAGCCGGAACATTATAACAGACAAGGGGCGGGACCCGCGATACACGCGGGGGGGAGGGACCTCCACACATGAGGCAGAGGAGGAAGCAGGAGGAGGAGGTAATTTCCCCCCATCCCGCCGGTTCCTCCCCCGTCTCCTCCACCCCCCCGCTCGATCTCCCCCCCTTGCCTTCCCTCCCCGCCGCCTCGCTGCTCTCCCCCCTGGCTCCGAAGCAGCGGCGGCAGCAAGGGAGTTCGCAGAGCGTTTCCTGCGCATGCGCAGGGGATGCTCG
>NW_015173128.1:1288954-1291234 GCF_001447785.1 Gekko japonicus
GGAATGAATCATGTATTGCATCATGTATACCATCTTGAGCTCTTTCGAAGGAAATGTCTGATAAAGGCAAAGCATCCCACTGTCTCCAGCGTCTGCTGTAACCTGATCTGTGCCTCTTTGCTCAAAGGCAACCCCCCCCCCTTTCTGCATGCTTGCTTCAAAACATGCCTAGGATTACAATCGGTCAAGAGAGCTTCAAAAGATATGGTGTGTGTGTGTGACAGACCCACATCAAGTGAAACATATCATGCTAGGAAGGCGTCTGGCTTCTCTGGGAGGAACTATGGCTCAGTGGTAGATCATCCGCTTTGCATGCACTAGGACCCAGGTTCAATCACCCACATCTCCAGTTAAGAGGACCAGGCAGTAGGTGATGCGAAAGACCTCTGCCTGGGACCCTGGAGCGGCTGCCAGTTTGAAAGCCAGCTTGGTGTAGTGGTTAAGAGCAGCGGACTCTAATCTGGAGAACTGGGCTTGGTTCCCCCACTCCTCCACGTGCAGCCAGCTGGGTGACCTTGGGCCAGTCACAGTTCTCTCAGAGCTGTTATCTCACGTTTGTTGTTGTTCAGTTGCACAGTCGAGTCCGACTCTTCGCGACCCAATGGGCCACATCACGCCAGGCCCTCCTGTCTTCCGTCATGCTCTGGAGTTTACTTAATATCATGTTCGTTGCCTCGATAACACTGTCTAACCCCATCTCATCCTTTGCCATTCCTTTCTTCTTTGACCTTCCATCTTTCCCAGCATCAGGGTCTTCTCCAATGAGTGCTCCCATCTCTTCTGGTGGCCAAAGTATTTGAGCTCTCAAGAGCAGTCCTTGAAAGGGCTCTCTCAGCCCCACCTCCCTCACAGGTTGTCTGTTGTGTGGGGAGGGGAAGGGAAAGGAGACTGTAAGCTGCTCTGAGACGCTGAGTGAAGGGCGGGGTATAAATCCAATCTCTTCTTCTTCTGGGTAGACAATATTGCCCTTGATGGACCAAGTACAAGGCAGCTTCATGCGTGTCCATGTATGAAGCACTGTTTTAGGGGAGGGGCTGCGGTCCCAGGGATAGAGCATCTGCTTTTGGCACACACAGAAGGTCCCAGGTTCAATCCCAGGTCCCAGCAACGAAGTTTAAATTATCTGGTAGTAGGTGTTTAGTCATGCTGGCCACATGACCACAGAAACGTCTTCGGACAACGCTGGCTCTTCGGCTTTGAAACGGAGATGAGCACTGCAACCCTAGAGTTGGATTCGACTGGCTTTCGAGCAAGGGAACCTTTACCTTTACCTTTACTAGAGACACACAAAGAAGTGTGCTTGCGCACGAAGGCTGTCTTATCCCTTGAATAAAACTTTGTCGGTCTTAAAGGTGCCCCTGGACTCAGAACTTTGTTCTGTTGCTTCAGACCACCACGGCTACCCACCTGAACAAAAAACACGTGTTACAAAGAACAATCACATTGATGTCATTCTTCTTCCCCTTGATCCTCGCAAGAACGCTCTGAGGTAGGTTTAGGCTAAGTCACAAATAAACGTTGGGGCTTAGGAGGAATCGGAACCCAATTCCCCCCCCCGTCTAACCACTCCACCACACTTCCCTCATTATGACATAGGAGTCCCCACACGACCACACGGCCCCACCAAAGGTTGAGCTGAGTTTGCACAAAGATCTGGCCAGAGACGAGGAATGACTGCTGGCTGTTTCGTGTTGAGGAACTCTGATGCTTGCGCTGCCAAGTCTTCCCTGGCTATTGGCGGTGGATTGGGGAGGTTTGTTGTTGTTGTTGGTAGGTTCGCCAGATCCAGGTTGGGAAATTCCTGTGGGTTTGGGGATGGCACCTGGGGAGGCCAGGGACCTCAGTGGGGTGTAATGCCACAGAGTCTACCCTCCAAAGCATCAATTTTCTCCAGGGGGACTGATCTCTGTACTTAGATCCAGGGGTCATTTCCTGCAGGAGTGCACAGGAGCAGAGCTCCAGCAGTAAGGAGCTCAGGGGGTGGGCACATGCAACAAGCCCCACCCCCTGCTCCCAGCAGCCCTCAGTCGGGCCATGAGGAGCAAGAAGCAGCCAGGTAAGTTGCAGAGCCCCCCCTCCCGGGCCCGCCTTCAGGTACAAGCTCTCCCTCTTCTGCGAGGACAGATCTGCATGTTCCCCCTAATACCTAGCAATCCAAAACAGTCCAGTGGAGCCTGAGTGCTGGGTGTTGCCTTCTGACACACTTCTGGTGATGTCAGGGGGTGTGGCATATGCAAATAAGTTATGCTACTGAGCTCCTGCACCTCTTTGTCTATGAAA
>NW_015173128.1:1291433-1301102 GCF_001447785.1 Gekko japonicus
GGCCTTGCAGCTCCACTGCCGAGCCCCATGAGGGACCCGGCGGTGGACCTGCAAGGCCGGCGGGAGTGCAAGGAAGCCCTGCAAAGGCCCTCCCTGGCCCCAGGCAGGCAGGGGTGGGGAGAGGCAGGGAGGAAGCAACTTACCCTCCCTCTTCTCCTGCCTCCTCCTGGCTGAATGAGGGCCGGAAGCGGGGGCGGGGCTTCGTCATGTGCCCCGCCCCCCATACCTCACCCGGGGGAACTGCGATCCCCCGCGATCCCCCCGAAATGACCTCTGCTGGCATCCCTACCTGAAGCTGTGAGAGAAGCAATTTGCCTGAGGCTATTCCCTGAACCCACTGCAGATTTTCTTTTTCTTGTGTCAGAAGCGGAGAGAGTTGGGCTAGCATGGGGCCATTCCACAGCGAAGGAACACCGAGGCACGGAGTCACGCAGCTTGGAGTGGAGGGCAGAAAAGTGGGACATAAATATTTGCAATAAACGAACTTCCCTGGGAATCAGTCCCGCGAATGTGCAGAGGGACCGGGTGGTGCAGTCTCAGCCGGGCCTCAGGCTATTTGAGTAGCCCAGGCTTACCCCCACGTAAATGCGCATAGGATTACAACCATAAAAGCAGAACAAAGAGGAGAACCCAGGAGAGTGGGAGTGGAGGAAGACGGTCGCCAAGCCCTCTTGTCGGGATTCTTGTTGAGTAAGTCAGCAGAGTATTAAGAGACTGAGTCCATGGTGTGTTTAAAAATATAAAAGTTTACTATAAAGCTAACATGGGAAAAGGTACACAGGATATGAAATAACAAAGAGCTAATATGGCTACAGGAGCTGCGGTGGCTCAAGTGGTTAAGACGCTGAACTGCAGGCTGTGGAAGGTCAGTAGTTCAGCGGTTCAAGACCCGGGTGCCGCAAGACAGGGTGAGCTCCCGTCTCTAGTTCCAGCTCCTGCCAACCTAGCAGTTCGAAAGCAAGAAATTGCAAGTAGATAAATAGGGACCACTTCGGTGAGAAGGTAACAGCGTTCCGTGCGCCTTGGTGTTTAGTCACGCCGGCCACATGACCACGGAAACGTCTTCGGACAGCACTGGCTCTTCGGCTTTGAAACGGAGATGAGCACCGCAACCCTAGAGTCGGATTCGACTGGCTTTCGAGCAATGGAACCTTTACCTTTAATATGGCTACATCCTTGCAGCTAAAAGGTAAAACGGGAAGAGCCGAATGGCGTCTCCTTCTCAGTCAGAACAAAGAACGGGAGGAGAAACCAATATGCTAAATACTTGACACCCTGGTTTCCAATCAGACTAGCAAATTAGCTCCAAAGTTCCCGGGCATTCTCTTGTCTAAACAGATTGGTTACAAGCAAGCATGTGACTTAACAAACATCATTAACCCTGTAAATACTGAAGTGTTTTGACTTGTAGCACCCAACACCTCTCCACCATTTCACAAAGGAGAATGCTGCCTATGAAAGGGCCCAAAGGACCTGCCCCTTCAAGGCAGAAACTGGTCTTTTTCTTTATTTTATATACTTCACTTAAACTCAGCTTTCCCCCCCCAGTGGGGACCCACAGAGGCTTACAGCATTCTCCTCTGCTCCATTTTATCCTCACAACAACCCTGTGAGGTAGGTCAGGCTGAGACTGGACCCAGGAGAGATTCGAACCTGGGTCTCCTAGCTCCTGATCTGACGCCACACTGCCCAGTTCCCAGCTTCCTTGGGAAATGTTTGGGTAAAGGCAGTTGAGGCACAGAGCCTGGATCTGTCCACGAGAAAACTGCTGCCTGGCTCTTCCCCATGCTTTTCCAGCAGGTCTCTGGGCATGAGCAGAGTTCCTTAACCTGTGACTATTAGCTGACAACTTCAGTTGCACTCCTAGGAGGAGGACTTTGAGGGCAAACAGATGAACACGTGAACACACATGAAGCTGCCTCATACTGAGTCAGACCCTGGGTCCATCAAAGTCAGTCTTATCTACTCAGACTGGCAGCGGCTCTCTGGGGTCAAAGAAGAAGTGGAAGAGGAGGAGGAGGAAGAGATTGGATTTATATCCTGCCCTTCACTACCTGAAGGAGTCTCAGAGCGGCTCACAAGCTCCTTTCCCTTCCCCTCCCCACAACAGACACCCTGTGAGCAATGTTCCCTCTAAGCTGTGGAGTCTTGTGAACAAAAATTCTACTTTGTGAGCTACTGACATTAAAGCTGTGGGCAAGCGATTTGGCTGCTGCATAAATCATTTTGCTCTGGAGCCATCCTTCCTGAGCGGAAACAAAAATGTGTGAGCTGGAGGCTACAAAACTGTGAGCTAGCTCACACTAACTCAGCTTAGAGGGAACACTGCCTGTGAGGTCGGTGGGGCTGAGATAGCTCTTGAGGACTGCCCTTGAGAGAACAGCTCTGAAAAAACTTATGACTGACCCAAGGTCACACCAGCAGCTGCATGTGTAGGAGTGGGGAATCAAACCCGGTTCTCCCAGATTAGAGTCTGCGCTCCTAACCACTACACCAAACTGGCTCTCAGGCCTACTGCCCTATCATTTAACTGGAGATGCCGAGGATTCTGCATGCCAAGCGGAGGCTCTGCCACTGAGCCACAGCCCCTCCCTAATGGGCCACAATCTGTTTCTTGAGAAGCCAAGCCCCCCCCCCCCCCCGCCGCCGCCATCTCTCCTTGTGGTTGCTGGCCAATGTGGCAGAGGGAGGGCGAGAGGAATCCCACAACTCCTGCAAGGGGAGGGGCAGGACTATTTTTTGGGGAGGAACCCACAGGAACGGAGTTCCGGCTGGCTCCCAAGTTGGCCATGCCCAGCAGGAACTCATTAGCATAATAAGACACACCCAACAGCAGAAACTCATTAGGATTGACTACATTAGGGGCCGAGCATGCAAAGGAGTTCCTGCAACAAAAAAAGCCCTGGGTTTTGACAACAAACAAGGTAAACAGAATAAGAAGCAGAAGGTGGGTGTGGCTGGATGACCACACTTCTGGTAGCATGGGGGTGTGGCCTAATATGATAATGAGCTGTGTTGTCAGGGGTGTGGCATAATATGCTAATGAGTTTCTGCTGTTGGGTGTGGCCTATTATGTTAATGAGTTCCTGCTGGGCTTTTTCTACAAAAAAAAAAGCCCTGGGGAGGGACAGGCACTGTGTCCCTCTAAGGTGTGCGTGCGAGGGGCCGCTCATTAACACAGGAAGCCCCGCTCAGCAGCAGTCTAGAGCCACGCAGGGTCTTCCACTGTCCAGTGCCTATTTCAAGATTACAGCAGTATTCTGCTCAGGATGTGATCTGCTCTGCTTAGTAGGGGGGAAAACAGAGGGAACATTGCAACTGCAACTGCCTGGGGCTGGAGGAGGTAAGGGGCCACTCCTGTAAGGTCCTGCTCCGGGATACTCCTCTGCTGTCTGGGAGAACTGGGGCTTTTTATTTGATCATCGGCCTGGCTGCAGGGTCCTCAAGGGACACTGACCATGCCTTGCCGCACAAAAGATTTGCAGGCGGTCTCCTCCAGCGGTGAAACTGCATATGATCCTTAGGGGGGACGATCACAAGCAGAGTGCCTCGGGATGTCACGTGGACAGGAAGGAGTCCATTTTTGCCTGGCCCACCCGCATCGACACTGTTTCCCTTGCAAGAGCCCCCATGGCTGCTGTTCCTGCCCACCCACCCACCCACCCCCCCACACTGGAGGGTTGCTTAGGGCTTTGGGAATACTAGTTCCCAGCTGCCATTCAAAAAAGCAGATCTGCAGCTCTCGCTGAGCTCTAACTCAGCACCTCAAAGGGCTAGAGACCTGCTTCTCTAAAATGGGAGCCCGGAAGTGGGAGGTTGTGGCAATGAGAACGTCGTGATGCTCACGGGTGGGTAGCCTTTAAGACAGACATAGTTTTATTCAAGGTATAAAATCTTATTATTACATGCTTAGATGCATTGTCAGTCCATGGAAAGGGAGGTAGAAAACAAAAGGGAGTAAAATATTAGCCCAAGAAAGTTAGGGAACATTCACTCGAGAGCCAGTTTGGTGTCGTGGTTGAGTGCGCGGACTCTACTCTGGGAGAACCGGGTTTGATTCCCCACTCCTTCACTTGCACCTGCTGGATGACCTTGGGCAAGCTGTAGTTCTGTCAGAGCTGTTATTGAAAAAGAGCAGTTTCTGTCAGAGCTCTCTCCGCCCCACCTCCCTCACAGGGTGTCTGTTGTGGGGAGGGGAAGGGAAAGGAGATTGTAAGCCGCTCTGAGACTCTGACTCCCTTTGGGTAGTGAAGGGCAGGGTATAAATCCAAACTCTTCTTCTTCTTCTTTGATGCTTAGAAAACAATAAGCTGCCCAGACAGTAACGCTCCAGTGATTTAGCCAAGCTCTCCAGTGGTGGTGGTGGGGAGAGGTGGCTGAGGCACGGGAAGGCACGGGGAAACTTTGGTGTGGACAATCTGTTGCCACCACACATTGGTAGCAACAGGGCTTTTTTGTAGAAAAAGCCCAGCAGGAACTCATTAGCATAATAGGCTGCACCCAACAGCAGAAACATATTAGCATATTAGGCCACACACCCTACAGTGCAGTTCATTAGCATATTAGGCCACACCCCCATGCCTTCCCTTGGCTTCCCCGGGCGCCCCATGGCTGCGGGGAGCCCAGGCAAGCCGGCCCTTGGACAGGCTGGGGAAGGCATGGGGAGGCATTTAAATGCTTCCCAGATCCTTGCAGGGGCCCCCCTGGCCCACCCGCCTTGGAGTCGCTGGGGTGTGTGTGTCGCTCTCCAGGCCTTCCCTCTGTAGCCAGGCACGGAGAGGTTTTGGCTGTAGTGGGCGTGGCTAACTCTGAAGCCAGCCGGAACTCCGTTCCTGTGCGTTCCTGCCCAAAAATAGCCCTGGAGCAACAAGAAGATCTGCGCGGAGAGCTGTTTCCCTGTAGGAGCAGCCCGACCATGTCAAACCTGCATGTATGTTCCAGCTCAGCAGATTTTGATTGGAGTCCCTCTCAGAACCATCTCTGGAGTCTGGTAAGAACATTAGAGAAGCCATGTGGGATCAGTGGCCCATCCAGTCCAACACTCTGTGTCACACAATGGCCATAAACCAGGTGCTACTGGGAGGTCCACCAGCGGGGCCAGAAGTAATGTACCCTTGAAGTCTGTTGCTGGGAGTCCAAGGAGGCCGAAAACGTTCTGCATTGGAGGAGATATGAGAGGAGGAGAAAATAGAATTTTTACAAGCAAATTGGGCGGCTTTGTCTGGACCATGGGTTACTTAACGGACCTAACAGACCACTGCAGATGAAGGGGGGAAATTCAGAACCGTGTACTGACAAGGTTGTGGAAAGATGGACTCCTTTTATGACGTACCAGAATGACACGTTTCATAACAGATTGTTTCCTTGTGTCTTTCTAAAAGGCATTGTGAATTTATGTTTATTTCTCCCTTACTATCTCATAGATTTTGTATGTTTATATTAAAAATATTTTTAAGAGGCTGGAGGACTTCCTTGGACATATTATTGTGATAGATGTATAAACTGTATACAAAGCCCCGTCTTTGGTTGTAGCTGTAACCAATGAAAAGCAGTACATGTTTGTAACAGTTTACTCATTATTAAAGACTATTTGTCTACATTTTAATTCTGTTCATTAATCAAACTAATAGCTGGGAGCTTTCTTCCCCCCCCCCCGCTTTCTGTGTGCCAGTGTTCCTTTTCGCTGTTCTAATTAGATTTGGGTATACAACTTCACACTGATATAACATTGTTTTTAGGGTGGGGATCCATTTAAAATGTTTATAATTTGTATTTTTTTAATTCATCAAGTTTAAACATTAAACTTGCAGAACATCTGCTTTGTTGGATTAGCATTCTGCATCCAACAGAGGCCAGGCAGAGATGCCTCTAGGAAGGGTATAAAAACAATTAACCTCCCCCACTGTTCGGTACTCAGGTAGATTGCCTCCGAACATGGAGGTTTGATTAAGCTAATTTATGTGTCATAGCTTCTAGAGAGACCTATCCACTTCTATGTGTTAGTTATCCTTTAAAAAACACAGCCAGCCTCTTTCTTTCTTTCTTTCTTTCTTTCTTTCTTTCTTTCTTTCTTTCTTTCTTTCTTTCTTTCTTTCTTTCTTTCTTTCTTTCTTCCCAGTAGCAGAGCTCCTTGTTTACAATGCAATCTGCTATTTAAAACCAGCACGGCCCATAAACTCTGGACAAGAATCTCATATGCGTATCATAAAACACATTCCAGCACGAACTGAAAAGAGCAACTTTTCTACTCGTTCAGATAAAGGCTCTTGGAGAGAGAGGGAAAGCTGTCCTTACCTAGTTTCCAAAAAAGTGTTGATTTTTCCTGCCTCCTTGAATGCCTGCTTACAACCAGATCCAGAGCAGAGGAAAGTCCACTGAACTGAAGGAGCTTAGACGGGTGTAAGCCTTTGTAGGATCGGGCTGTCAATCACTTGGATTCCAGCTTGCTCCCATTTATTCCACTCCTTGCCCATCCACCACCAAGCCTCTTCCCTCTGTCTGCAGATGTTTCTCTGTGTATTTTTTTTTTTAATGTGGTCCTGACATGCCCCAAAAGCTGCTCTAGGGAGCCAAGCTACTGTGTGGATGCAGACAGACAGAGTTTTGCGACTGCCTCATTAGAGTCAGAGATTCTCTAGAGTGACTTCCAAGCTGACTCTTCATAGACAGTCTTGCGTATCCAGCCGCTCTCAGCACAAAAGCCTGCAGGGAAGGCTTGATCCGCCTTAGAAAGAGAGAGAGAAAATGAGTAACATGCAACTCACTCCCAAAATAAACAGCCCAAACACACTGGCAAGGGCAGTTTCAAGAAGTGTCTCTTTAAACCTGGGAGAGGTGCCCTGGGATATTGGGACAGAGAAAGCACTCTGTTGGGCTGCAAATATGCTTCAAAGTTTTTGAAGAACAAACTTTATCAGGTTCAATACCAGATGCAGACTGTGTTGCTGCTGCTGCTATTGTTTTTGGAGGGGGGGGGTTAATTTAAAAACAGTGCAAACGTTGAAGTTTCACAAAACCCTTCATCAGGTCAAAAAACAGGATATTTGCTCTTCGTTATTCAAATGTGACTTCATACTTGAAGCATCTTTCTTGAAACCAATCAACAATGGCATGCAAACCTTTTAACTGATAAACTATTTGATGATGGTAGAATAAATGCGATTTTTTTAAAAAAAGTAGCTGTAGGTCAAAAGGAGCAGCAAGCCCGTTCTTCAACTAGCTGAAGCATAAAAAGAAGAAAGTCCACGGGCATTTCAGGAAGATGAATAAAACCCCAATTTAACTCAGGGAGGTTCATCACAAAGATAACCATTTTGCTGCATGGTAAAATATCAGCAAGTATTCCAAGGGCACAGCAGCAGTGAGGAAAAAGTGGTTGGATACACGAATAAGGAACTGGGAACCAACTTCAGCCTCCTTAAAAACTTCACAAGTTTAAAGGGGGGAGTATTTGGCTAATTAACGAAATTAACATTTCAGCCGTAGAAAACGCAAGAAATTAGGAACAAAGAACAAGTAAGAGGCTTTGGGTTGCCAGCTCTGGGTTGGGAAATTCCTGCAGATTTGAGGGTTGGAGCTTGGGGAGAACAGGGTTTGGGGAGGGAAGAGACCTCAGCAAGGTATGATGCCAGAGAATCGACCTTCCGAAGCTGCCATTTGCTCCAGAACACTGATCTGTGCCGCCTGGAGATCTGTGTAGCAATTCCGGGAGATCTCCAGGCCCCACCTGGAGGCTGCCGGCTCCTCGTGGCCGCTTCCAGACGTCACAGACCTCCGTGTTTCTGCGCAAGTACAAAGTGCGCCGAACCTGAGAGGCTGGGCAGTATGCCTTTTTTACCAACAGGGCTGAGAGTGAGACTCTCACTAGGACTGATTCATCCAAGGCGTCCGTCCACCTTCCCTTCCAGGAACTTATTTTGCGTGTTTTTTTTCAAGCGCGTCACATCCTAACATTACGGTAAAAACTTTGGAGGGGCGGGGTTGGGTGGCGCGCCTCGGCCAATCGGGCGCCGAGCTCCCGGGGGCTCCGCCTCTCCTTGTCCATGTGCAGAAATAGCCGCGCAAGAGGCTGCTGTGCCCGTAGCAGTCAGCGCTGACTCCGCCGGCGGGGCGTCCCGGAGGGTCTGGGGGCCGTTTGGAGCGTCTCGGGTGGCCCCGCGGCTGGAAGGAGGGCGGCCTCGCGCTCCCCGGTGGTCCCCCTGGCGCCGGCTGGTTCCTGGAGCTGCGCCTCTGGGCTTCTGCGGGCGCCATCCTTGCCCGGCGGAGTCGGGCTGTGCCCATTGCCCGGACGGGATCAGTGAGTTTTGGCAGCCGGACAGTTGGCTCTCTCTCTCCTCCCTTCCCCGGGGGCGCTTGGAGGGGTTCAGGCGGCGGCTGTTCTTTCTGCGATGGCTGCGGACGTCTCCCAGTGGGGCGGGCGCCAAGGAGGCCGGGCCGGTCTGGCTCCTTTGGCCGGCCTGTCTCCCCGGGCTTGCCCTTGAGGGGTCTGTTTGGCACGATGGGCGCTTCCTCCTCGCCGGCCGGCCGGCCGCTCCCCGTGCCCTCAGGCAGCGGCGTGGCCAGGGCCCCCTCCTTGACATGACTGTCACCTCGGCGGCCCCCGTCGCCCCCCAGAGCATGGATCAGGTGTACATCGCCGTGGAGCTCTGCATCGCCGTGTTGTCCATCGCGGGCAACGTCTTGGTCTGCTGGGCCGTGGCCATCAACAGCACCCTCAAGAACGCCACCAACTACTTCCTGGTCTCGCTGGCGGTGGCCGACATCGCCGTGGGGCTCCTGGCCATCCCCTTCGCCATCACCATCAGCATCGGCTTCCACACCAACTTCCACTGCTGCCTCTTCCTGGCCTGCTTCGTCCTGGTGCTCACCCAGAGCTCCATCTTCAGCCTGTTGGCCGTGGCTGTGGATCGTTACTTGGCCATCAAGATCCCTCTGAGGTGAGAGAGAGTTTCCCCCCTTCGGAATCTGAGGCCCTGGGCATTGGGGTTCAGCTGGATGCAGCCTGGCTCACTTGCCTGAGCCGTCTGGAATCACCTGGCCCCTCTCTGGTGCACAGGCTGTCTGCACAATGGTCTAGAATCAGTTGTAGTGAGGTTACGGGCGGGGAGGTGGCTCACTCCATCGGATGTTCGAAGGGCATGACTGGTGGCTTCTTATTTCACCCTTTCAAATGTTTTTTGCCCCCTGCTTTCAGGGGACAGTGGCATCACGCTGGAACCAGAGACCCCGGCCTTGGATTTGGGAAGCCCCCGCTGCTCTCCCACCTCTGTTGTAGGTTCTTTGGGTGAATTCTGATAACTGTGAGCCGCTTAAAAATTTACTGCCCGCAGTCTCCCATTGTGTTGGTTAAGCCCGGCATTAGCAGCCGAGGTTGCCTTCCGCCCTTGAAGGTATAGCTAAATCAGCTGGGTGGAGCGGCCTTGCTCAAGATGGCCTCGGTTTCCCCAGAGGCTTCATGGGCTTTGCAGTGGCCTACCTCGCAGGGTTATGGGAAAGGCAAATACAATCAAACAGCATTGTGTGCTTGCCTTGGGGCCATGAGCCAGAGTGTGCATTTTGTGCTAGGACTGTAAATGGAATACAAAGCAGCTCCAGAATCCTTGAAAGTGCCCGAGGAAAGAAGGGACTTCTGCTGGACATCTGAGATAGGGTGTTGTCTGTCTTGCTCAC
>NW_015173128.1:1301138-1339436 GCF_001447785.1 Gekko japonicus
CTTCAGCAGCCATTTGTGACCGCCGTGGACAAAGTCACAGGATGGTGAAGAGCTGGTAGCTATTACAGTAATCCTCCGTCCAACCTCCATATCCAGAGGCAGTCTAACTTAGATAATTGTCTCAGCTTCAGAGATGCCTGGGCAAGCTGCTCTCTGCTTAGCACCCTCTGCATCTTCAGTATAGTGATACTAGTACCACTCTACCTAGTAGGGCTATTTGCCATGAATGCTGAGTTCACAAGAATTTTGGACACGCCAGCTAGAATGTTGGCTTGGGAACTCACAGTCTCCCCTCAGCCATGAAATTCACTGGGTGACCTTAGGCCCCCCCCCCCTCAGCTGACACAACCTCGGAAGGTTGTTGTGAGGGGAAGATGGAGGCGGGGAGAATGATATATGTAGTACTGAGCTCCTTGGAAGAAGGGCACAGTACAGATGTACTAAATAAACAACGTGTATATAATGTTCCGTGCGCCTGGGCGTTTAGTCATACCAGCCACATGGCCACGGAAAAAGTCTTCGGACAGCGCTGGCTCTTCGGCTTGGAAATGGAGATGAACATTGGCCCTTAGAGTCGGATTCGACTGGCTTTTGAGCAAGGGAAAGCTTTATATGAGGAGAACCTCTGACATGAGGTGTGTGGGCTTTGGGACTGACAGAGAAAGGGAATCCATGCGGCAGCCGGCAGGGCCTCTCCAAGGCGGTGTTCAGCCACTTTGGGGCCTGCGGTGGCCCCCTCTGTAGCCATGAAGTCCAGACGTTTTCAAACTGAGTTTTGGTGCTTCTCAGATGCTTGCTGAGAATGTCGGAGAAGGCCGATGGTTGACTTGTTGGTCTTCTCCCGCTGTGTGCTGCCAGTGGGGGGTGACTGGGGGGTTCCTAGGAGTGTACTCTCCATTCAAGGGGGCAGTAGTGGAGCCCAGCTGTAACCTGGTGTGTGACTGATGTGGGGAGAGAGAACTTTATTCACGTTTTCAATTTATACCCCGTCTTTCTCCCCAGTGGGGACCCAAAGTGGCTTCCATCATTCCCCTCTCCTCCATTTTATCCTCAGGACAACAATCCTGTGAGGTTGGTTCGCCTGAGAGTGTGAGACTTGGCCCAAGGTCACCCATGACAGAGTGAGGACTCGAACCTGGGTCTCCCAGATCCCAATCCAACACTCCACTACACCACGCTGGCTGTTATTTTCTTTCACCCAAAATGTTCCCTGTTGGGGGACACCCAGTGAACTTGATGAGCCGTAGATGGGACGGTCTAAAGGAAATAATTGGGCATCCAGTGAAGAAGTCACTTGCGGAACCAATAAACTGTCAGTCAGTGGGGCGGAGAGGTTAGGCCAGGGGTGTCGAACTCATTTGTTATGAGTGCCTGATCTGACATAAATGAGACCTTGTTGGGCCGGGCCGTGTGTGTCATAAAAGGTAATGCCAGGCAGCGGAGATATAAACTTTATAAAGGACACAAACGCAAACGGTTTTTTAACTTAAAAAATAAAAAAAAATGCTTAAAAATTTAGCACTCTTGCAATATTTTGTTTATTTAACAGTGTCTGATAACTGACACCTCTTGCTCTGAATTAGTGCATCAAATTCTCTCTGCTGTTGCAGTCCTGAGTGTGCTGTTCAGGTGTGTATCTGTAAGCTGCAAACCTACAATGACGCAGCAACAGCAGAACTGGAAGAAGAAGCAGAAGACAGCCAGTTCCACTGCCGGCCTGATAGAAGCCCTCCAGGGGCCTGATCCGGCCCCTGGGCCACATGTTTGACACCCCTGGGTTAGACTGTCTGCGTGTGGCTGGGGAGACCCAGGTTCAAATCCGCGTTTAGCCATGAAGCTGGTGGGCGGCCTTGGGCTAGTCTTTCTCCCTCACTTGTGAGGATAATGGAGGGTCCAAGGACCAGGTCTTGAGGAAGAGCTGATGGGTGGGCAGGCGTTGTAATAGCTGCTAGGTTCAATGACTTTCAAAGGGAATTGGGTAAATTCAAGGAGGATTGGTCCAGCAATGGCTATTAGCCATGACGGGAACATGGAACCTCCATGTTCAGTTACTGTCTATCCCTGCCAGTTGCTGGGGGAGGGGAGAGACAGGGTAGGCTTTGGCTGCTGTGCTCCGCTATTCTTTGCTTGTCGGCTGTCTGTCTGGTTGGCCACTTCAGGAAACGGGGTCTGACCCAGTGAGTCTCTTCTGAAGGGCTTTAAGTTCCCAGAATCCTCTGCAGAGCACAGTGGTCCCCCAAGACCGGAAGTCCGAAAGCCACAGAAGTCACAGCTGTGGAACCGCCAGAGGCCCTGTGTGCTCTTCATGGGAGACTTCCTGTTGTGTACTTGTGTGAAAAACCCTGGGCTAGGGTTGCCAGCTTCCAGGGGGTGGCTGGAGATCTCATGGGATTACAATTGATTTCCAGGTGACGGAGGTCAGTTCTCTTGGAGACAATGGCTGCCTACCTCACAGGGTGGCTGTTGTGGGGAGGGGAAGGGAAAGGAAGATTGTAAGCCGCTCTGAGACTCCGAGTGAAGGGCGGGGTATAAATCCAATCTCTTCTTCTTATGAGAGAAGGGATTGAAAATAAAACAGCCAATCTTGTAATGTCCCGGTGTAGAGCATTGGTGCGGCCTCATTTGGAATACTGTGTACAGTTCTGGTTGCCATATCTCCAAAAGGGCATTGGAGAGCTGGAAGAAATACAGAAAAGGGCAAGCGGGATGATTACGGGGTTGGAGCGCTGTTCCTAAGAGAAAAGTCTAACGGGTCTGTGAACTTTCAGTTTAGAACAATGACAGCGAAGGGGGACATAAAAGAAGTTAACACAATTATACAAGGGGCTGAGAGAGTGTTTAGAGAGAACCTTTTCTCCCTCTCCCATGATATTAGAGCTTAAAGGTAAATGTCAAGGTTTCCCTTGCTCGAAAGCCAGTCGAATCCGACTCTAGGGATGTGGTGCTCATCTCCGTATCCAAGCCGAAGAGCCAGCGCTGTCCGAAGACATTTCCGTGGTCGTGTGGCCGGCATGACTAGATGCCGAGGCGCACGGAACGCTGTTACCTTCCCACCGAAGTGGTACCTATTTATCTACTTGCAATTTCTTGCTTTCGAACTGCTAGGTTGGCAGGAGCTGGGGCCAGAGACGGGAGCTCACTCCGTCCTGCAGCAACTCGGGTCTGAACTACCAACCTTCCAGCCTTTAGTTCAGCGTCTTAACCACTTGAGCCACCACAGCCCCCTATTAGAGCTCAGGATCACCCAATTGATGGGCAATAGATTCAGGGCAGACAAATGGGAATACATCTTTACTCCATGAGTAATTAAATTGTGCAATTCACTATCAGTGGGCCTAGTGATCGTTCTGAGTGTCGGTGGCCTTAAAGGGGGATTATAATCTGAATTCACGATGGGGGAGGTCCATCAGCGGCTACTAGCCCTGATGACTAAAGGGAACCTCCATATTCAGAGGCAGCAAACCCTGGAATACCAGTGCCTTGGCCTCTGTGCCCTCTTCATTGGCCCTCCAGAGCAACTGGTTGGCTGGCGTGAAACAGGATGCTGAACAAGCAAGACTAGATCTAACAGGTGGAAATTCCAAGGGAGTCGTTACTGGGTAAATATCAGGAGAAACTTCCTAACTGTCAGAGTGGTTGAGCAGTGGAACAGACTGCCTCAGGAGGTGGTGGGTGCTCCTTCGCTGGACGTCTTCAAGCGGAGGCTGGACGACCATCTTTCGGGTATGTTGTAGGGCTGTCTTTCGGCTACGCACCTGCAGCGTGCAGGGGGTTGGACTAGATGACCTGCAAGGTCCCTTCCAACTCTAACATTCCATGATTCTGTTATCCAGCAGGGCTCTTCTTGGGTGGCCTTCCAAGGGGGTCTCTCGCCACCCTTTCAGTTCTGTGCAGCTGTGCCAGGATTGCCAGCAGCCTTCATGTGGAGACGGTGTGTGCGCGGGTGTTTGTTTGTGTGTGCGTGAGAGAGAGCGAGAGAGCAAGAGAGAGCGGCCCTGAAGAATCTGCCCTTTTAAAAACTTCAGCGGCTGCTTTGCAGACCTGCGCTGTGCTCGTCCCCGGCTTTGCAGCTGGCCTCTCTGCCTGGGCTTTTCCTGTCCCTTTCATTTGCGGTGGTTACCAGGTGGTGTTCTTCCTCTCACCCTGCCAACATGAAAATAAACTCAGTCACCTCCGAGTGATTTGGTTTTTTTTAAATTAATCACCGCGTTTTCGGCTCCGGGAGCGGCCACAGCAGGAGGCAACAGTGGCAGAATCTAAATCCTAAAACTGTCAGCGGTATTAAGGCTTGAGGGAGGAGCCGTGGCGGAGCATCTGCTTGGCATGCAAGAGGTCCCGGGTTCAGTCCCCTGGCACCTCCGGCTTAAGAAAGAACAGGCAGGGAAGGTGATGAGAAAGACCTTCTTGTCGGAGACCCTAGAGAGCTGCTGCCAGTCTGAGTAGATAATCCCTGACTCTGATGGACCAAAAGGTCTGATTCAGTCCAAGTCCACTTCATGTGTTCCTTTGGAAACCCTGGGGGCATTATTG
Source organism: Gekko japonicus (assembly GCF_001447785.1). Taxonomy (NCBI): domain Eukaryota; kingdom Metazoa; phylum Chordata; class Lepidosauria; order Squamata; family Gekkonidae; genus Gekko; species Gekko japonicus. The sequence continues at coordinate 1,305,669 of NW_015173128.1, forward strand.
TGGCCTTCTTGTAATGTGAGGAGGAGTCACACAGCTTGGGCACCAAGTGGGGGTCACTGGGAAGTGGGGGAGAGGTAGCTGTGGATTACCTGTATTGTGCAGGGGGTTGGACTAGATGACCCTAGGGCAGTGGTGGCGAACCTATGGCACGGGTGCCAGAGGTGGCACTCAGAGCCCTCTCTGTGGGCACGCATGCCATCGCCCCAGCCAGGCCCAGACCATCATTAACGTGTCGGATTCTCTGCCAAATAATTTTAAATCAATGTAAGCATTTGGGATTGCTTTCCTTACATTGTTTGTATCATCTTACGTTAAGGTATGAGTTGTTTTTTCTAAAGTAAAACCTCAGTATTCAGGTTAAATTGCCGTGTTGGCACTTTGTGATAAATAAGTGGGTTTTGGGTTGCAGTTTGGGCACTCGGTCTCTAAAAGGTTCGCCATCACTGCCCTAGGGAGTCCCTTCCAGCTCTATGATTCTATGTCAGCACTTGAGTGAGAGAGGGGTGGGTGACTGATCTCTTTTTCTGGCTCAGCTCAGCTCGGCTTCAACAGGTGAATACAGCAGCCCAGAAGAGGTGGGCAACGGGACAGAAAGGAGCAGTTGTAGAAAAGCGAACTTGTTGACCCCTAGCGATACGACCGTTTCAGTGTCAGAGAGGAAAGCGGGACCAGGGGCGTGGTTTGCCGGTGATGGCGAAGCTTCCGCTGCCCCCTGAAACTTCCTTTCGTTCTGGGTTTGAAATCACTGTTTAATCCCACCTTTCCAAAACTGTGCAAAACAGCTGGCTGACTTTTCCCGCGGGGTTAAGCCTGCATTCCTGAATTTTGCAACAGAAATCATCGACTATAAAAAATATATAAAAATAGGAACTTATAAACAGTGAAATTCTAAAAATAGCAGGAAAAGATCTGTTAAGACAGATGATGCATTTCCTCTGGCGAACAGATTATGCATTTGGAGAAAATGTGGTGGAAGCTGATGGAAGAGTACTAGAGGATGGACTCAGCCGTGACAGTGGGCTGTCCTCGAATCTGGATGTGCCCCACAGCAAGCTGTCGCCATTTTCACAATTGCAACCACTGGAAGAAGGGCCCCCACGATAGCGGGAATCCCTGCCAGCTGCTGTGGCTTGCATCTGTCACAATCTGATCCGAGAGACTGTCAAGGAACTGCCTTGCCAGATCAGACCAAAGGTCTGCCGTTGAGTAGCCAACTAGCCCCCTCTGGAAACTTACAAAACAGGGCACGAAGTCCAGCTTCTGTTGTTTAGTCCCCAAGCCTGGCGTTCAGAGGTAGGCTGCACTGACCATGGAGGCTCTCTTTAGTCATCCACAACTAGTAATTGTTGATAGATTTAACGTTCCCAGTGAGTTTGTCTCAGACTGTCTTTAAAAACCATCGGAGACAGTGACCAGGGCTGTATCCTGGGGCGGCAGCTTCCATGAGCTTAATCGATGTGTTGTGTGGACATCGCAGGGTGAAAACTGAGCGGCTAGTTCAGTTGTGGGAAGTGCCACGTCGTGCACAAGAGCAGAGTTTCCCCGATGATGTCAACCGCTTGAAAAGAGAAGCCAGCCGTCCAGTCCCTCATGACAGATGTCAGGCCTCTCTCTCTCTTTTTTTTTAAACCACAACCCTTCCATAACCACAGGCCCCACAGACGTTTTCTTTGATCAACAGCAAACAGCTCCTTGGAAAGAGCATTCCTTTCCCCATTCTTCACTCAAAATGACAGATGATGAACTAACTGAGAAACCCTCGATTGGGTCGCTTCAGACAATATGGCTCTCCAGGGCCAGAGGAAGCCAGGCTGTGTGGGTTTGGGTCCCAGCTAGGGATGCCAGCCTCCAGGCAGGACCTGGGGATCCCCTGAAATTACAGCTCATCTCCAGACTTCAGAAATCAGTTCCCCTGGAGAGCATGGATGCTTTGGAGGGTGGTGGGCTCTGTGGCAGTGGACCTCACTGATGTTCCTGTCCTCCCCAGGCTCCGCCCCCAAATCCACAGGCATTTCCCAACCTGAATCTGGCAAAAAAACAAACAAAACCCCATCCCCTGCCACTGGCCAGGGGAAGTCTGGCAACCCTAGTCCCAGACGGTAATTTTGCATAAGCACATTCGGGTGTGATTGCCTCGGAGGCAATTGAAATTGCCCTGGGGATTTCTGGCATTTCTTGGGCAAGCCAGGGGTGGAAGCCCACTGGGGGGGGGGGGGATGACTAGAAACCCCTGACCTATGGCAGGAGGACTGTTTGGTTCAGGGGTCCGTGCACCATTCAGGCGTGCTCTGGGGTGCACTCAGGGGCTCCTTGTCCCTTTCCTGCCAAGTCCAGAGCGGCACGGGGGATGCTGACTCCCTCGCCCTCCAGAACCCCGGAGATTCAAGCAAGCGAGCCAAGCCAGATGTTGGCAGGCCTTCCGAGTGCCTCGTTCCAGGAAACTGTACGGAATTCCACTGGGGTCTTTCTGGCCGTGAGCCCAGAGTCAAGTCACAGGCAGCTTGCCAAGGATTTATTCCCCCCGCCATGTCAACAGGGCGTTTTTGATGACTTGCGCTTTGGCGATCAGTGATGTCTTTGGGGGATTGCTGGTGAGTGGCAGGGCTGGGGGTGGGTGGGGGAGAACGCCCCTGGAGCCTGTCAACGCTGCCTTTGAATCAAGCAATTAGTCACCACATGGAGGGTGGAGGGTGGCAGGCCACCGTTTCCTGCTTGTTGGTGCCACATCAGTGGAGGCTGTGAACTTGCTGGGTTTGGAATGACCTAGAACGATGCAGGACATGGCCTGACCGCACAAGTCCTTTCTCTCCTGGCTTGGGCTGATAGAGGTCCTTTGGGAGCATGCCGCTTCCCAGATCCGGAGTCATGAAATCACAGAACTCCAGAGTTGGAAGGGATCTCCAGGGTCATCTAGTCCAACCCCCTGCACAACGCGGGAGATTCGCAAATACCTCCCCCTCCACGCCCCATGTGACCCCTGCTCCATGCCCAGAAGAGGGCAGAAAACCCTCCAGGGTCCCCAGCCAAACTGGCCTGGAGAAGAATGGCTTCCTGACCCTAAAGTGGTGATCAGCATTTCCCTGGGCATGTCGGAAAGGGCCTCAAGAACTAAGCACTGAGGCAACCCTTCCTGCCGTGGTGTGTAGGGAGAGGACACTTTAAAGACCCCCCCCCCCTTATACTTTTTTCCGAAGCCAAAGTTGTCATGTTGAGGAAACTTGGTTGCATTACTATCCATGTGTGCAAAGTCCCCCCCTAGTCCATTTCAGGCTGGGGAAAACGGCAGGGGTGTGTGTGTGTGGGGGGGGGCTTGAGCCCCCCTCTCCTCAAGTGCTGCAATTCTGGTCCAGATTGGCCCTGCACAGGGATGGGCACCGTGGAGCTCCCAGGGTGCATCTGAGCTGGAGATGTGTGTGTGAGGGGGAAGTACTGTGTCGCTCTCCTTTGCTGCTACTAACAGTACAAGTGAGAAGCCGGCGGAAAGGGCGGGGCCTTGATAATTTGAAAAGCCCCCCCCCCCGCCATCCCGTGACCTCTTGGGCTTGGGGGCTTCCCGTTCCCCCTCCCTCCCCGCTGTTCTCCATTCTTTGCCTCCCGATGACACAGGCCCCGTCTGTCCTCATCAGGCCCGTTCTCAGGATGCAAAAGAAATTCTAAACTCCTTCCTGCCCTGAGTGCTTACAACTTTCCACCTGGTCTGTCCGGGTCTTAGTTTTATCGCTCTTGTACCTGACACGAGACACCCAGTTCATCCTCCCTGTGGTGCTGGCAGCACCCTCACACCAGGCTTTCCCCTTCTTCAGTGAGTTTTATTTTGAATACCTGGTGGTGGTTGTTCTTTCCTCTCCTGGGGAAACCCCAGAAGAGGGGGAGGAGGAGATCGGATTTATACCCCCGCCCTTCACTACCCAAAGGTGTCTCAGAGCGGCTCACAAACTCCTTTCCCTTCCCCTCCCCACAACAGACACCCCTGTGAGGCAGGTGGGGCTGAGAGAGCTCTGACAGAAACGGCTCTTTTTCAACAACAGCTCTTATCAGAACTATGACTTGCCCAAGGTCATCCAGCAGCTGCACTTGGAGGAGGGGGGAATCAAACCCGGTTCTCCCAGATTAGAGTCCACAATCCTAACCACTACACCAAACTGGCTCTCAGAAGGGGGTATACTCCCTTGCATGGGTTGGAGGGGGGCAGAGAAGACCCCCCAGTGCCAGTGTGGGTGAAATCCCATCCCCCAGCAAGAACGCCCTGCCCTCTGAGTGACGGGCCGTGGGAGTCTGGAACGATCAAAGGTCTCCCGGATTCAGACTGGGTCCCCGGGGGGGAGGGAGGGAGAGGCTGAGATGAGCCAGGAGGAGGATGTACTTCCAGTTTTAAAAAGGTCCACCAGGTGGTCGGGAAGGCTCAGCAAAGAAGACCGGGATCCCAGTGATCCTCAGGCGGCCGGATGCTGGCCATTCGGCCCTTGCCCAGAGCCGCTGGGGCCCTCCTGCAACATCAGAGTGCGGGAGATGCAGGTTTTGCCCAGAGCTGCTGCTGGGTGCTTGGAAAGCAGCTGTGAGCCAAAGAACCAGTCCAACCAGCCGCTTGGCCGGAGGGGGGTAAGCGGGTAGCTCAGGGCTGGTATACTTTGTGTCTCTGGTTTTGGAAAGCTGCTGGGCCTTGAGATGGCAAGGGGATGAAGTGGCGGGGGGGGGGGTCAGCAGAGACCCAAGGACTCCTTCCCTTCGGCCACGAAGTTGCTGGATATTGTAACTCGGCATGCAAGTGGATCAGGGAGGGAGGGAAAGGGTTAAGAGAATTCTCTCCCACTTGGGTAGACCTGAGAGGTTGAGCCTCTTTGGCCGTTGCTGGCCTTCTGTGTTCCATCTTATATGGGACCTCTCTTCTTCTCTCTCTTCCCTGGGCTTGGAGCTGTGGCAAGTCAACCTTTTTGAAGTTAATCTTTTCACAAGAAGTAAATGTACCTACATGAACAGGCCATGTAAGATGTGCTTCTATTTTTGTAAGTAAAATGTCTTTCTCTTGTTACCATTGCAGTCAGATCATCTTTGTAATTTGTTTGAACAGCATTTCCCCCTTAAACGTGGAGGGTCGGGGATACGGCATAAAGTTTCTGTGCTTCCAAGACAAATGTGTTTAAGAAGCACACAAAGTTGTAAGCATGAATCACAATCCCCCACCGCTGTCATAGCGGCCCCTTTTAATAGGCTAATACTAATAATTAGCTAGCGCTCTCTCTCTCGGTTGTCTGGATTTTCCCTCAGGTGAAATGGGCATAAGAAGACCACAAACCTCATAGGCATATTACAAAGATGGAATCAAAGTTTATTTAAAAAAAAAATCAAAACAAACCACCCCATTTTGGACATGAATTATTAAATCATCCTTGTTGCGAGCAGACTGACCTGACTCCAAAGACGCTTCTGAGCATTAAAGGCTGAATCCATAATTACTAAATTAACCAATGAAAGGAAGCAAAAAGAAGAGAGAGAAAAAATAACCTCTTTTGCGCTTAAGTGCTTTTGAAAAGGACCTGCTATGTCAGGCTTTGTGAGGGTTCTAGAAAGTGTCTTCTTCCTGTTTTGCACCCAGCAGAACCGAGGCAGAGGGAGACTGGCCTGTTCGGAGGTGCTCAAGCGTGTCTCTGACTGGAAAGGGAACTGAACTCTAGTCTCTTGGGCCCAGGGCCGCCATCTTGTTTTTCTGCCCAGTCTCTGATGTGCCCTGGTGCAAGGGGGGGCGGGTAGGGGGCTTTGGCTCATGCTGAATCAAACTTCCATCCACCTTCATCTCCTGTCTTAATTTTTGCAGGTTGGGTTTCTCTTGAGCAGCAGGGGCAGAAGGAAAGAGTAGCGATCCATATTTGAGATTGCAAGTTCCCTGGGCTACTGGCCCTGGGCTTTTCCTTCTGTTTCCTCCTCCCCCCTCCATTGTGTAGCTTGGCTTGCTCACTTGAGCCACCTGCAACAAGGGGCTTTCTTTATCTCTTGTGGGTCACCTGTCCCGTGCCCTCTTTAGGGGGCAGAAATCTTGCAGGGAGGGAGTACGGGGGAAGTCAAAGTGCAACGTGACTCCTAAATCCAACTTCCCCAGTCGCTGTAAAGTGACTCCATAATTTAATAAGACAAAATTAGAAAAAACACTCCAAGGCCTTTGCTAAAGGGTGAAGGCGGAGACCGCTTCGCCTCTGCGTTGAACATTTATTATTTATTTATTATTTGTCTTTATACCCCACCTCGCCTGACAAGCCGGCTCAAGGTGGCTAACAAGATTAAATAACATAACAAAGAATTAAAACAATTAATAAATACAATATCAGTTAAAACCAGTAAACAACAACAATTACAGAACCAACTATGGCGGTAATCCAATCAAATCCTGAGATAGGGGTAGTAACCAGCGGGGGCTCTAGCCAGGAGATGGTCTAAGTTCGGCCAGTAGCCCCTAATCGAACGCCTGGCGGAAGAGCTCCGTTTTACAGGCCCTGCGGAACTGTGAGAGGTCCCGCAGGGCCCTGATGTTCTCTGGGGGACATGGGGGACAGAGGAGAGCCCGCATGTTTCTTTGGACGATGCAGGGCCTGCTAGCTGTGGAATGCTTTCCTCCCCTCCAGGATTAAAACTGGAATCACATTTCACTCTTAAGCCCAGAAAGTTTCCCTTAAAAAAAAAAAGTCTTCAGAGGAGTGATAACACCCCTTCCCTTGTGTTTCTGCACACGACACTGATCTGGGTTTGCTTTGGGGTTATTCCAGTGCCTGATGCAGGGATACAAGAGGCAGACTTCTCCGAGGTCTGGAGATTCTGGTGCGTAGCAAAAGTGATGAGCCGACCATCCAGCCGTCCCCATGGTGCAAAATAGTCCTGCCCCAGGAGCACCTTTGTTGTTCAGTCGCACAGTCGAGTCCGACTCTTCGCGACCCCATGGACCAGATCACGCCAGGCCTTCTGGTCTTCCGCCATCCTCAACATGAAGTTTGCTCAACTTCATGTCCGTTGCATCTATGACACTGTCTAACCATCTCACCTTAAAGACTAGCAAAATTTGTGGCAGGCGAGGATCTTTCGTGAGTCACTGCTTACTTCTTCAGATACAAGGACAGATGGACTCACATTCTAGCTGTATCTTGGAGAGTGGAGTGATTTTAGATGCCAAATGACAATAGCACGTGAATGACAATAGCAGGCATGATTAGATTAAATGTGATATGCAGAGAAGTAGTAGTAGGCATGGAGAAATCAGCATTAGTAATGAGACAGGAAACATAGGTTTCAGACCAGGAGGATGCATTGCCTTGAGCTTCATTATCAGTTGTAATCCAGCAGTGTTGAGGGTGTGTGACTGGCGACCAAGATGAAGATAAATCATACCACAATGCTTCCTCTAAGCTGTGGAGTCTTGTGAGCAAAAATCCTACTTTGTGAGCTACTGCCATTAAAGCTGTGAGTGAGCGATTTGGCTACTGCATAAACTAGTTTGCTCTGGAGCCCTCCTTCCTGAGCGAAGACAAAAATGTGTGAGCCGGAGGCTAAGAAACGGTGAGCTAGCTCACACTAACTCAGCCTAGAGGGAACACCACAGTAGTCCCTGTTACTATGTTTAGGTGTGAAAACTGGACAGCGAAGGAAGCTGACAGGAAGAAAGTTGATTCCTTTGAAATGTGGTGTTGGAGGAGAATTTTATGGATACGGTGTACTGCCAAAAAGGCTAAATAAGTAGGTTCTAGGTCAAAGCAAGCTTGAACTCTCCCTAGAAGCTAAAATGACTAATCGGAGGCTATCCTACTTTGGTCACATGATGAGAAGACAAGAGTTACTGGAAAAGACAATGACATTAGGAAAAGTTGAAGGCAGCAGGAAGAGAGGAAAAGTTGAAGGCAGCAGGAAGAGAGGAAAGGTTGAAGGCAGCAGGAAGAGAGGAAAGGTTGAAGGCAGCAGGAAGAGAGGAAAGGTTGAAGGCAGCAGGAAGAGAGGAAAGGTTGAAGGCAGCAGGAAGAGAGGAAAACCCAACTGGAGATGGAGCGACTCCATCACTGAAGCCACGAGGGCCCTCAGCTTGCAAGACCTGAGCACAGGACGTTTCAGAATGAGTTCACAGGGTTGCCATAAGTTGGAAACAACCTGATGGCACAGAACACGCACACATTTTTTTTTTTAGCTGTTTCTCACAGCAGAGTAGTATGCCCCAGTTCACAATGACGACGCTGCTCGCTTGGAGAATTGGTTTTTGCATGCGCGCATGTGTTTTATTCAAAGAGAACGCCAGGAGGCCTCTGGCTGTGGCCCAGTTTGGGGCAAGGTATTAGATGTGATGGTTCCTTTCAGGTCTGCTTGCAACCCACGCAGAAACGAATCTGTTACAGCTAAAATAACCTTTGGTTAGAAGACTCTCGGAAATTACCATTTCCCCAGCCTGTTGGGCCACAAACCACAAATACCTTTTCTTGAGAATTCAATCTGTAGAAAGGAGAATCAGTCCCTCAAAAGAGTGTGTGTGTCGGCGGGGAGCAGTCCCTTCAGAGATCCCGGTGCTGGGACTGCAAACTTTCCGTCCAGATTTTGAAAATAAAGGGCAGGCGTGCGGGGTCCATTATTAATTGCTTATCCAGCATCACTGGTACATGGAGCCCTTTTCAGACAAAAGAGACCACTCCCTGTCCTAAGCAGTTCACAGACTCTGTTGGGATTTAGGTCTTTCCCTGATCTGCAAACAAAAGCGAACCCAAGGAAACGAGGTTTTAAAGATTTTCACTTTTGGGGACCCCCCTTTTCCAAGGAGCTCAAGATGGCACGTACTTCTCTTCCTTTATCGCGTCCTCACCAACAGCCCTGTGAGGTAGGCTGAGCTGAGTGTGACTGGCCCGAGGTTACTGAGTGAACGTCACGGCTGAGTGGGGAATCGGACCCAGGCCTCGCCGGTTCTAGTCAGACCCTCTGGGGGTTCTGCCCTGCTGTCTGAAAAGTCACACTGAAAAGATTCAGAACAAAGTCTTGAGTCCAGGGGCCCCTTTAAGACCAACAGTTTTATTCAAGGTATGAGCTGTTGCGTGCAAAACACGCTACTTCAGCTCTTATTAGAATGTTCTTATTTTGAGGGTTTCAACTGTTTTTAATTGTTTGTATATTGTATATGGTGTTTTGATGGAACCTGCCGGGAGCCTGCTGTGCGGGGAGGGTGGGAGACACATCCTGTCTCCGTGTGTTTGTGAACACAGAAACTCACACCTTGAATAAGACGTTGTTCTGTTCATTTTTTAAAAATATACTTTTTATTAGGTTTCAAAGTACATAAACAGAAATATGAAAGTAAAACGTTAATAATATCATTAATGAGCAACACCTTTGCTTACAATACTTTGATGGTGCTTAATAACCGGATGAGTACTCTCAGGGCTCTTTTTGTAGAAAAAGCCCAGTGGGAACTCATTAGCATAACAGGCCACACCCAACAGCAGGAACTCATTAGCATATTAGGCCACACCCCTGACAGCACAGCTCATTAGCACATTAGGCCGCACCCCCATGTTACCAGAAGTGTGGTTATCCAGCCACACCCACCTTTTGCTTGTTATTCTGTTTACCTTATTTGTTGTCCAAACCCAGGGCTTTTTTTGTAGCAGGAACTCCTTTGCATGTTAGGCCACACACCCCTAATGTAGCCAATCCTAATGAGTTCCTGCTGTTGGGTGTGGCCTATTATGCTAATGAGTTCCTGCTGGGCATGGCCAACTCAGGAGCCAGCCGGAACTCCGTTCCTGCCCAAAAATAGCCCTGACTGTACTCTATATGTGAGTTTTTAACTCAACACTGAATCAACTTTAAACAATGACCATTTTCCACAGATGAGCTTATCTGCATCTATTTTCTCAAGGAAAGGAAACCATTTATCTAGCGGGTCTAAGACTGTGCTTTCAAGCGATGATCTGTCAGTATATATTGTAAATTTTTCTAAAGCGAAATAACCCCGTACTTTCCCATGCCACTGGGCTATGGGGGGGGGGATCCCTGTTCTTCCACTGTTGTGCGAGGACTGCTTTTGCAGCCGTGAATAAGACTGTGTTGGTCTTAAAGGTGCCCCCGGACTCAAACTTTGTCCTCCTGGCTTCAGACCGACCGGAAAGAATTCACGTAGTGGATCCCACGCGGTGTGCAGATTTTGAGCCACGGGTCCCATTCAGGGTCCCACTTGCAGGATCCTGTGCTCTGCTCTGATTCGTCCGGAGCTGATTTTGCACCGGGCAAGGCGGCAGAGTTCTTGCACGGACCTGCCCGAGCAGAGGCTCCCCAAGGCTTGCTGATGTGCCGAAGAAAGCAGATCTGTTGACAGGCGAGCTAATGAATACCTGGCTGCGGGGATGTGGGGTGGGAGGGGCCGGGAGAGCCACACCTTTTACAACCCCTCCTTGCCTCCGGTTGGCGCGGCACCCTGGCTTTTCCAGCATGAGATTCCAATGGACGAGAGGCAGCTTGTCTCCATGGACGCTCTGGGGGCAGACAAGGGGAATGCCGGGGCACAGTCCTCTCCTTGAATGAAACAAACCCCTGACCTGAGCAGAATGTTAAGTAGAAACACAAGTAACAGTGACGGGTGTGCATGTGTGGGGTGTATTTTCTTTTGTGTGGGATGGAGAGTTGGGAAACATGGCCCTGGCCTGTATTGCCACCCCCCCTTGCTGATCCAGAGCTGTCCCTTCCCCATGTTTCGTAAGCCAGCCAGTGGAAGCCCTTTCCTGCCTCTCTGACCACCCTGCCACGGGCTCCCGCAAAGGGTTCCTGGCACAAAGGGTAAAAGCAACATTTCCCAGGAGTGTGGGGAGGGGATCTGCAGGGGTGGGGACCAAGGCTCCCTCTAAGTTGTGGAGTCTTGGGAGCAAAAAGTCTACTTTGTGAGCTACTGGCATTAACGTTGTGAGCGAGCCATTTGGCTATGGCATGAATTAGTTTGCTCTGGAGCCGTCCTTCCTGAGCTGAGACAAGAATGTGTGAGCCGGAGGCTAAAAAACTGTGAGCTAGCACACACTAACTCAGCTTACAGGGAACATTGGGGACCAGTGAGATGGTGTGAACGCTCACAGTTTTTTAGACTCCGGCTCACACTTTTTTGTCCTAGCTCAGGAAGGAGGGCTCCAGAGCAAACTGATTTTTGCAGTAGCCCAATCATTGGCCCACTCACAACTTTAATGCCAGCAGCTCACAAAGTAGAACTTTTCGTCACGAGACTCCACAGCTTAGAGGGAGCGTTGGTGGGGACCTTTGGGCAGGCGGGGGCGGCAACAGCAGGGATCCAACTTTGCAGCCGCCCAGCATGGACCTCTTTTGCGCTTGGGTTCCGCTGGCCGTGTGTAGTGGGGCTTCCACATCCCTGGGTCTCGGCTGAACCTCCAGTTCTGGGAACGCCCCCCCCCCCCCCGCCCCTTTGGGGAGAGCTTGCAAGGGGGATGGCAGCCCCCCGCCGCCGCCTTTTCACAAACCGTTCATGCCTCCTTGAGTTTGCCACCCCCTGCCCTCAGTTCTTCCTCACATCACCCAGAAGCCCTCAGGTCTTTTCCTACAGTGGACCTTTCTGTGGGGGTGGAGGGGAGAAGCCAACGATTAAACGTGGCTTTGGTTTTGGTGGATGGTTCTCCCCCCCCCCATCGCAGTGGGTGTGTGCTGAGATGCCATTGGCTGTGGGAGCTGGAATTGGGGGGGGGGGGTTGGAAGGGCCTGAATTGGGTTGGGTTACGGGGAAGGCAAACTGAATAGGCAAGTGGGTTGGGGCACATACGAACCTTGGAACGTTTTGTCCCACGCAGCGGCCAATCACTTAACTGCCCCAGGAGTTCTCGAAACTGGGGCTCCAGAGGCTGAAATGGCCTGTTCAGAGGTAGGCCACCTCTGAACATGGAGGCTCCACTTGCACATAGAATCAGAGTTGGAGGGGACCTCCAGGGTCATCTAGTCCAACCCCCTGCACAATGTAGGGAATTCACAACCACCTCCCCCACCACACCCCTAGTGACCCTTGCTCCGTGCCCAGAAGATGGCAAAAAACCCTCCAGGATCCCTGGCCAAACTGGCCTGGAGAAGAATTACTTCTGGACCCCAAAGTGGTGATCGGCATTTCCCTGGGCATGTAAGAAAGGGCCGCGAGAACTAAGCACTGAGGCAACCCTTCCTGCCCTCCCTCTCATGACCTGCCTGAGTTCACAAAATCAGCATTGCTGTCCGATAGCCATCTAGCCTCTGCTTGAAAACCTCCAAAGGAGGAGAGCCCACCACCTCCCGAGGAAGCCTGTTTCATTGAGGAACCACTCGCTCTAATTGTCAGGAAGCTCTTCCTTATGTCTAGCTGAAAACTTTTGCCAGTGATGCCTTTCTCCTTTATGGATGCGTGTGCTCCCATAAAACCTAGCAACCAGGCCTCCATCCTGCAGAGGTGAGTGCCAGAAATTACTTAGGCGTCATGCGTCTTTCCCCTTTTCTTGCTTTTTTGCACAGAAGCATTCTGGGGAACTTAAAACCTTGCAGGCACTCTGCATTATTTTGTGGTGCCCTATAAAATGGCACTGCAGGATTCTCCCGAGTCCAAAAAATAAATAAATCAGGAAATTCACATAGTCTAAACACCCACCATGCCTTGGGACTGTTTGTGACACAACTGTTCTGGCTGTGGCCTGCTTCCTTCTTGCCTCTTCCTGGCCTGTTCACCACAGCAGTCTAGGCTGCTCTTGGTAGCTGGGCATGCAAATAGGTCTCAGCTGCGGATGACAAATGGCTGCAGCCGTTACAAAGAGTCTGCTAAGTTCTTAAAGCAAGAGAAAGCAGTGACAGTCCTGCTATACCGTTCGTAACCGGGAGGGAGGCTTTCTTCAGAGGGGAAAGGCTGCAGTTTCCCTGAAGGGTTTCTGCATTTTTTCCAAAAGATGCAGGGGACCGGAAGGTGGCTTGAGGGACTCTAGCAAACGTCCAAAAGGAGCTTAGCTTTAAATGGGTACAATTTAGACGCTGCCTATTTGAGTGAGGCCATCCTGAGTGAACTGTTTGGTCCCTTGCAGGTACAAGAGCCTGGTGACGGGGAAGCGAGCACGGGCCCTCATCGCCGTCCTCTGGCTCCTCTCCTTCAGCATTGGACTCCTGCCACTGATGGGCTGGAACAGCTGGGAAACGGCCCGCCGGAACTGCACGGACCCCGCCAACGAGACCGAGAGGGGCGACTGCCCAGTTGTGTGCCTCTTTGAGAACGTGGTCACCATGAGCTACATGGTCTACTTCAACTTCTTCGGCTGTGTCCTCCTGCCTCTCCTCATCATGGTGGGCATCTACATCAAGATCTTCATGGTGGCCTGCAAGCAGCTCCGCCAGATGGAGCTCATGAGCAAGTCCCGGACCACCCTCCAGAAGGAGGTCAACGCCGCCAAGTCCCTGGCCATCATCGTGGGCCTCTTTGGCTTGTGCTGGCTGCCCCTCCACATCCTCAACTGCCTCACTCTCTTTGGCACAGCGAAAAACCCCCAGTGGGCCATGAACGTGGCCATCGTTCTCTCACATGCCAACTCGGTCATTAACCCGGTCATCTACGCGTACAGGATCCGGGACTTCCGGTGCACCTTCCGCAAGATCCTCTTGCGCCACCTCCTCTGCAAGGATGAGGACTTCCACAAACACCCCAGCAATGGCGGCAACGGACACGAGGTGGCTGTTAGCAATGTCAGCGCGAGCCCCGTCTGCCTCTGAGGACTGCTTCGGTGCCTCCTGCAGGCCATCACAACTGACCTGGTTTTGTATTATCGTTTTTCTGGTTGGTTTTAATGTTTTTTTTAAAAAATGCTTGTACCTCTCAGAGGAATCCTACAGTTAACTTACATGCTGTCTGAGCCCTTAATGGATCAAACTTTTTTTTTTGGGGGGGGGAGGGGAACAATACTTGTTTTCCCACTCAGTAAAGGGACATTCGAATTCCTGCTTCTGTGTGAGGGGAACAGGTTTTTCCAACTATGCTGCTTGGGGGCGGCGGCGGCAGGGGGATTGTGCTAGAATTTTTTTAAAAATTGCTTAAAAGTAAAAGCTCAGTGGTTAAGACGCTGAACTGCAGGCTGGAAGGTCAGTAGTTCATCAGTTTGAGACCCGAGTGCTGCGTGACAGAGTGAGTTCCCGTCTCTTGTCCCAGCTCCTGCCAACCTAGCAATTCAAAAGCAAGAAATTGCAAGTAGATAAATAGGTACCGCTTCAGTGAGAAGGTAACAGCATTCCATGCGCCTCGGCGTCTAGTCATGCTGGCCACATGACCATGGAAACGTCTTCGGATAGCGCTGGTTTTTCGGCTTAGAAACGGAGATGAGCACTGCAACCCTAGAGATGGATTCGACTGGCTTTCGAGCAAGGGAAACCTTTACCTTTACTAATTTACAGGGGAAGATTGAGGAACAATGTGGTTTTGTTCCTATGTGACCATTGCCCCCCCCCCCAAATAAAGTCCCGTTCCCTTCTATTTGCCTTTGTTTTTTTCTCTATTTGTAAATTTTGTCATCAGTTGTTTGATGCTACTGGTATTCTCAAATGGGAAACAGTCTAATGTAGGCCAGTTACGGTGTAAATCAATGTTCCTTCTTAAAAACAGTGGAAGAAAGTGCGTGTGTGAGAGAGGGAGGGAATTGGGGGAGGTTATTGCTCGCTCAAAGGACAGCCCTGTTGGATGTAATTTTTTTTTTTTTTAATAAAAGCAATCGTCTGGTCATTCACTTTTGGGGGGCTTTGTTGTTTTTTCTTCATGAAAGCATCGGTTTCTGAGCTCAAGGACTGATTAGATCAGGGGGCCCCATCCTTTTTCAGCCTGTGGGCACATTTGGAATTCTGACACAGCAGGGTGGGCACGGCAACAAAATGGCCGCCACAAGGGGCAGAGCCAGCCACAAAATGGCTGCAGCCGCTTTCCTTCAGTCGCACGGCATAGATCCTTGTGCTGTGGGGGCGGCTGCTGCCAAGGCGACATTTGCACAGCCAGTCGAATCGCCAGCAGGCAGCCAGAGGTCTTGCTGGCCAAAAGCCCTACCTGGCTTCACCTGCTTCCTACAAACACTTGGTGGCCACCAGGAAAGATGTCAGGGGGCACCACCCCGGAAGCCAGGCTCAGAACAGCAGAAATATTTGCCCAGGCAGATCTGAACATGGGTGAATTCTGCTCTGGAGCCCTTCGTTTGCATAATTCACTCTCATTTTGCCAGAAGGTGAGGACAGCGGGAATCTCACTCAGACGTCCGCTCTGACTGATCTTGCCTCCACACTTACAAAAAGAGGACACGCACCGATCAAGTCCTCCTGGCTTCACAGTCCCACGGGGGCTAGAAGCGTGCCGGAGTCTGCACCCACCTCCAACTCCTGTGCTTTCCACGTCCCCTCGCTCCGTATTTGGAAACACGCGGAAGCTGGAGGTGTGGGAGCTCTCTGGGAATACCATCGGAACCCAGAGCGCAAGGGATACGTGCACGGTTTAATCCGGTGTCGTTGCTTTAAAAATGGTGCATTGAAGATAGATGCTCCGGTGCCTTGCAGGGGCCACTAGGGCGGAGGACAAGGAAGCAGAAGAAAAAGCAGTCCCATGGAACCCAATCTCCCCACCCCACCCCCAGTTTGGGTTCCCCCCTCCTGTAGCCAGATGCCCGGCTGCGAAGCCTCACTCCTGTCTCTCTCTAACTCAGGCTGTCCTCCATCAGTAAGAGGCTGGTCAGCTGCTTGTTGGAAACGGTGAGCTCCTGGCACGTGCCCAGGGCCTGGCTCAGGTAGACGGCGAGAAGGTGCTTGCACTGCAAGAGAGAGGGAAGGAGCCACGTTAGCTGTGGGGCTTCGCTGGCTTGCCTCACAGGGAGGCAGCCACACTGGTCTACTTTCTGTCCCTCCAAAAGTACTGCCAGCTGTCCCCTGGGTTGCCTACTTGAGTTAGCCATGAGGATTGCGACAATGTGCAGAATCTGGCAAGCTAGGTTTGTCCAGCCGAACTTGGTGTTGTTCGACTGCCATCTCCTCCTCTAACGGGGCTGTAAAGATTGGGGGGGGGGTGCTGTGCCGTAGCTGAAGGCATGTAAACAGCCTTGAATGACTCTGGGTGCTTCCTCGGTGGGGGCCAAAGGAGAGGAAGTGGGCTCCCATCAAAGCTTGGGAAGAAGATGACCCCACTCGGCTGAGGGGAGGAGGCCGAGATGCCTGTTAGCATTTGGAGTGGGGGTGTGCAAAAAAAAAAATATTCGGGTTCTTTTGGATCCGGGTCTGTTGGACCTGAAAAATATTCGCACATCCAAATGTGCCCAAATACTAATATCAGTATTACACTGGTATTCGCATCAATATTCAGGAACCCAAATATATTCAGATCCATTATACCCTATGGGGACTGTCCCCAGAGTATAATAGAGAATTTCACTTGCTGAGCCATGCCCCAACACGACTCACGAGTGAAGGAAAGGTATTTCCCCTGGGGCTTGTGCACCCTCTGCAGGGCAACTCCCCACAAAGGGGAGGTATTTTAATTTTAAATATCTCCCCTTCCCTCTGGGGCTCCTGCCGCCTCCGTGGTGCAACTTTAAATACCTTCCCTTCACCGGGGAGTTGTACAGCAGGGGCCACAGGACTCCGCGAGTCGCTGAGCCCGAATAAAAGCCAAATAATATTGGCTTTTATTCAGGGGTGGCTACTTTGGTAGCTGAATATAAATCTCTGATTTGTATTCTGCAGAATAAATACCTGAGAAGTACTGATAAGGTATTTTTCAGGTATTTATTCAGCTTGGTATATACCAAGTGCACACCCCTGCTTTGGAGCAGATGGAGAGACCTGTGAGTTGGTTGAAGCACTCTGTGTGTGTGTGCACATGCACACAGGATCTCTCTGGGGATTTGATGTGCAGTAGTGGATCTGCTGCCTCTGCACCTCCACCTGCTCACAAGGACAGTGCAAGACACCAGCACTTTCTTCTCTAAAGAGAATCAGCCCATGTGGTGGTGGCCCTGGAACTTCTCATCACTCGGGAATGTGAGGAGCCCTGAACATTATCATTTAACTTCAGTTGCATCTTCCATGGCATGCTACGAACAGACTTATGGCTGTGAGCAAACATCACCCTGAGAAAGGCAAGAAATGCTTGAGTCTTACAGAGCCATATCCACAGACCTCCTCTTGCCACTGCAAATAAAGGCCGTGAAGAGCACTTTGATTGAAAAAAGCCCTACTTTTTTTCATGCCAATGCAAACCCTGAAAGCAGTTAAGTGCAAGAACATGCTCCTATAATGTATTTATTACCTACTTAATTTATTAGCTGCCTTTCTTCCTTCAGGAGCTCGAGGCGGCTTACAATATTAATTAACCAAATAAAACTGAAATCTTAGATTATGATTTAGGGCTGCTTGAATCAAATGCAGTTCTAAATAAAGCAGCCTTCAGTTGCCTCCTAAGGATAAAAAGCGAGGGGGCCAGGTGCACCTCCCTGGGGACGTTGTTCCATAATCGTGGGGCTGCCACCGAAAAGGCCCTCTCTTGTGTATCCACCAAACGAGCTTTGATTGACAGGGCAGTCAGGAGGGCCTCTCCCTGTGATCTTAATTCCCAGGCAGGAACATCTGGGAGAAGATAGCCCCTCAGCAGCTGTCGATTCTTGTGCTCGTTCAACAGAACTTCCAAGTGTGGAAGGAGCATCACTCAGACTGTCAGATGATGGAGATAAGCATTCAGAGGAATTCTCCTGACTTCATGACTTTCTGGCTGGCACGAAGAGACTCTATGTTATGGAAACTCTGTGTTAGGGGCTGTGGCTCAGTGGTAGAGCAGAAGATCCTAGGTTCAATCCCCGGCATCTCCAGTTGAAACAGGCAGTAGGTGATGTGAAAGACCTCAGCCTGAGACCCTGGAGAGCTGCTCCTGGTCTGAGTAGACAAGACTGACCTTGATGGACCAATGGTCTGATTCAGTACAAGGCAGCTTTATATGTTATCGGGGCTAAATGGAGCCTCCCTGGACAGAGGCAGCTCCTCACACAGGCCTGTAGCTATGGTGGGGCTTTTGGGGGCTCTGCCTCCTTTCTTAAAGACACAACCCCACAAGAATTTCTCCTGTAAATGCTTTTTTGAATAATTTTAAAACATTTTTTTAAAAGGCGTGCACTCTTTTAAGCAGAGTGGGGTGCTGTAGTTGACTAATTCCTGCACTGAGCAAGGGGGCTGGAGTAGGTGACCTCTAGGATCCCTTCTAACTCTGTGTCAAGAAACTGGTCTCCTTTAAGAGAGTTTTTCTGCCTAAGTGTTAGCTTTCTTGACTATAGAAGTCATCATCCCTACCTGCTTGTTATCAGAACTGTTGCTTAGTCTGGCAGAAATTATTACATTGCAGCAGCTGAGAACTGTCATCTAAAGTGGTTGACAGCTTGCAATTTAGAGATCTATCCTGGTAGCAGCTTGCTATTGGCTAAATGGTTAAGAACACCTATGTAGAATAGACAGCTTGAGAAGACTCAGAGAGAGAAGAGACTGCCTTGAATGCTCTCTTCAACTTCCACTCTGCTGCTATGCTTCCAGAGACTCTGCTCATCAGGAATGCTAGTTGAGATGCGAGAGCTCCACGCCTGATAGGAAATGTAGTGAAATAGCCAGCTAGGTTTTTTGTTTTGGTTTGCATTCCTTGCCGAACTGTACACACTATTTCCCCTATCTATGTGTGGTTTGTCCTTTGCTTTTGTAAATAAAGTTTGATGTGTTTTTATACAAATTGGAGTGAGTTTACTGGCCAAACCTAGATAAGTATTTCCAGTGCCACACCTACCGTTTACCAGAAAATTTTTCAGCCTGCTATTGACACACTCTGAGGCTAAGATTTGCAGAAGCCTCTATGCTTTGATTTTAAAAGGCTTGATTCCACAGTAGCTGAGTCATAATCATCAGAATTCTGGCTTTTCTTTCTGTACTGAGAATTTCAGCCCCACAAGAAAAAAAAATTGCCCCACAAGCCACAAAATCCTGGCTAAGGGCATGTTCTTATCGTAAAAACAATGTTCTCATGCATCATGAGCTTTACTGGCAGGGAAAGTCCCATCGCTTTCCTGCTTTTTGTGTCTAAACTTCCAGAGGCTGTGGGCCAACCACTGATGAAAGCAGGATCCTGAGCTCACTTGGGCCTGATCCAGCAAGGAACTGCTTCCAACCCTGTGACGCATATCCACGTGTACGACAGACTCCTCTCTCTGCCTCCTCACTGAGTCGTTGCAACACTCTGGGTTCCTCTGTTGCAAAAGTCAAGACGACAGCACCACGAGAGGGAGAGAGAGAGAACACACACCCCTTTGCTGAAAGCTCCCCCCACTTCCCACCTGAATCACTCACCAGCAGACTGTCGCTCTTGCGCAGGACGGAGAAGGCGAAGGCTGGACAGGAGCAGAAGTGGCAGGAGGCATAGCAAGTGTAGAGCTTGCCGGAGCTGCCGAGCACCTGTGAAAAACAGAAATGAGAGCAAAAGATGAAAGCCTGGCCGAGCGGGGATGGGACGTGGGCCTCCCCCCCCCCAATGTGGTGAGGCACACAGGCTTGGCTTCTGCAACGCCTAATCCTCTTTCTGTTGCTAGTCCTGCCTCAGGAAATTTCTGAAAGCAGAGAAGGGACAGAAAAGGATTTCCAAGGGGTGGGTGGGTGGAAATGTACCTTCCGTGTCCTCCCCCCCCCAACTAGCAAAACCAGGCTAAATGACAAAAGCATTAACACAAATAGGTGGGTTGATTGCTGATCATAGAATTTCATCTTTTTTGTAAGTGCCCCTTGCCCTGTCCGTAAGGGACATTTGCCTCATCCGTTGACCTTTGGATGCCAGCCTTTAGGGGGTCCCCCTTCCCTGGCTGCAGCACCTGCTGGGCATGGGTTGATTTGCAGAGGACTGGAAGGTGGCTGGCCTCTTCCCTTGAGGCTTATTCAGCGGGTCCTGCCCAGCGCCTGGTCTCCACGACATCAAGTCACGCATAGGGTGTGCCATAAACAGGAGAAGCTGTACAAAAGCTATTGTCAGCGCATCTGAGCGCTTTTCTTTCAACAGCAGATCTCGCTCTCCCTTCAGTGCCATATCACGAACTGTTTCTGAAACTCCCCGTAAATTGCGAGTAGGCGCAGCCAGAGGAAATTCTTGGGCCTGTGGGGGTTAAGAGGCACGGATCTTGAATCTCAGCCAAGTAAGATACTCCAGCTTTCTCATGCAATGAAGCCCAGCTATGTATTCATGGGAAAAACAGGAAACTTCCAAAGGCAACAGCTAAATAGCAATGAGACCAGGGGTTCTCAAGCAATGCTCCCTCTAAGCTGTGGAGTCTTGTGAGCAAGAATTCTACTTTGTGAGCTACCAGCATTAAAGCTGTGAGCCAGCAATTTGGCTACTGCATGAATTAGTTTGCTCTGGAGCCATCCTTCCTGAGCTGAGACAGAAATGTGTGAGCCGGAGGCTAAAAAACTGAGCTAGCTCACACTAACTCAGCTTAGGGGGAACACTGTTCTCAACCCTTTTCAAGTCTGTGGGGACCTTCACAATCCTGATACGGTGCGGGGGGACGCTCTGCAAGAGGGCAGAAGAGCAGGGTGCCAGCCACCTACCCCGCCAAGGGGTGGGGGTGGAGGAAACTGTGGGGGAGGGGGCAAAACACACACACACACACACACACACACAACTGTCTGCCTGAAGCCAGAAGCCACAGACAGTATTTCAGCCTGGCAGGTTTAATACTCCTGCTCTCTGGGGCAGTCTGCCATAAGACAATAAGTGATTAAAATGAAAGCCATTTTTTTAAAAAAATGACAAAAAAACACACAGGATGTGAACAGAACAGAAGTAAACAAACAAAGCGGAGGCAGGGAAGGGAATGCTGGAGGGAGCGCGGCAGGAGAGGGGTTGGCTAGTCCGCCAAAGCCTCTTGCTTGGAACCTCCAGGAGCGTTCTCCGCTGGAACCCTTGGCTGGCCCTGCTCCGTGGCTGCCCAGCTCTCCCCGATACCCACAGAAGGATCAACGGCCAGAAGGGAAGAAACGCAGAGGCCGACGACCCCTCTGCCATCCGGTGGCCAGGGAGGAGAGGGATCCGCACAGACGTCTGCTTGCCAATATGCCAGGCGATCCATTCTGAATGGGGTGAGAGTCTCTTTCGCCACCGGTTCCATTTGGACGTTTGGTCTGTACCGTAACAGTCTGTTATCGTTCTGTGGTCCAGCTCTGCTTTCCCTTGCAGCTGCCCAATTGTCCATCACGGATATGCCCCCCCCGCCACAGATGCTAGGATCAGATGACCTACAACTGCCAATCAACTGCATAGTTTGGCCCCAGGTTGTAGGAAAGAGACAGCAAAAGACAGGGTCTATACCTCCTCGTGCCCAGGACCAGGACTCCCCGAAGGAAACACACAATTAGTTTATGGAACTCACTGCCACAGGATGTTGCTGCCTCTGGCTTAGAAAAATTAGCCACTGAATTTGGGGAAGAGGAGCCTATTGAGGGTAATTCATCCAGACGAATAGACAGAAGCCCCACGGACAAAGACCAGCTCCTCGAGGACAAGTAAGAAGGGAGGGTATGCAGAGAGCCATCTGGCGGGCCACTGTCGAAAATCAGAGGCTGAATTGCATCTGACAGGCCTCTGATCTGATTCAACAAGGCGGTCCTGAGATCATCCATGATGCCAGGCATCAAGTTCTTGCTGTGGGGAGCGATGGAGTCCCCTGTTCCTTGGCGGAAAGACCAGGGCTTCAAAGTTCTCCCAACCAGCCTTTGCAAGTATCCTCCTCCACCCGCGTGGCTCCCACCCCATTCTCTGCTACCCGAAAGAGCTGCCCATAGGCCTTGTGACTTTTAGAGAGCCAGTTTGGTGCAGTGGTTAAGTGCGCGGACTCTAATCTGGGAGAACCGGGTTTGATTCCCCACTCCTCCACTTGCACCTGGCTGGATGACCTTGGGCAAGCCATAATTCTGGCACAGCTGTCCTTGAAAAAGAGCCTTTTCTGTCAAGAGCTCTCTCAGCCCCACCCACCTCACAGGGTGTCTGTTGTGGGGAAGGGAAGGGAGAGGAGTTTGTCAGCCGCTCTGAGACTCCTCTGGGTAGTGAAGGGCGGGGTATAAATCCAATCTCTTCCTCTTCCTCTTCTTTTAGTGGGCCAATCCTGGCTGCCATATTCTTTTCCGATCCTGACACCAGGATCCACCAGGACCAGCAGTCACACAGGGCCAGCAGTGACACCAAGACAATAGATCTGTGGGTGGACTGGCCCACCCAAAACTCAAGCCGTGCTTGAGAACAGACCTGTCCTTAGTCCTTAGGAGGCATGCGGAAGCCCCTCCCTCCCGACTTCTTTCACAACCACCCCGAGGCAGGCTTTTGGCGTTGTTTCAGCTTGCCGGAGACATCCGCTGCTTCAGTCTGAACACGGCCCGCTTTCTGGGCAGACTCTTCATCTAGGGATTGGCAGGTTTTACAGATTGCCCCCCTCCCTACTTATCGCTGTTCTCGCGTCACAACATCCCTCTGAGATCATGTCTCAGTCGACGGGGAGACATTTTAATCCAGCTGGGATGAGTGACGCTCCGTGGCAAGGGGGCCCAGCCATCCCTTCCGGCCTGAGATCAGGGGAGGGGGTCATGAAAAGTTTGCACGGGACACGGCCTGTCTCGCCCCGCTTGAGATGGGACAGACTGAGCCAGTTCCACTTCTGATTATTTAGAGATGCCTAACATACGAAGGAAAACACTACAACATCAGAAACACTCGGCGATCGACACCAACCCAGAGAATCTCAAATGGGCAAGTGCTGTTCAGAGTATCCTCGAGAGCCCTATCGTAGCAGGAAATGACTACTTGAAAATGGAACTGAAAGGTCATATTTTATTTACATCTTAAAAGAAGAAGAGGAGATTGGATTTGTATTCCACCCTTCACTACTCAAAGGTGTCTCAGAGCGGCTTAGAAACTCCTTCCCCTCCCCATGACAGACACCCTGTGAGGTAGGCAGGGCCGAGAGAGCTCTGACAGAAACGGCTCTTTTTCAAGAACAGCTCTGACAGAACTACGGCTTGCCCAAGGTCATCCAGCTAGGTGCAAGTGGAGGAGCGGGGAATCAAACCCGGTTCTCCCAGATTAGAGTCCGCGCACTTAACCACTACACCAAACTGGCTTAAAGGTACACCCCTCCTTTAAGAAAAACTTTCAAGGTAGCTCAGAGCACAGCAGTTTAAAAAAAAACCAATAATGTAAAGCGGCAAGACATGAACATGGGAACAGGGGAGGTGGAAAGAAACTCTGCCTGGGGGGCTGGGGGGGGGCTTTGGGCAGCCTTGCGAATAGTACAGGATTGTACCTGATACACAGTCCTTCCACTAGGAGACACGATCCGTGTGACCGATTGGTGATCGACCAAGTCCAAAGCAGGGACGGCAGAAGCCCCAAAAACGAATTTAAGCCTAGAAAGAAAGAAGCCACTGTGTTTGGTTTGCAAAATGCTGTTTGATACTGGACTTTAACATGAAAGAACATAAGAAGAGCGCTGCTGGATCAGACCAATGGTCCACCCAGTCCAGCATCCTGTCCCACACAGTGGCCAACCAGGTCCAACAACAGGGCAAGGAGGCCGAGGCCTTCCTCTGATGTTGCCTCCTGGCACTGGCATTTAAAGGTTTACTACCTCTGAATGTGGAGGTTCCCTTTCGTCACCATGGCTAGTAGCCCCCGATAGCTCTGTCCTCCATGAATCTATGTCTATGCCTGTACTCATCACTTCATCCTCTGGCAGCAAATTCCACATTTTAATCACTTGCTGTGTAAAGAAGTATTTCCTTTTTGTCAGTCTTCATCTACGGACTATCAGCTTCATTGGATGCCCTCAAGGGAGAGGGGGGAAAGTTCTCTTTGCCAACTCCCTCCACCCCCCGTGCATAATTTTATAAACCTCTATCACGCTCCCCCCTCGTCATCTCTTTTCTAAACCGAGAAGTCCCAGACTCCTCAGCCTTTCCTCAAACAGAAGGCGCCCCAACGCCCTCATCATCTTGGGGGTGCCCTCTTTTGAACTTTTCCTAGCTCTGTGATACCCTCTTTGAGATACGGTGACCAGAACTGCACCCAGCATTCCAAATGAGGTCGCACCATAGATCTATACAGAGGCATTATAATACCGGCCGTTTTATTTTCAATCCCTTTCCTAATAACCCCAACACTGAGTTTGCCTTTTCCACTGATCAGTGTCTCAATTTAAATGTGCGATTTTTATGGGTATTAGATTACAGGGTAGATTATTATCCGTGTTGAGCGTGGGATACAGTGACGTTTGCCAACGGCCGGTAGGGAAATTCCTGAGATTTGGAGGATGAGTTTGGGGAGAGAACTCGGCAGGGTTGTGATGCCGCAGAGCCCACCCTCCGTGGCTGTCTTTGTCTCCAGGGGAACTGCCCTCGGTAGTCTGCAGATCAGTCATAATTCTGGGAAAATCCCAGGCCCCACTTGAAGGCTGGCAACCACAGATACGATTGATCCAAATAGAAAGGGAAGTAAAAGGGAAGTAAAAGGTTTCCCTTGCTTGAAAGCTAGTCGAATCTGACTCTAGAGGGTGGCGCTCATCTCTGTTTCCAAGCCGAAGAGCCAGCGCTGTCCGAAGACGTTGCCATGGTCATGTGGCCGGCATGACCAAACACTGAGGCGCATCGAACGCTGTTACCTTCCCACCGAAGCGGTATTTATTTATCTACTTGCAATTTCTTGCTTTCGAACTGCTAGGCTGGCAGGAGCTGGGGCCAGAGATGGGAGCTCGCTCCGTCATGCGGCACACTCGGGTCTCGAACTACCGAACTACAGACCTTCCGGTCTTCAGCTCAGCATCTTAACCTCTGAGCCACCGCGGCCCCTTAGAAAGGGAAGGGGCTGCCCTAATTTGGCCCCTTAGAAAGGGAAGGGGCTGCCCTAATTTGGCCACAACCAAATCGCAGCTGTTTGGATGTGAGAGAATCAGAGCTGGGGCTGTGCCTGACTGCCTCCATAGATAATGGCAATGGAGGCCCCTCCCTGTGATGTCACTGGGCACCTGGCTCCTTCAAGGACGTAGCAAAACAACAACTCTGCCCCAGCACACACACACACCCCGTAAATTGGAAAGTCTACGCCGGGGTGGCCAAACTGCAGCTTGGGAGCCACATGTGGCTCTTTCACCCAGTTCAATTTAATGTTAATAAAAATCAAATTTGCATATTTTCCAATTAAAAATGTGTGTGTGATATTCGTCCGTGTCTTGCGGCTCTCAAACATCTGGCTTTATTCTGTGTGGCTGTTACGTTAAGCAAGTTTGGCCACCCCTGGTCTACGCCTATGTGCCTGAGTCAAATTAAGACCACTTCCAGAGAGCCAAGCAGAAAAACCTTGGGAAAGTTAAGATTCAGGCGGGTAGCCGTGTTGGTCTGAAGCAGCAGAACAAAGTTCGAGTCCGATGGCATCTTTAAGACCAACAAAGCTTTATTCAGACTTTAAGACTTCATGTGCATGCACATGTCTTCAGATACATCGGAATGGAAGCTACCAGGCCATACATATAGGTAGAGGGTAAGCAGCAAATTAGCACACAGCATATTGAAGTTGGTCCTTGCATCTGTCAAACCACTTTAATATGCTGCAGGCTATTTTGCTGCTCACCCTCTACCTGTCTGTATGGACTGAAGAAGTGTTGCATGCACACGAAAGCTTATCCCTTGAATAAAACTTTGTGGGTCTTAAAGGTGCCACTGGGCTTGAACTCTGTTCTTGGGAAAGCTGTTTGCTTTTTCTCTTTTCTTTCCACCCTGCGAGGTGTGCCCAGGTTGTCAGACTAGAAACAGGTTTTCTGAGCTACGACCTTGTCTGGAAAACAGAAGAAGTGCTTGCTGATTTCACAGGGGAACAGTCTTTCTGCCACAGAGCAGCCTCTTGTGTTGCTGCCTCTGTCCTGTGCCAGGAGGAGCCATACAATTAGCAGAGGATCACCTGAAAGAATCGGAAACTTAGCAGCTATTTTTGGCTAGTACATCCGACTGGTTCAATAAAGGATTTTGTGAGCAGGAGACTCGCCGGGTGAGCAGTGCACAATAAGCCATGTTCGTCTGCAGTGACAAACGCTAAACCCCCCAAAACAGGGAAAAGGACTGATTTAAAAACAGCACCAGAAGGATGCGTTTCTATTCTGGGAAGAACAGCTCTAATTCCACCCAAGAACCCAGGACACAGAACTCCAGGGATTTTCATTCTTACTCAGTGCAACTGACCCTAATCTCTGCATCATCGCAACGGACAGCCTGGCAGATGCGCTTATCCCTAACGGCTGGGAATGGGGAGGCAGAAAGGACAAGGAAAGATTTGCGCCGCTCCCAAAGGACAGCCACCTGGAAAAAGCGCTCGAGGAGGTCTGAAGGCCTTGCAAGCCTGGCCGGTTTAGGACAGGATTCTTCCTGCTCTTTCATTTCACTTTTTAAAGGGCTTTTTGTCTCCGCACCACGACAGGAAGTCAGATGCCAAATCAAAAGGGAACAGCTGCCAGGAGGAAGATCCAGAGGGGAGATGTGGGAAAGGAATCGGAAGAAGCTGCAAGCCAAGGACGTGCTCGAGACCATTCTCTGTGTTAAGGGCCCCCTTGTTGTCCAAAGGCAATGACGAACAGGAGTGGAAAAGCACGCAAGGGGCCCATACTTGGATTTCTGTTTTCTCATTGAGAAACCAAAGCCCTGCATAAATCCTGCCCCACCAAACTTAGTCTTTGGATGTGATCTAAACCAGCCTACACTTGACCTCTCCTGTTCTCCTTTCTGAGACTTTAAGAAGAAGAGAAGAGATTGGATTTATACCCCGCCCTTCACTACCCGAAGGTGTCTCAGAGCGGCTTACAAACTCCTTTCCCTTCCCCTCCCCACAACAGACACCCTTGTGAGGTCGGTGGGGCTGAGAGAGCTCTGACAGAAACTGCTCTTTTTCAAGACCAGCTCTTATCAGAGCTACGGCTTTCCCAAGGTCATCCAGCCAGGTGCAAGTGGAGGAGTGGGGAATCAAACCCGGTTCTCCCAGATTAGAGTCCGCGCACTTCACCACTACACCAAACTGGCTCTCTTTAAGAAAAACCCATCCATCTATTTCTAGGAGATGCTTCAATAAAATCCATGAGGACTAGTAATAAGCTGAGACCAAGATGGGCAGCCAGTCAGCCACGTTGGTCTTTCTGTAGCAGTAGAAAAGAGCAAGAGTCCAGGAGCACCTTCAAGACTAACAAAACTTGCTGCAAATTTTGTTAGTCTTTAAGGTGCTACTGGACTCTTGCTCTTTTTTTACTGCTAGCACTAATAAGCTTGTAATTATTATTTTTTTTAAAGAGAAAGCTGCTGACACAGCCCAGCTAAACCACTGAAAAAAGCAGGTGTGGAATTGTGTAAAGGGTCTTGCACTGACACAGCATCAGAGATTCGTAGCACTGCATCAAGGATGCTGCATACCAGCAGAGCTATGCAGAACGGCCCCAGTGCTCAGTGCGAGCCTTTACGTCAGTTCACTTATGGGAGTAGAGGGGAGCAGTGTCATTAGATGCTAGTGTCTTCTCCCCCCCACCCCCGCGTGCCAGCCCCCCAGGCTCTGCTGATTCATGGACCTCTTCTGCAGCCACTGCTGTCAAAAAGAACAAAATTTCACGGTGCAGAGGACCAAAGGAACTGGCAGATGACTGAACAAGTAGTGGTCACGCAGCCTGGAAAATGGAACTCATGTTCTAGCTGAGAAACTAGTGGAGGAGGAGGAGGAGGAGGAGAGATTAGATTTATACCCTGCTTTTCACTACCTGAAGGAGTTTCAGAGCGGCTTACAATCTCCTTCCCTTCCCCTCCCCACAACAGAGACCCTGTGAGGCAGGTGGGGCTGAGAGAGCTCTGAGAGAACTGCTCTTGAGAGAACAGCTCTGGGAAAACTGTGACTGACTCAAGGTCACCCAGCTGGCCGTGGAGGAGTGGGGAATCAAACCCACACCAAACTCAACCAGCTCGAGGCAACGCCTCATGGCCAATCAGGAAGCACACTCAGAACTGCGACTCATGGAGACCCAAGGTGGGGCTCCTCTGGGCAGGCATTTCTGCACTTACACATTCCACTGGTAAATCTTTAGGGGCAGAAGAGTAAGGTGGGCCCTTGAGTGTAATTGGGACACAATCAATGTTCCCTCTAAGCTATGAAGCCCTCTGAGCAAAAATTCTACTTTTGTGAGCTACTGGAGTGAAAGGTGTGAGCAGGTGATTTGGCTGCTGCATAAATTAGTATGCTCTGGAGCCATCCTTTGTGAGGGAAGACAAAAAGGTGTGAGCTGGAGGCTAAAAAACTGTGAGCTAGCTCACACTAACTCAGCTTAGAGGGAACACTGGACACAATGCCCTTCTGTGATCACAAATTCGATTTGTTACAAGGTTGACAGAGATAAGCACAAGCGAAAGGCTCAGAGCAACGGCTCTAAGTGCGTTCAGTGACAAAGAGCCACAAAGCGGGTACTCACGCGGAGAGGAGGTCATCGGGGACTGCAAAAGAGAAGAGAAAACTACGTTACACTTTGTGCTCAAGTTGAAGATTCGTGTGCACTGAGGCCAGTTGCCTAGATCCCGTCACACTCTGGTATGGCCAAAAAACAAGACCTCCGATGGGGACGGTGCTGAAGAAGTGGGCAGGCTCTGCAAAGCCGGAGTGGATGCAGGGCTCAGTGGGGGCAGAGATAATCCCACACCCCACCGGTGCCCCTTGAGGGCCCCCTTGCCTTCCTCCCAGATGGGTAAGTGCCTGCCATTCATTCCTGGGTTGCTTTGGAGGAGGGCTTTGCAGGGAGAGCAGAGGACCTGCCTGGCCAGCACACCCAAAGGAGTCCCTCGGCGGGAAGCAGCACAACCCTGTCCGCAGAGCCAGCCGGCCCCTGTCCTTGCTGCAAAGGAGCACCTGCAATTTCCAAGCCCACCCAACCAGAGGGGGAGAGCTCGTGTGACTTTTCCTGCTTTACCCACAATGCCCCTCAAAGGTTGCACCCAGTGCACTTCTTCTGAGAGCAGGAGCAGCATCTAACTCCCCATGCTCCAAGATTAGTCCTGGGTTCTTGCACCGGCTGCTGTTTCTGAGGGAGCAAGCCTAAGCAGAACTGCTTGTCTACTCAGAAGTAAGTCCCTCTTTACTCATTGGGGCCTACTCCCAGGAACAGGTTTAGGACTCCAGACTACACGCCGCAAGCATGCCTCAGACTTCACCCACCAAACACGTGCCGTTACATTCATGGTAGTTTTAAAGACGTGAACCAGCAAGGCCAAGAAACTTGTCCTTTTCCTTCGGGGATGAAAGCTGGGCTTTGCGGAGGCCTGGAACCTTTAAAATTGGTCCCCGGCCATAACTAATTCAAGCCACTAATTAGTGGGCAAGGCTAAACACAGGAAAGTGTTCATTTGGGGGGCTGTTATAGGTCTTCTGATGTTTTGTGGTAATCAGGAACAGCACAGAGAGTCTCGCAATTTATTAAACGTTTGGTTCATCTCCACACACTGTTGTGATATCTTCGGAAAGCCATGAAGTGGAGGTTTTAGTATATTCAAGGGGCCGTGAACGAGAACTTTCCTAAGAAGAAGGTCCACTGCATAGACTTAAGTAGGATTCTGAGCAGCCTTGCCTAAGATTGTCCTCAAAAGCTATTACAAGGCAGGTGGTCAGTCAATGAGCGCTCTAAGAACATAAAAGAGGCCATGTTGGATCAGGCTGTGAAGACCCCCCCCCTTTGAGTTTTAAAAGTGTGGTTTCCCCCCCTCCTCTCTGGAAGTGACAGGAAGCAAGTTCAATTGCCTGCTAGATTACATCTATACATATGCTAATTGGCCAGGTAGATAAACTAACTAAGGAATTTGGTGCCAGGAAGTCTCCAGGTGATTCCTGGAGATTTCCCAGAAGGACTTCCTGTAGGGTTCCCAGGATGCACCTGCGATCTGGGTGGACCGGTTCAAGAGGGTGGAGGGAGTGAAGTTAAGGGATGGAGACACAGGTCTGATAAAAAGCCCTTGCTCCGAGGAGGAAGTGTCTCTTGGTGTTGATTCTTCAAAGGGAAAAGACTTCCCTTCGAATGGGACTAGATGGGAACCTTGTAGCTTTTAAAGATCATTAGTGCCTGCCCTATTTCAGCATCAGTTAGAGTATGTCTAGAAAAGGGAAAGAGGACTGTGTCGATGACCACTTTTCTATTGACATATGTTTGCTGATCTAGTGCTGTACTTAAGGATGCTTATAAATATTTTCTTTTAAATAAATCTTTTTTGACTTTGGAGGTTGGTTCTCAGGCTCTGTACCACCTAGATCCCCCCACTGTCTTGGACATGCTAGTGCAAGAGGGGCCCCTGGGTTGAGAAGAAAGCAGTCAGTGTGCATGCGGCTGTTTCTCCAGGGGAGCCCCAAAGTCGTAATTGGACCCCATGGTAACCAGGCTCTGG
Organism: Gekko japonicus; assembly: GCF_001447785.1. Taxonomy (NCBI): domain Eukaryota; kingdom Metazoa; phylum Chordata; class Lepidosauria; order Squamata; family Gekkonidae; genus Gekko; species Gekko japonicus. Next base: position 1,336,134 of record NW_015173128.1, read on the forward strand.
GTAACAGAGGACAGAGAGGCAGGGCCTCGGGCTGGAAAGGGGGGGGGCTGGGGTCCTGTCCCTCCTATGAAGAACCCCCCCCCCAAAAAAGGACAGGTGGTAGCAGTGAGTTGCCCTCGTGGAAGAAAGAAAGAACCCCCTTCAGGAGTTGGCAACGCCAAGGAGGGGTGGGCAGGGTCTGCAAGTCAAAACAGGCCTGTTCCGTCATACAGGCCAGTGGCCCATCCAGTCCAACACTCTGTCACACAGTGGCCAAAACCCAGGTGCCTTCAGGAGAGTGCCAAAACTCCAGAAACCCTCCCACTGTTGCCCCCCAAGCACCAAGAATACAGAGGCTCACTGCCACAGACAGAGTGTTCCATTTATTCCTTGTGGCTAATGGCCACTGATGGACCTCTGCTCCATATGCTTATCCAATCCCCTCTTGAAGCTGTCCATGCTTGTAGCTGCTACCACCTCCTGTGGCAGTACATTCCATGTGCTAATTACTCTTTGGATGAAGAACTTCCTCTTACAGATTCATAAACTGACAACCCTAAATGCTTACAGTTTGTAACTCTGAACATCCCCCCCTTCCCCGGACTTTGATCACAGAAGAGGGTGATAAGACCAAAAGGGATTCCGGGATTCAGTTACCCCAGAGCAGTATTCAGAACAGTTTATTTCACATAAAAACTATTTCTGCTATAATATTTTGCTCTCTGAGCTTCAGTTTGAGGTGATTTCTACTTGGGAATGGGCTTATATAGTTTCTCTGTTGCAGTTGTGGCTGCAGATAAAAGGGCAGCACCAACTGGGCTTCTATACAGCAGGTTTTCCTGCATTTCCATTGCCCCAGCAGAGGCCATCCCCCCTTCCTTTGGGCCATGAGGGCTTTTGCAAGTTAAAAAAAAATGGCACTAGAGTATAATTACATTGATTTACCATCGTCGCAACAGATGTAACAAGGTTCTCTGAATTCCCAGATCTTTTTGTTGTTGTTGTTCAGTTGCACAGTCGAGTCCGACTCTTTGTGACCCCATGGACCAGATCACGCCAGGCCTTCCGGTCTTCCGCTGTCCTCTGAAGTTTGCTCAATTTCATGTTCGTTGCATCTATAACACTGTCTAACCATCTCATCCTTTGCCGTCCCCGTCTTCTTTGACCTTCAATCTTTCCCAGCATCAGGGTCTTCTCCAGTGAGTGCCCCCTTCTCATTTGGTGGCCAAAGTATTTGAGCTTCAGTTTCATTATCTGGCCTTCCAGGGAACAGTCAGGGTTGATTTCTTTTAACATTGACTGATTTGTTCTTCTTGCAGTCCAAGGGACTCTCAAGAGTCTTCTCCAGCACCATAGTTCAAAAGAATCTATTCTTCGGCGCTCGGCCTTCCTTATAGTCCAACTCTCACAGTCATACATGACTACTGGGAATACCATTGCTTTGACCATGCGGACTTTTGTTGGCAGGGTGATGTCTCTACTTTTTATCATGCTGTTTAGGTTCGCCATCGCTTTCCTCCCAAGGAGCAGGCGTCTTTTAATTTCATGGCTGCTGTCACTGTCTGCGGTGATCTGGGATCCCAGGAACGTGAAGCCTGTCACTACTTCCACGACTTCCCCTTCTATTTGCCAAGGAGTGATGGGGCCGGATGCCATGATCTTAGTTTTTTTGATGTTGAGCTTCAAGCTACCTTTCCCCTTATATGTCTGCAAGGGAAAGGGCTTAAGACTTACTTTTTCTTAAAACGAATGCTGGGAATCCACAGAACCTGTTACGTTTATTGTTGCAATGGTATCCTGATGTAACAATATTCTAGTGCTGATTTTTTTTAAAAAACAGGGGAAGGAAATGGCTGCCATGCGGATGGGAAGATCTGAATTTTCCCACCCATAAAGCATCTATCCAGGCTTTACTTCAATCTTTCCCAAAACTCTGGAGCAAAGCAAGTCAGAGAAAGACTGAAGGAAAAGCTGGGGGAAACCTGGGAGATGACAGATGCTGCGGGGAAGCAGGGAAAAAAAAACACACCCTGCTTCCCAACAGCACCGAATCCAGGGCAGATGACCTGTGCGGGAATCACCCGAGTGTTCTAAATGCTTCACGTCTTCTTTCCAGGCATTGTGTTCATTACTTTGAGCCAGGGCTTTTTCTCGGGTGGAACCTCTTTGACAAAATTCTTTTTAAAATGTTTAAAAGTTCATGAGTTTTCAGTATACAGGCTGAAAACATCGTCTCCCTCTTGAGAGTTCCGGCCCCTCTTTTCCCAAAAAGAAAAAGCCCTTCTTTGAGCATTTATATACCACCTCTCTCAAATTTCCAGGCAGCCTCCAGATATTCAAACAACCGATAACGGTAAGAATCAGTGGAACTAAAATCAAAATGGGTAAACACACACTGGCTAAGGAGTACAAAAAGAAAAAAAAAGAACAAGAGGGCTTTTCACCCAATGGGGGAAAAAAATCTGCAAGAGAACTTCCCCTGATAAGCAATTCTAGACGGCTGGAACCACTAGGCAGAAAGTGCATGAGAGTGCCTGCCAGAAATGTGGGGCCAACAAAAGCACTTGTTCACTGGATTTTAACCGACACAGCCCTGAAACAGCCTGCACAACAGCCCTGAAAGGTAAGCCAGTATTTTTATTCTTGTACAGGGTGAACACAGAGGCTTGCCTAAGGTCACCTGGTACATCACGTAGCACATGTGAGATTTGAATCAGTGACTCCAGGCGCCACAAGCTCTCTCTCTCGGCCTCTGTTGCCACACTCCTGCGCATACATTCCTCTGCATCAGCAGAGTCACTGAAGACATCAAGGCTCCAGAGAATGCCGGCCTCTGAGATAAAACGCAATCCCAATGGACCCATCCAGCCTAAGCAAAAACATATTTCATTAATATGACTCTCTGGTTCCGCTGACACCACGGTGGATTAGATGCAGCATAAATATGTACGATGGGATTCATTTTGTCTGGCTTACTTAAATAACTCCCTCATCCAGGGCGCAGAGGGCAGGCGTTTTTCCATGTCAGTGGCAAGAAGCCCTCAAGGCCTGTAATTCCACTTGCGTTTAGCATTTCCAGCAAGCTCACGGGCACTCTCTGCTGGTCAGCAGCGGACTTTGTTAATTTCTCTCTGGGATGACTGCAGTAGGGATGGGAATAAGCTGGCTCGTGGACTAAAAAACTGTAGTTCGTGAAGTTTGTGGCAGGTCAACGGCATGAATTTTCCAGAAACTTCCCAGCGGTTTGTGGTGTGAACAGATACGTTTCCAGACACACAGTCTCCACTCAATCGAAACGTTTATCCAAATTCAAAGCCGGGGGGG